>NW_008336075.1:3308813-3403141 GCF_000622305.1 Nannospalax galili | reverse complement strand
GGTTTTTCATGTTATTATTTTTTCTCTGTGATTTTGACATGTGAATTTCTTTTGTAGTTTCTGATTCTTGTGTGAGACTCAGGCCTTGAAGTTTAGGTCTGCTTCTTTTTGTGAACTTTATGTGTCCTTGTGGTTTACTTTTTGGGCATGAAAATCTGATTCGTCTAAGCTTCCAGTTCTCTCTTTTGATTTTGTATTGGAGTGGTTGGATTGCTTTTGTCTTCAGGAGTTCCCACAGAGGCCCAATTCAGGTGAGGGTCAGATGTTTTCAATCTTTCTCCTAAGGTCTGGAGTCCTCCAGGAATAATTTTGGTCCAGAATTTGGATGTTGGCCTGGCCTGGGAGCCTGGGCCAGGAAAGATGCTGGTCTAGGGTACCTGGTGGCCATGCCACTGAGAGATGCAAAGGCAGAAGGGGCAGAAAGAGGCCCCAAGGCCTCCTGGGGACTGCACTGAGGAGCTCGGTTAGTCTGGATGCAAAGGAACAGGAAGAGGAAAGGTCAGTCCCAGCATCCCAGAAAGAGGCTGGTGGGTGCTGCGGGCCCAGGGAAGCAGAGGTAGTTGAGGGTGGGGCCAGGTCCAGAAGCATGCTTCTAGGGCCCAGAGAAGGCACTGCGTTGGTCTGGATGAAAAGGATCAGGGAGCAGTATTGGTTCCTAGGTGTCTGGGGGCCCCAAGACAAGGAAAGGGGCAGGGCCCAAACTTGGAGGATAGAATGTTGGCAGAGATGGGAGGGTGAATGAGGCTGTGGGAGTCAAAGCTCAGAGGGCACAATGGACTTACCCCGAGAGAGGCCTGAGAGTAGGATAGAGGCCTGCAGTGGGTCCTGCAGGCCCAGGGAAGTAGAGGGAGGTGAGGGCGGGGCCAGGCCCGGAAGCAGTGCTCCTGGGGCCCAGAGAAGGCACTATGTTGGATGAAAGGGGTCAGGAAGACTTATTGATTCCTCGTGTCTGGGGCCCCAAGATAAGGAATGGGTCAGGGCCCAAACTCAGAGGAGAGAACTGAGGTGGAGATAGGAGGGTGAATGAGGCTGGGTGAGTCAAGGCACAGAGGGCCCAATGGAGTTACCCGGGAGAGAGGCCTGCGGGTAGGAGAGAGGGGAAATTCTTTTAGATGAGAATTTTATCTCTTGTCTCTCATTTGTTTACTTCTGCTAATTAATACAATATTTATGTTTGTATGTCCAGTTATAATCTAATATTACTTTTTGTTGATCGAATTTTTCTAGCTTTGGCTTTTGGAAAGTTTTCACTTGGCTCAAGCAACTTCATGACAACTGCCTGTCGTATAGGCTGCTGTGGTTTGTTATTGTTGTTTTGTCAGCTCTCAGATAAAGCAGGTCCTTGTGCTTGTTAGGCGAATGCTGTATCAGTAAGCATTTAGCATACAGCCCAAGCCCTAGGCCTTTATTTCCCGTGTGTCATGTTTTCATGTTATAACTAAAATTATTTATGAAATGCAAGATCAAATAATTTATTTGAGAATGTTCATTTGGCTTAGCAGATAAAGGCATTTATTGTCAAGCATAAACACCTGAGTTTTATCCCCAGAACCCACCTGGAGGAAGGAGAGAAATGACTCCAATGGAACCTCCACAGACACACTGTGGCACACATTCAGATACACAGACATGCACACTTTAATTAATTAATTAGTTAGTTAATTAATTAGTTATTAATTAATTAAAAATAATTTTTGCGTTAGTTTTAAACTTTTAACATGTTTGTCTCTGAGACATAGTTTTTGTTAACCACATATTAAATTTGGATGTAACTTGGTGATTATTTTTTCTCTTACTTGTGGCTATTCAGTTGTTCCAGTACAGTTATTTAAAATATGATCAGACCTCTTTTTCAGTACCTTGAAAATTTCCATGAAGGCAAATTCATCACGAATGGGAGAAATTATTTCTGAGTTTTCCCTCTTCCTTTCATGTGTGTGTAGGTTTCTTATTACAGAAACACTAGACCTAATTTTCTTTAGCTTTTTCCTTTTAGTTTGGATATTAGACATTTTGTGGTGTCCTATCTTAGTGCTGTCTCTTATATTGTTTGGACAAAACATTTGGATTTCCAGTTAAATTTGAAATTAGCTTACACATATTTATGAAAAATCTTGTTATAATTATTATAAGCTTTATTTACAAGTAGACAAATCTGAGAATTTCCATTTCAACACTAAAGAATCCCTTAAAATTCATATTCTGTAAGATGTTTCCATTTTGTTTTCTTTATAAAATATTTTATTAATTTTAGGCTATTATATGCAAAGTAATGGTTTTCCTTATAATGTCTCCATGCATATGTGTCATTATATTTTGTTCTCATTAATTATTCTCCCTATCTGCCTTACTCTATGCCACCTGCACTTGTCTAGGTGATTTCTTTAATGTCCCCTATTTTCCAGCTAAAAGTAGGTATACCTTATGACCCAGCTATACCACTCCTTGGCAAATAACCAAAGAATTCAATATCCTACTACAGAAATACTTGCTCAGCCATGTTTAGTGCTGCTCTGTTCAAAATATTCAAGAAATGGAAGCAACCTAAGTCCTTCAACATATTCATGGATAATGAAAATGTAGTACATATAGGACATATAAACAATAGAATTATATTCAGTTGTAAAGAAAAATGAAATCATGAAATATAGAGCTAAATTGATGGACTTGGAAAATTCTATACTGAATGAGGTAACCCATTCCTAGAAAGAGAGATGCCACATGTTCTCTCTTATTTGTGGATCTCAGCTCTGAATCTTTAGATACGAGCCTATAACCTGAATTAATTGCAGTAGCCTAGAAATTAGAAAGGATTCTTGAAGGGCATGGGAAGAATGGGGCACAGGCACTATTGAAAGGGAAATGAAAAATTGGGGGAAGCTTCAACTGGGTAGGGAGGATATACAGAGGGAAATGGAAGGAGAAAGAGATAAATAACACTAAGGATGTCTGAAAATGCTATAATCACATTTATTATTTGATAAGCTAACTTAAAATGACACATGTCTGCATAAAGTAAATTGAGTTATGCTACATAACATGATAATATTCCCCACAAGAGCCATAGGATATCGAACAAAAACACCAGTGAAAAGCATAAGCAACTTCCCTCCACGTTGTTGGTCAGTATAGTCAAAGAGACTCCCAAAACAATATATGCTATTGCTATTTCCCTTGGTTGCCTCCCAGAACTTGAAGTTAAAGCTATTGCTGAAGACATTATACACTTCACACATAGGACTTGGAGGAATCAGGCTGGAACTGACCTGGAAGTCTCCTCTCTGAGGACTAGCTCTCATAGTATGGGAAAGTGCTATGTAAGCTGCCAAGGGAGAAAAGCAATCAATCACCCATTTGTAAAGCCTATGAACTACAAAAATGACCAGCCCAGCAAGATATTACAAATTATGTAATATTGATTCTTTTATCTTGGAGATAACCAACAGCTGTCTAATTGGACTTAAGGCCCACTGAATACAAGATAATTCATGACTGGTACTGTAATCCTAGCCAAATACCCATGGCTAGAGAGGTCATAGACCCTAGAGGAGAGCCTACTACTACCATTTCTCTAAACCAATAAATTTCTGTTTCTCAATACTTATCCTTAAACCCACAGGTTAGTGCTCCTAACCCTCAAAGAAGCAGCTATTTGCAACAGGTAGAGATTATTATAGAGGTCCAGAACAGATCAAAATACAAAGAAAAATGTTGCATGGAATGCCATTCCCCAATTGGTATATCTAAAATACAACCCTCACAATTAAGGCTCAGGGGACACCATGGAAGAGGCAGAAGAAATATTTTAAGAGCCACCAGACCAGGACATCTACTTCTAAATAGTGTCTTCTAGACATTACAGCAATGTTGCACCCATCAAATCTCAATAGTACGGTTGCCTAAACAAGATCTACATAATGACAATAGCATTCAATATGCCAGTGTGTATCTGGGAAACTTCTCAAGGTCACATCTCCAGATGAAGCCCTACAGGCAATCAATGATAAATACATTTATTTATTTGGTGTGTGTTATGTATATGTGTGTGTAAGTGCAGGTGGAAAGGTTCCATGGCAGCCACATGTGGAAGTCAGAGGACAGCTTTTAGAAGGCATTTCCCACCTCCCACCTTGTATTTGAGACAAGTCCTTTTTGTTTCTACTTCTGTGGTGCATATTCCAATCTAGCTGGCCCATGTGCTGGCTTAGTTGCCTGCCTCCACCCCCCTCGCCAAAGGAATGCTTGGATTACAGATACATGCTTCTGCATCCAATTTTTTATGTGGATTCTGGGACTCAAATTCAGGTCCTCAGGACTGTGTGGCAAACTCTTTTATCCACTGATTTTGCATGTGGCGTATGTGTGTGTATGTGCATGTGCACGCGCACGTGTGCCTGTGTGTAATATGAAGTTCCCATTTGATGTTATTAAAATGTAATTGCATTTACATTATTTAAACATAATTGCTTATTCCGCACTTTTGTTTAATTCATAACCCATTAAAGTGTTTTCTTATAGTATTCTAAAGTTTAGCATTTATTATCATGGAGATTTTGCGCTTCCTATGCCTCTGTGGCTGTAAGTTTTCCCTTATTATAGGTTGAATCACTGAATGTTACTGCATTTACCTGAGTATATGTTGTTCTTGAGAGCCTGTGGCACAGCTTATGGATTGCTGTAGTCTGTATGCCACTAGTATATTAGGTAAGCAGTTCAGGGAGGGAAAATGAGGGAAAGTGAAGTGGGATAAGAAAGAATGATCCTCAGAATGGCATCACTCTCTATCCCCAGGACTGGGCTCTTGGTCAAGAAGAATTATGTTACCTACCTCAAAGCACAAACACTTGTAAACAGTCATATTTCACTAGGAACTTCCAGGAGGAAGAACTTCTTACCCTGATCATAGGGTAGTACTTTATAGAATCTCCCTTTTCACAATTTAGGCATTTACTGAGCAAACATATCATATTTTAATAGGGAAACATGGGGAGGACAATTAAAAGGACAATGTTTGATATGTAGAGTCACAATCTGTCACTGCAGCTTTGTGAACTTGGCCAGAGCCCAGCAAAGCTTGTTTATCTTCATGGCTATTGAAGAAAACTGCACTGTTTCTCCACAGTGGAGGCAAGGAAGATTATCTGGCAGGCAGGAGATTCATTAAGTCATCTTTTGGTTCTAACATGTCCTGTTATTAAGGTCACTGGGAAACTGCAACAACCCAATCCAGATAGGACAACAAATGGCCCAGACCCTTCGGGTATGAAAGTGTGGGTCTCTCCTCCAGGAAAAGAGCCAAGACCTGCAGAGGTGCTTGCTGATGGTGGAGGAAATACAGAATGGGTAGTAGAGGAAGGTAGTTACAAATATCAACTTAGGCCAAGTGATCAGTTGCAGAGACATGGATTGTAATTGACTTAAGTGTTTTTGTTCTATTTAGTTAAGAATATGCTTGTACATATACACACATATGTTAAGCAGATATTTAAGTAATGTTCCCTTTTGAATAGGTAATTGAGATAAGTGTTATTAAGTGATTAAATGTTGTAAATCTTTATTATCATACTTAGTTTATGAGATACTAAAGGACTAATCACTCTTTGAAGACCTTTTCACCTACTCTAAGATATATAATGTTTTGGTCAGTGTATGGTGGGATAGTTATATCATGTTAGGTGAATTATGACCTTGCCATTGTTTTCATTTGAAAATTAAGCATGACATAAGGAGAGGCTATTAGGTGTCAAATTGACAAGGGGTGGACTTGTGATGGCTAATCCCAGGTGTAACTTGATTGGATCTTGGATTAACTGAAGTGAGAGAATCCTTCTTGTTTGGATTATTTGAAGCTGGAAGGCCCACCCTAAATGTGGGTGTTACCTTCTGATGGCAGACCCTATAAAATGCCATGGCAGAAGAGAGGTCTTTCTTTTTGCCACTTGCCTTCTTTCTTATTGGTGAGTTTGTCTTGCTGCTGTAGACTGAAGACTAGCAGATCTCTTGGAATTTGTCAGGCCTTCACTACCAGATTGGGATTACTGAGAAATTCAGCCTCATGGACTGAGTAACTATTGGATTGTCAGCCTCTCCAGCATGGTGCAGCCATTGTTGGACCACTTGGACTCAATCCTGTAAACTAATCTACTAAATCCATACACACACACACACACACACACACACACACACACACACACACACGCACACAAAGTATGTATTCATTCTATTGGTTCTGTTTCTTTAGAAAACCTTGACTAATACACCCCAATGCCATTATGATATCTGGCATCACCACCCTGTCATAGGAATCCTGGAATAATTCTGTGAAAGCATGAACCCTTTAAACAAAATCCTTTATGATATTCAGAGCATGGAAGTTTTCTTCTGTCTTTGGAAATTTGTCTCCTAACAGCTCCATGGAGACTTAGGCCAAGGGCTAACTGTCAACCGCACACAATGTGGAAGAACACGGTGGAAATGACTGTGGCTGACAACTGGCAGGTGCATGGTATGATGGTGTCCACAGCCCTAAACATAAAACATTTAATGGGATATATTTGCATTCCTTACTATCTGGGATATAAGCCCTTCATACTGTCCTATTGTTAATATTATAGCACATTATATCTCTTTATTGTCGGTGCTTTGAATGTTAAATTGCATTTTTCATACTCATTTTAGATATTTTTGATTGGTAGACTCTATCTGTTCAAATGAGCTTTCAGTTTTAAGCTTTTTAAACATTTTTCTTACCCATATTTCCTATGAACAACATATATGAATTTCATTTATTAACTTTATTTACTAAAGTCTTTTTCTTTTATTTCAATACTTTATTAATTCTTTGAGAATTTTATATGTTTTTGATCATATTCACCCCTTCCCTCAACTCCTCCCAAATCCACCCTCCCTAGCCTACCCAACCAATTCTATGTCCTGTTTTGTTTTGTTTTTAATTATTTTATTTTGTTTTATGTTTTTTTTTTTGGCATATAGGTGTACTTGTGCACGTAATGCCTGCAGAGGCAAGAAAAGGGCATTGGAGTCCCTGGAACAGGAGTTAGATATGGTTATTAGTCACCATGTCGGTGCTGGGAGTTGAACTAGAGTCCTCTGCAAGACAGCCAAGTGCTCTTAACCTCTGAGTCATTTCTTTACCCCCGTGACCTCTTTTTGTTGTTGTTGTTGTTTTTAAAAGCAGGATCTCACTATGTAGCTCTGGCTGGCCTGGAACTCATTAAGTAGAGCAGGCTGGCCTCAAATACATAGAGGTTCACCTGCCTCTACCTTTCCAGTACTGGGATTAAATTCATGTGCACCTAGTCTTTTAAAAAAGTTGTGTTGTTTCTGTACATTTCATACAATAATTCTTTTTTATTTTGTTTTATTTATAACTTAATATTTTTATTTTATGTGTATGAGTGTTATGCCTGCATGTAGGTAAGGGCACCCATGTCATGCAATGCCCGCAGAGGACAGAAGAGGCTTGTCGGATCCCCTGGAACTGGAGTTATGGACAGTTGTTAGCTGCCATGTGGGTGCTGGGATTCAAACCCTGGTCTTCTGCTGAGCCATCTCCGCTGAGCCATCTCTCCAGCCTCATAAAGCAATTCTTATTCAAATTTAGACCCCCTTCCAATCCATGACACCCCTCCCCAACTGAACCTCATGTATACCATGAGAAGTTTTATCCAGTCAAGCATTTCTATCCAGAAGTCCTTCGGTGCATATTCATCTACTGGAGTCTAGTCAGCCTATCTAGAGATCATTGGTAAGGCCTACTCTCCCTCACTCAGTAGTGATCAATCTCCAATAGTTCCCAGACTAGGATCGACTCACCACATATTTCCCTCACTGTACTCTGGGCCCTTGTCTGATTAAGTTGGCATAGGCCCTGTGCTCCATGCCACTATTGCCATAAGCTCATGTGTGAAAGCTTCTAGTGGCCGGAAAGTCTCTGCTTTCCTATGTTCATCAACCAGCCCTGGCTGGTACACTCTTTCAGCCCCCTTTTCCACAAAGGTTCCTCAGTCATGGGTGGGAGAGGTTTAAAATAGGAGTCCTATCCAGGAACACACACTCTGCAGTCTCTTATTCTTTAAAAGTTTGCCAGTTGTGATCTTTCATTTGCATCGGACTCTGTTGTACAAGGAGGCATCACAGGTAAGAGTTGAGGGATGCACTAGTTCTCTCCACCCCTGGTCTGCTACGTTCCATGAGTCTGAGGTGTAGAGGTTCCACTGTAGATATGTCATCTAGGACTGGGCATCTCTCAGACATATATTCTCTGTGTCTAACCAGTTGTGGGGTTCTGTAGTAGCCTCCACGTGTTGCACAGTTCCCACATGTTGTGAAACTTCTTTGATGATTATGGTATACTTGTCTGTAAATATAAGGATCCATATTTAGCATATGGTAGGAAATTTCATTTGCCTAGATATATGACTGTGCTGGATAACTTTAGTGTCAACTTGACACACCTGGGTTGAGGGAGCCTCAATCGGGGAATTTTCTCTATTGGACTGGCCTGTGGCCATGACTGAGGGTCATCTTCTTGATGAGTGATGTGGGAGGCCCCAGCCCACTGTGGGTGGTGCCACCCCTGGGCAGGTGGGCCTGTGTTGCATAAGAAAGCAGGCTGAGCAGGGGCCAGAGGAACAAGCCAGTAAGCAGCGTTCCTCCATGGCCTGTGCTCCAGCTCCTGCTTCCAGGTTTCTGCCCTGAGTTCCTGCCTTGGGCTCCCTGATAAACTGTGACCTGGGAGATGTAAGATAAAATAAACCCTTTCCTCCCCAAGTTGGTTGTGGTCAGAGTGTTTTGTCACAGCAATGGAGAGACAAACTAGGACAATGACAGAGATAGGGTTTTCTCTAAGATTTTGGACCTCTCCAGCCATGTGTATTTGACTGTGTCTACAGTGGCATCTATGAGTGCACTTGCATTGAGAGGACTTTAAGTCCGTTTAGATAGCTGTTAATTACCTGCACTCCCACCCCTGCTCCCAGATATCAGTGCCACTACTGCACCTGTACAGGCAGTTTGCTTTGGTGGTCATTATGGTTGTTAGACTTTAGGGACAGATTGGACCACTGATTGATTTTCTCCCTTAGCAGCTTGCATAGTATCCTCCAGAACTATGAGAGTTAAACTTCAGTTAGAAGACTTCCAGGTCAGTTTCTGCTCCATTACTCCAAGTTCTGTTTCCAAAGTATGTCCTGTCTTCAGTAGTAGGGTCTTAGCTCAATTCTGGGAGATAATCAAGAGCTCCGGCAATAGCCTGTGTTACTTTGGGAGTCTCTTGGACCACTCTGACCAACCACTCGAAGGGAAGTCTCTCCTGTCTGGTACTATGTTTCTTGTCATACAGCCCCCAGGTGTGTATATATATATATATATATGGGTTAACAGTGTTCAGGCACCATATGCATATTTCTCAGGGGATTCCAGTTTAATTTGGTTTGTTATTTACATTTTATGTGTATGTGCTAGGGTGGGTATGTGTTATCTGTGGTATTTGTGTATGTGTATGTATGTGCATATGAAGAGTGTGTGAGTTCAAGAGGCATGTGCCACAGAGTACATATAAATGTCAGAGGAAAACATTCAGGAATAGTTCTTTTCCTTTATAGCCTGTTTCTTGGCAGTCTTTCTTGCTGATTTTTTTTCTTTTGTTTTTGTGGGGTTTGTTTGCTGCAGCACACAAAAGAGTTGCTAATTCATGAGCTTCCAGATAATTCTCTTGACTCTGTTTCCATTTTCATTACGAGTGCTGTGATAACAGGACTGCTACAGCATAGAGCTTTTTTATGTGGGTGCCAGGAATCAAATATATATGCATATATAAGTACATATACATGTTTATTAATGATACATAGATGAGTTTCATAAAGAAATTTTTATTCAAGTATTTCATGTACATCAACCATCTTCACTGCCCATCACCCTCTCCTGTTCCTCTTCCCTCTACCTCATTAGTGCTCTTACTTTTTGCTGAACACTCTTCCTTCTATTCTTAATATATATGTATATATTCATACATATATATGCTCACATACATACATATTAATATGTATGTGACATGTAATGCTTATTTCTGTCTGGCCTGTTTTGCTTGGCATGATTATCTCCAGCTCCATTCATTGTCTTATAAATGACATAATTTCATTCTTTATGTCTGAATAAAAACACATTGTGCATGAAAATGTTTTCTGTTAATATTTATTGAAACTGTCTAACATGCTTTATTTCTTATTTTACTTTTTCTTTAGCATTTTACTTCATTGTACCTTGTTATAGTTACCTTTGTTGTCATTAGCTTGAGTTCAGAATGACTCCAATTTATGCTTGTTAGTTTGGAAATTGTGCAACAGTTTTCTAAAATATATTTGAGTAGAAGTGTAATTAATGTCTGAAAGCAAAAATTATATAGCATCAGGTGCTAAACCATTTCCCCTAGTAGACTGCTCCTTTGGTTCATGTTCCTCTTGATCATCCTTCTAAGCTTATAACCTCCTCACTTCTCCCATTCACACAGCCCCCTGAGAAAGCACATGGTCTTTAGTATCCAACATGGGCCTTAAACTCCCCTTAACCATCTGGGGGTTGTCTGCATGTTTTTTTCTGGAATTGTTTACTCAATAGAGTTATTTGAGTGTTACATTCTATGAAATACTTATTGATAACCACAAATATTTTCTTTTATCTTGACAAGTAAGTAATATGAGAGGATTACAGTGACATCAGCTCTTCTCTTTGTGGTCTGTAAGATATTATTCCAATCACTTCTTTCCCATATTAAAATGAGAAATCTCACATCAGTTTGGTTTTTTTTTTTCATTTATAGAGAATGCTTTCATTGTAGTGTGGAAAATTGTAAAACTTTTTTCTTTTTTCCTTAGAGCTAAGAATTATTATAGGAGAATGTCTAGTGTAGGTCTTTTATAATCCATCTTGCCTTATATGTGACAATATCCTTATAATGTCAACAAATGCAAATAGCTCAGGAAAATTATTGCCTCTTCAGTTATAGGCATATTCAAACACATAGAATATTAGATATATGTTGACTATCTTATGAGATTCTAATTCAACACTCAGTGGACACTGTGATTCTTTTTATACTTCATCTAAGCCAAAGTTTAGTTTAAAGAATAATAGTTATATTCATTAGATTTGTACCATATTTCAAAACTATTATTTAAATATTGTTCTTATTGTTCTCTGTATAATTGATTCACAAAAAGAAGTCACAAAAATTCTATTAATGTTTTAAGTAGGTTTATGATTCTGCAGTGAGTCACATTTATTGCTATCTTTGGCTGCATGTGGAATGTGGGCTGCAGGTTAGAATCACTTGCTTTAGAGGCAACCAGGGTCCTTGGCCAGGGCTGGACACTCACACACTTCTTCCCTTTCTCCCTTTCCCTCCCCTTCCTTCTCCTCCCTTCGCCTCCCCTTCCCTTCCCTGCTCTGCCTTGCTCTCCCCTCCCCTCACTTTCCCTTCACTGCCTCCTTTCTTCTTCCTCTCAAACACCTGTCAGTTTCAAGATCATGGGTCTGAGGACCTTTCACATACTTAATCTCCTCACCTTAATGCACCAAGAATCCTATTTGCTCTAAGAGGATCCGTAGTCTCTAACAGGAAATGCTGGGTTGTCATCCTGGCCTTGAGCATGCAACAAGTCCAACATCTGCAGTGCTGAACATGTGGCAAGTGGCAGATGAAGTTGCCCTGGAAAAAAATCATGGTTCTTGTCTTAAGGAAGACAGAGTAGAAAGAGGGAAGTAGAGGAGCAGGCATTACTTCCCTGCTGACAGCCACAAGGATGAACTAAAGCTGAAGCACTCTGCATTTTTTCTAGAAGAAATCATCTTTTCTTTCCTCTTCTTTTGTTAAATAATAGAAACCTCAAGTAAGCACTCATCCTTCATTTTCATCCTTAATTGTAGCTAAAAACCTGTAAAGCACTTAGGACCTGTTTGATGGAGCAGTGTGTTTCTTCTGCATGAGCAACTGCTTCGAGGGAGGCATGATCTTTTTCTTCCTTTGTTTTGTTAAATGCTGAAAAGGCATCTCCTCCCTACTCCCAAGAACTAAAGAAGACCTTGTTTTTTAATATCTCTTCTTTGAAACCAGTAAGATTTCTGATGGGAAAAAAGAAACCCAAGTTTTAGCCAGAGGGAAAAATACTCTCAGAAAGTTAGTAATAAGATGGAGATTTTAAAAGAAAAGAAATCCCGTTAGTAGATCCATAAATCGGAAAATGTGTCAAGAATAAATATAAATTATTTTTCTGGAGTTGTTCCAAATGTTGTCCTAAATGGAATTTTATTAAAAATATTCATAGATAACTATATTTTGGCTATCTAATGAATAGTTATAATGTGAAAAAAATGATGCCACAGAAAAACAGCTAAATGGCAGAATATGTTTTCTTGATAAACATGTGAAGTTAAGGGGAAGAGAAAAACTATTATGAATGTGAAACTTGTTACTTGTTACTGGTTCACCTGCTCATGGAGAGTTGATATTTAAGAGGATCTCTGATTTTCTACTGATACTCTCCTTCCAAGTGCTGGAATTTTAGACATAAACTTCCATGCCACGCTTCTTAGGGAATTTTATAATTAAAAAATCCACGGTTTGACTATTATGACATTTGGTGTTATATTTCAGTTTGACTGCACCACAGGTACTCAGATACTTGGTCAAAGATTATGACCTTTGTGTCTAGATACTGTAAACTTTAGAATCAGGAGATGAAGTACAGCAGATTTTCTCTCCCCCATACAGGCGGGTTTTGTCCAGTCGGTCATGGACCTGTGTGAATCAGAAAACCTGTAATGGAGGTAAGCCCTCACCCCGACCTCCTTGAGCTGGCGTACAAGGCTGAACATCAGCTCTTGAGTCTCTGGCCTGAGGCTCTTTGTATAGAATCAACTTGCATTCTCTGAGTTCTAAGACTTACCCAGTTCAACAGAAATAATACTATATTTTCTCAAATCAGACTGACACATGTATGAATTAAAAGTATTTGTTTGTGTACATATATTTCATTATACATATTTCATATGTATATGCATATAATCTCCTTTATTCTAGTTCTGTACTTTAAAATTCATTATATATAAGAATGCTATGCCATGGGCTGATAAAGCAGCAATTGTTAGGCCCAACATTCAGTTTCTGGTGGCTTATTTCAGATGGGAAATCAAGTTTGTATTTATGATCATTTCCCCCAACTGATCCCAGTGGCTATTAACTGAGAAGTACTGCTCTAGCATGGACATGGTGAACAATAATAAATAGATTAAATTCTTAATGAAGGAACAGAGGATCGAAAACTTCTGATACTATGCTTGTAAGTTGGAATTTGGGTCAGAAGTTCAGGCTAACTTGAGGTTTTGCATAGAAAGTCTTTGAGCATGTTCATAGCAGAGCTGGACTGGAATAAGGAGAGTATAGGAAAACTGATTAGCAAATGAGACAGAGACTAAGAGAATGTATTTTAATATTAATATTGTTACTTATATACCCACCTAGGTTTATGCTGTACATTTTACCAATGAATCAGTACATTTGTTTTTTACTATATTTGTTTATTGAGTTAGGCAGTGTGTGCATGTCCCAGGGAACACATATGCCATGGCATGTGCTTGGCAGATGGAGGACAGCTTGCATGGTAGTGCTTCTCTCCTTCCACCATGTAGGTCCTGGGACTGAACGTAGGTCACCAGGCTTGTCAGCAAGCACCTTTACCCAGTGAGCCATCTAATAAGCACAACCAGTGCGTATTCTTATGGAACACCCACCCTGAGAAAAGGATATGTGTTTAGTGCAAGCTATTGACTCTCTCACAGGATCCTACAACTTTATCTTGTATGCTTGTTAACCAAAAGGAATCTAAGATATAGTCTTCTAGTTATATATCACTGCAAACAACAAGTTATATTGGTAAAATATTGCTATCAGTGCTTATAATGTGTGAAGAATTAAGCTTATTATATTTTAATTTATTCTAAAATTTATTTTATGTATTTATGTATGTATGTATGTATGTATGTATGTATGTCTATGTGTGTGCTTCATGTATGTGAATGCCTGCAGAGGCTAGAAGAGGGTGTCATGTTCTCTGGAACTGGATTTAAAAGCAGTTTTGGGCTCCTGACTTGAGTGCTTAGAACTAAATTCAGGTCCTCTGGAAGAGGAGTGTACACTGTTAACTACTTAACTGTCACTCCAGCCTGAATTAAGCCTACTTTAATTGTGTCTGATATATGAATTCAGCTGTAGCCTTTTTCATTTTTGAGACAGTGTCCCATGTAGCCCGTTGGTCTGGAGCTTGCTATGTAGACCAGGCTGTCCTCAATCTGACAGAGATCTGCTTCCCTATGTCTCCCTAGTGCTGGGATTAATGATGTGTGCCACCCTGCCTGGAATCAGCAGTAACCTTAAGGAGAACAATAACAATTCACATTATCAGGGATCACTCCAGAAATATTAGAAGAAAAATTTAAACAAAAATATATAAAACAATAGAACTGAATTGGGCCAATACAGTCTTGGAGAATGTATTTGTCAGAAGTTGTTGAAACTGTTTTTTACATCTGTATGTGCATATATAAACATATATAATATAGACACCAAAACACATATACATATGAAGCACATTTATATACACATAGGATAATTTTCATTCATTTTACTGATTCGTTGATGACTCCTTTTGTGCAAAACTTGATGTGGGGATTGAGGAAATGGTACAATTGGTAAAGTATTTGCTACAAGTATGGCAATATGAATTCAGATCACCAGTAGCCAAGTAAAAGTCTGTTGTGGACATGTGAATCTGTACCAGGATCAGTGATGGGCCTATTTTGAGTCTCACTGGGCAGTTAGACTAGCCTAAACAATGAGCTCCAGCTTCAGTGACAGACCCTGTCTCAAAAAATACAGTGGAGGGCAATGAATGAAAACACTGTATGTAAACCTCTATCCTCCACACGCATGTTCATGTGCATTCACATAAGCGCACATCCACAAGAACACATACACACACAGACATTTAGAATTTGATTATAAGTATCAGGTCCTTTTAGTACCATCGATGCATACTTTGTAGAATTTTATGCCCCAATTGTTTTGAAAACATTTATCAATAGAGAAGATCTGAATAATAGGACATTGAATAGCCATTTTCCCTTGAAACTAGATTAATTGTAGGCCTTTTCCATATTAATTTCCATATGCGTATGTTATGAATATGAATGTGTATGTGTCCACACGTGTGTGTTTGTATGTGTATATGTATCTGTGTATGTGTGTGCAGGCTTATGTGTGTGCATGTTTGAATGGTGTGTGTTGATTCGTTTGGGAGGCTCGCTAAAGCTGTTACCTTTCTCTTTCCATATGTCAGCATTTGTCCTTTCAGCCTAACTATAATCACATCATCATATTTCTGTGTAATCACATCATCATATTTCTGCTATTTCTTTTTAATGCTGTTTTTACCATTTATGAATCAATATTTAATTTTTGGGTGATCCTGAAAGTGGCTTTTATTTTTGATGTTTCTCATCTAAGAAACATTTACATGTTACATTTATGTGTTTTCTCTTTGATCCCTTGAAATCTAGGGTATCCCATTCACATGTTTCTTCTCAATGTCTTTTGAGGATTAATCTTGCTTTTTATGCACTCATAATACTCTTTACTGCTAGATTTTTACTTATTAAAAGTTTTACATTGTACAAGAATATATATGCAGAATAATCTCACTGTAGCATTATCAGCCTATGCCTTCCAGAACTGCCCACAAACAGGTGCACAAAGTTTGATTATTTGCAAGTGAATAGTACATTGTGTCTACTTTAAAGATAGAGTGTTCCTTTGTAAGTACAGTAGGTCAGCAATCTGTAGGGAAATTTTTGAGTTAATGTGAATTCATTTCCCCAATGACTTTTCACCAAATGATTTTTGCATACATTATGGTCAGTGGCATAAACCTTTAAACCCAGCACTTGCAAGGCCAAGACAGACAGATCCCCATGAGTTTAAGGTCAGCCTTGTCCTTATATTGAATTCCAGGCCAGCCAGGGTTATGCAGTGAGACCATGTCTTAACATACACACATACACAAAAATTCTGTTCCTATGAAATCATGATTTCTATTTTTTAAGATTTTATTAGCATATATATGCCAAGAATGATGACACACAGTTTTGATCCCAGGACTCAGGAGGCCTAGACAGGTGGATATCTGTGAGTTCAAGGTCAACATGGTCTATGTAATGAGTTCTAGCTAGAGCTACATGTTAAGACCTTGTCTTAAAAAAACAGAAACAGAGGACTGGAGAGATGGCTCAGTGGTTAAGTGCACTGGCTGCTTTTGCAGAAGACCAGGGTTTGATTCCCAGAAACTACATGTTGGTTAACAACCATTAGTAACTCTAGTTCTAGGGGATTTAACACCTTCTTCTGACCTCTGTGAACATTGCATGATATAGGTATACTTACATACATGCAGGCAATGCACTCATGTACGTAAAATAAAAATAATAAAATACTAAAAAATTAAAAGCATATATTAATTACACATAATTATGGGGTCTCAATATGACATTTCCATAAATGTATATACTGTATTTTTATCACTTTCATCCCCGTTACTTTCTCTTGTCCTCCTTCCACTCCCATCCATCTCCTTTACCTTCCCCAGAAGTCTCTCTTTTGCTTTCATGCTTTATCTTGGTGAGCCAGTGAGTTTCACCTCATAGCATACAAGTCTAGACATGCCCTCCTCTTGGTCTTCTGAAAAAGACAGTTCCATTCAATGAATGCTGAATTATGTTAGTCCAGACTTTAAATAAGCTAGTTCAAATTTTTATTACATTTATGTATTATCTATCTATCTATCTATCGATCTATCTATCTATCTATCATCTATTCTCTATCTATAATCTATCTACCTATCATCTATTTATTTAAATTTATGTGTATGTGTGCATGTTTGCCACAGCATGCCTCTTGAGGTCAGAGGACAATTTGCAGGAATTGTTTCTCTCCTTCTGCTAGGTGGGATTAAACTTAGGTCATCAGGCTTTGCAACAAGTGCCTTTAACCCCTGAGCCATCTTGCTGACTCAAACAAGCTATCTTTATATGTGCTGAATTAATTTTAAAACAAATGGAATTCAGAAATAAACAAATAGATATCTAGGTGAAATGGTTGCATTTAGTGTGCATGATAAGCCTGAATTAGAAAAATGTTTATATATTTGTATTATAAATACATATACAAATATTTGTGTATATGGTGGTGTTTTGAGGCAATATTTACAAGATTCTATGGGTTAATTTCTGAATGCCAGTATCAATATTACCATAAAACTAAATCAACTAATTAAAGTTCAATATTTGTTTTCAGCTGGTCTTGCCTTACAGCATAACCCACTAAAGAGATGCAATAATACTGTAATTTTCAAAATTCACCTGAGGAGAGAGTGAGTAATAGCAGTACTCTTACCCTAACAACAACAACAACAACAACAGATTATGGAAAAAATGAAACTCAGTTTATTGCTTGTTTTCTGTGAAATTAGTTTCATCAGAAAACTGAGTTTGGAAGTAAACAACTCACATCAGAGCATCTGTAGGGAACCATAAGCCCCTAGGGCTTGCTGGGCAGAAGCTTCTGATACCACTTATGATAGAAACTAGAAGACATGCAAGTTTCAATGAATTTCTAAAGACCAATGCTGGCTTGTTTAACATCCTTAGACTGAGAGTGATTTGACGTGGGAGAGTTTCATTGTGAAGCCCTTGAAGGAGGCAATACTGAGAATTTTGAGGACATTGCTCTCATGATGCTTGCAAGTAGGTCATGATTATGACCAATTTTCTCTTTTATCTGTAAATCAGAAGCCTTACTCTACAGAGGGAGAGGAACATAACGATAGCTTCCAACCTTGTGGAAATCCATGCTTCCTAGAAGTAAGCAAGGAGAAGAAAGCAAGAATAAAAAGCTCAATCAGTCAGGGAGAGACAAGGATGTTTGAGATGAGCAGTATTCAAATTGAAGGAAGAACAGGAACACAACTGAAGGTCGAAGATAAAGTTTTTGCGTTTACAAAGAGTGATGCATTATCATCAATAACTTCTTTCAAATGTCCCAGTGAGTGCCAGTTAAAAAGATCATGTATCTGAGTTGAGGATGTGGCTCAGTTTGTAGAGTGCTTGCATATCATGCATGAAGCCCTGGTTCCATTGTGCTGCATAAACTGGGCATGGAGGTACAGGTGTGTTTAGGACTTTGGAGGTGAAGGCAAGAGGATCAGGAATACAAGAACATCCTTGGCTATACAGCATGTTTAAGGTCAGCATGGACTACATGAACCATTGTCTCAAGAAAAGGAAAAAATAATATGTATATATCTGTTTGTCTATCAAGTATCTATCCATCTACCTATTCATTTATCATCTCTCTATAGAGATGATCAGTCTATCATTAATCAACTATCATTTATTGATCTTTCATCTATCATCTCTATTTCTACCCCATATGCATTACTGAATATGTATGTTTGAGCAAACCATATGGCTAACCATATATTATTCGGTTTAAATGTGGAAGAAACCGAACTAAACTGTTGGAAGCACTCTAGGGGCTCAATAAATATATATTTATTATAACCTCAGGCATTACAGGGGTTCTTAATCTCGATCTGAAAACCTAGAGAGGGAGCTATTGGTGCTGGTGCATCATGTAGGTTACCTGCACAGAGGTGTGTGGTTGTATGATTCTGGTATTTCCCAGTCTGCTCAGGCTACAGCTTAGTCACAGAAGAGGCATGGATGTGATTCTGACCTTAGAAAACTGAGTGTTAAAGTGTTCAAAAATTGGAAAAAATCTGATAAGTACATTTGGGCTGTAGATATAGGTCCACGAGTGTTTCTGAAATCCTAAGGCGCTAGTCCAAAAGAAAGTTCTAGAAATTCACAAGGAAATTTGGAAGATTGATGATAGTAGAAAATTGATTATTCTTTGGAAGGATTCCTTACCTAAATAGTACTATCAATTAAATGCATTGTTTTGAGAAAAAAACATTAGCCTTGATTTTTTTTTAACTATATATTATGCTATGTAACAAAACACACTTCTATAAATCTGGCACTGTAGTACTATGCTAATAACATTTTTACTATATTGTATCTTCAGTATTTTAGTTCTTTTCCTAAAGAGTTTATGGTGACTTGAATGAGAAATATCCCCTTTGGACTCATACAGTTGAACAAGTGGTGACCAGCTGGTGGCACTTTTCTGGAAAGGTGTGGGACTTTTAGGACATATAGCCTTGCTAGAGGAAGTACATTACTGGGGGCAGGCATTGACATCTTATACTCTGGCCCATTTCCTATTTTTTTCTCTGCTTCCTGTGTGTAGATGAAATCTACGTCATCTTCCTGCTCCTGCCATCATGCTTTCATTGACTGCTGCCATGCCCCTCCCTCCATGATGGACTCTGTCTCTGGCACTGTTAGCTAAAACAAACTGCTTCTTCCTTAACTTGCTTTTGTCAGGGTATTCTATCACAGCAATAGAAAAGAGACCAATACAGTGCTCAAGAGTACATATAAACAGTGGAAAATACTTTTAAAGATTTATACTGAAAAGTAAATTTCATTTTTACCACTGTGTCCTGATAATTCAGCATTTTTTGCAAACATACCATTTTTCCTTTTTACATAAATTTTCAGAAACAACCATGTTTGTGCATATGTGTAGGTACTGAATTTTACAAGTCTCAACATAATTCAACATAACATATATATATATATATTTCTATAGCTTCATAAACAATATATTTTGTAATTTCTTTCTACTGTAATGGTAAAGCCTTATTTTCTTGCATATTTAATAAAAATATTTTATAGATCACATAATATGAAATAGAAAAATTATTCTTTATTGTTTTTTTTTAAAAAGTATTTTATGTGTCTGTGCATTAGTTTGTGCACGACTGTGGTGCCCACAGAGGCCAGAAGTTGGTTCCCAGCACCCACATGGACGCTAACAATCATTTATAACTCCAGTTCCAAGAGATTCAATGCCCTTTTCTAGTCTCTGTGGATATTGCACGGCATAGGTTCACTTACATACGTGCAAGCAAAACACTCATACACATAAAACAAAAATAAATCAATCAAAAGTAATTTTGAAAAACATAAGGGCTGGAGAAATGGCTTAACAGTTAAGAACACAGGCTGCTCTTGCAGAGGACCAGTGTTGGTTCCCAGCACTCACTTGTGACCAACTGTGGGTTAACTTCAGTTCCAGGGGATTTGATGCGCTTTTCTCTATGGGCACTGCACTCACATGGTACATTTACCTACATGTACACAAAACACTCATACATTTTACAAAACATAAAATAAATTAATAAATATGCGAACATAATAACATCGGTCATGAAGGAATAAGACCATCGTAAAGAAGTTGAATGGCAAATGAGTCAACTAGAGCAGTTATAAACAGAAATTCAGCAACTGAATATGTTAGACATAGTTTAAAAGAGGAAAAACTAAAGGAATTCACTTAGCTGAAGAAAGAATTCAAGAGTTGGTTCCTTTACTTTATTCAAGGACACTTATTCAATAGTTAAAGATGGGAAAATAATGGGAAGAGGTATTGAAAAGTGGGAAGGGTGGTATCAGCAGAACTAACATAGAGTTACAGCAGAGTGAATAGGAGAATAAACCAACACAGTGCTGAATGGGTTCATTCCTGGAGATGATAAGAAAAGAAACAGATGAATGATGATTATTCCATACAGAATCAACAAACTGAGATGTTTGTAAATAAGCAAATCTCATAAAAAAGACAGAATACAGAAGACAAAGCTAAAGTATAAAAACTGACAGAATTTTTTTCTCCCTCACATGGAGAAAATTTAGAAGCCATTAAAACTATTGAATAAAGAAAAAGCCGAACAGACTGAAAATCAGCAACTCTTCTGAGATCCACCAGAAAATTGAGATCACAAAGCAATCTAACACTCCAAACTCTAAACACACACACACACACAATGGTTCACAACTTGCCAGAAACATACCAGTGATCCTGAAGTTCTCAGTGACTGATGGAGCCTGAGGATGGACTTTTGGGATATAGAGGCTCTGGGGGGCCAACCTTAGTGGATTCCTTTCCTAAATAACGAGGGGAGTTTTATCTCCAGTACATCTCAGAGTGAAATCTAGAGGGACAATCCCCTTCCTCCAGCTACTAGAGGAGAAAAGCAAACACCCTGAAATCTATCCAGAGAGGTCTCTTTTTTATGTAGGTGTGCTTTCAAGAGAAGCTGCTTTATCACAGCCTTATTGATGCTGGAGAAGCACTAAATTCTGCTCCCTCCATCCTTCTTTGTGAGGATGGAAATACCCAGTTCTGACCTTTCATGCTACTTGTGTCATTGGAAGAGTTGGGAAGAAAATATAAGAGGCACTTGTAAAAATAAGCAGCTATTGGACACAGGTTAAAAGCTATACCTTGGGTCAGAGAGGTAGTTCAGAAAGTCAAAGAAAGTAAAGAGGTAGTTGGAAGAAAATACTTAATAATTATCTGAATACATGGTATGTATGAAAGAGTACACATTCAAGAATAGGCAAGATCAGTACTGAGGAGAGAGTTTGGTGGCAAAGGGTCTGAAGTACAGCTCGAGGATCAGAGTTTGGATCTGCAGAACCCACAAAAAGATGGGTGTGTTATAGAGTACCTGAAATCAGGTGCTCATGTGAGGAGATGGATGATGGAGAGAGGAGAATCCCCCTGGTAGGCAGCAGTGAAACTAAACAACTATGTCTCAACAAAGTAGAAGGCAAAGACTGACAAAAACCCAGCACAGAACTGGAAAACTGGACAGCAGAACCCAACATTAGCTGAGGAATTACTGGCAGCTGATTACTGTGGGGTGAGGGAGAGTAAAAATTAGCAGCTATTGGACACAGGTTAAAAGCTATACCTTGGGTCAGAGAGGTAGTTCAGAAAGTCAAAGAAAGTAAAGAGGTAGTTGGAAGAAAATACTTAATAATTATCTGAATACATGGTGTGTATGAAAGAGTACACATTCAAGAATAGGCAAGATCAGTACTGAGGAGAGAGTTTGGTGGCAAAGGGTCTGAAGTACAGCTCGAGGATCAGAGTTTGGATCTGCAGAACCCACAAAAAGATGGGTGTGTTATAGAGTACCTGAAATCAGGTGCTCATGTGAGGAGATGGATGATGGAGAGAGGAGAATCCCCCTGGTAGGCAGCAGTGAAACTAAACAACTATGTCTCAACAAAGTAGAAGGCAAAGACTGACAAAAACCCAGCACAGAACTGGAAAACTGGACAGCAGAACCCAACATTAGCTGAGGAATTACTGGCAGCTGATTACTGTGGGGTGAGGGAGAGTAGATCTTCTTTAAGGGAGTGACTCTAGATAGGAAGACTAGTCTCCTGTGGATGAACTTGCACCGAGGTACATCTGGGTACAAATGCTTGACTGGATAGGCCTAAACATATATGACAGAATGAATGAAATTGGTGGAAGGGGACTATAGTGGGGTGCAGATGGGGGAGGGGGTCTATTATATGAAATTCACAAAAACTCAAAAAAATATACATTAAAAAATAGACTGAGGCCCTGAGGGATGATTTAAAAAATGGAAATTTATCATGTTTTCTTCAAGAAGAACACTTTAATTTTGTCTGTGCCCATGCATGTATGTTTGTGTATATGCATGTATATGTGGATGTGTATATACACATGCACATGTATATGAATATAGAGGCCAGAGGACAACCCCCAGGTATCATTCCTCATATGCTCTATACCTTGTTTCTTGAGAAGTGTGTCTCATGGCCCTGGAAGTTTTCAATTAGGCAAGGCCAGCTGGCCATTGAGCTCTAAGGATCTACATACCTCAACCTCTCCAGCACCAGGGCTAAAAGTACATATCACCACATCAGACTATTTTATGTGGATTCTGGGGATCAAACTCAGGTACTCATGCTTTGGTGGTAAACATTTTACTGGCTGAGCTAGCACCCTCCAGCTCACGAAACCTACTCTAAAGGCACACATACTTAAAACAATCAAAAGCTAAATTACTATACTAATTTAGACAAAGCAGAATCAGAGGAAAGACACACTCAGGATTAGAGAAAAGCATTTTTAATGATAAAGGGTTGATTCTCCACATAATTCATCCTTAAGATATATGTGCAGAATATTATCACCTCAGTGTGTGAGACAAAAACTCATAGAACTGCAAGAATAATAGACAAATCCTCTGAGTTCAGATATTTAACTCTTTCTAGTACTAAGTGACACATCCAACCAGTAGCATAAATGAAACCAATAATCTAATTGAATGAAATAGCAGCCTCAACCACCTGGGTCAGTTAATCATGATAAAATGCTTAGTTCAAGAACCACAGAATGCACACTCTTCTGCTCAAGACAGACCATCCTCTGGAGAGAAAAGATTGTGTTACATTTGAATTTAATTCCAGAGGGTATGACAGGCAATTTATACCACTGATACATTAGAAAAGAAGAAATATCTAAAATCAAATCTAAGCTTCCACGTTAGGAAACTAGACAAATGCACCTAAGCTTTATATTTTTCTAGTCGCAAAAATCAGTTCAAAATGAATTCAGGCCTAAATGTAAAACCTTAGACTGCTAAGAGGTATGTCTTGGCACCTGGAATATGGTTCTGATATTTTTAAAATCTGAAACTAATGAAAAATATTTTAATGTGAAACAAAATTAAGGAAATAAAACTTACCATGAAAGTATGTGAATGACACAGGAATTGGAGTGGCATCAGATTGTCCTTAAGCATCAATCACAAGCACAGTGAGGTAAAATCAGAACTCACATATTCTCAGGAAAACTTGAAACTCACAATTCCACATTTTATTAAGTTAAAAGTTGAATACATAGTTGCACAACAGAATGTTCTTACAAACACTGTCCAGTTTTTAATCACACAATGTCAGTCTTGAAAGAATTAGTAAAGAATACATCTCACTTGCAAGTGAATTCAACTCAGAAGCCCTTTATGAGGTACCAGCACCAGTATGCTTAATTATTAGAGACTCTCACAGCTAGTGCTTAAAACACCTCTAGCATCTTTTTCTTTTTGGTTTTATTCAGTGTGTGTGTGTGTGTGTGTGTGTGTGTGTGTGTGTGCATCTGTATGGGAGGATTCTACTTGCCAGTCATGTACCTGTGGAGGTCAGAGAACAGTTTGCAGGAATTGGTTCTTACCTTCCATGATGTGGTTCCTGGAAATAAAATTCATGTTCATCAGGTTTGGTGACAAGTGCCATTACCTGCTGAGCCATCTCACTGGCCCAGTTTGTTTTCTTGACATACTAAGAGGACTCATTAGCATATATGTTTGTGTGTGTGTGTGTATGCATGCGTGTGATACAGAGAGAGAGAGAGAAAGACAGAGACACAGAGAGATAGAGATACAGAGAGAGGATATGTGTATGTGTAAGTGTGCATGTGTGTATAAGGTTTCTGATGTATTACTTGTGTGAATCAGGGTAGAAACAAGAGGAGGACATCAGGTGTCCTGCTCTATAGCTCTTGGCCTTTGAAATAAGGTCTCTTGCTTTACTCAGAACTAAGCTGTTAGTCAGAAAGCCCCAGAAATCCTCCTGTCTCTGCTTTAAATAGGACACATGTCAGACTTGGTATTTTATTTGAGTTCTGTGGATTCAAACTCTGTGATCTTACTTGATGATCCATCTCCCTAGTCCCCACTTTTTAAAAATTAGTTAACTTATTATTTTAAGTTTTTTTAATCTGCATGTTATATGTTGAATAGATTCCTCCAGTATCTTACTCGCCCCTCTCCCTCCCGTTAGTCCTCTGTGTTACCATAGACAATTCACCTTTACTTATATGTCATATGCACACACATAATTTCATTTAGTTAGTTTTTATTTATGTGTACATGTGTGTACCTGTGCCAATTTATGTGTATTATGTGTATGGGGGAACTCAGAGAGGCTAGAAGTGGGGGTTCGATTCTCAGAGCTGGAATTTCAGGTGTTTCTGAGCTGCCCAATGTGAGTGCTGGGAACTGAAACCCAGTCCTCTGCAAGAGCATGAAATGCTCGTAAACACTGAGTCAACACACCTGGGACCATATAGGACTTTATGTATCTTTATAAATCCTAGGAACCACAAATGATAAGATTGGTTTAATTGGCTTAATGTGATTATCTCAATTTATCTGAATCCATTATAAAAGGAGTACCTTCTATTGTCTTTTAGGAAAGTAATATCTCATTATAAAAGGAGAGTATCTCTTTTTAAAAAAAATATTTTACCGTTTTATTTGTATGCGTGTATTGCCTGCATGAAGGTAAGTGCACCTGTGTCATGCAATGCCCACGGAGGACAGAAGATGCCATTGAATCCCCTGGAACTAGTGTTACAGACAGTTCTTAGCTTCCATGTGGGTCCTGGGATTCAAACACAGGTCTTCTGCAAGAAGAGCCAGTGTTCTTAACTGTTGTTGCCTGCCTTAGTGGGCTAGCTACTTGAGGACTCTCCATTGGGGGCAGGGGGAGAGTAGGCACGAAATCACCAGCACAGATTTCAAGAGACTCACTTGGCAATCAGCAAGCAAACTCGTTTATTGTGCCATTAGGGCTTTCTTTTATACCCCCGCCTGATCCCCAGTGGTTTATTTGGCTATGTGTCTCCTCTTCATTGGTGCGGCACGATGTCCTCTGCATCATTTGATATTGTGCTTTATGGCAGGTTTTCAGTTACCCTGAATAAGGGAAGTATTTACTGGCCAATTTCCCCACATATCCATCCTTTTTTATTTTAGACAGCCCAGTGGGAGCCGGGATGCCTTGTCCCAACCTTGTTGGCCCCACCTCATGGGTGCTCCAACATTTTGGACTGTGCCTGTCTTAGGTTGGCCTACTCAGCAGGTCCTTACCTGTCATTGACTACCAATCCTCAAAGGAGCATCACCACGGTTGGTCTGTCAGGATATTGGGGTGCTCTTTAGGCTTTTGAAACCTCCCCTGTCTTAGGTTGGCCTACTCAGCAGGTCCTTACCTGTCATTGACTACCAACCCTCAAAGGAGCATCACCACGGTTGGTCTGTCAGGATATTGGGGTGCTCTTAAGCTTTTGAAACCTCCACTATCCATGCTTGTAGAACCACCTTTGGTGGAGCATGATCTTTATTTATAATTGCCAATAGAACCTGTGCCATTGTCGTCACACCTGCTTAAGGAGACATATCAAAAGGACAAGAATGATTATTATTGCTAATCCCATGACTAAATAAGCTACAATCCTGGAGGGATCAAAAGGATTTTTTATATGGTTCCATACCTCCATAATAAATGAAAAATCCAAATCTAGAGGGTTGACCTGGGTGTAATTAAGGGTGATTATTTGTTGGGTCATGGTCAGTGAAAGATTAAGGAATTCTTGTGACCAGAGCCCCTTAATTTGCTGTGAGAGCTGTATTCTAGCAGAGTCAAATTGCTTACTTTATACGGTGTTACGCATAGATTATTATACCTTGGATCACAATTTGCAGAGAGAAGCATATATAATGTTTGGACCTCTTCACCTCAGAGGTCATTTGTTGTTGCAGATTTTGAACAGCCTAATTAAAGTGGGCATTGATAAGTGTTTGGGTATAGAAAACCTTGGCAGATACCTTAACCGCATCGTTTAAGGCTGTAGCTGTTTGTATCGTGTGTGTTATAGCCACAGCAGATGCTGCCCCTGCGGCCATAGCTCTGGTAATAGCGAGAGCAATTGCTGCCGAGATCCCAAAGTCTCTTTTTTGTCTATTTGTTCTTTGTATAATAGTTATTGCATGAAAATGAGAAGCATTGATAACGGGTACCCATAAGGTGACAGCAGCCAGGCAAGTACTGCTCTGTGTACCATTAGGGAATTACAGCACGATGAAATTTGACACTGGCCAGGAATGGTACAATTAAGTATCTCTCTGCTCTGGTTAGTTAAGGTGAGAAAGAAGGGGGTTTTACACAGGCTGCTGTAGGGGTGAATGTGATGTTTTTTTGGTGATTGACCTTAATGGAGTCCTCAAAGGAAGTGTTACAAGTGTGAGATACATTAAAGTATTGCCCTCCCTGAATAAAGAATAGCTCTTTAATATCATACAAGCATAGGTGCCACAGAGGGGCCAGTTGCCAAACATAGGGCACAGAAATTGACTGGGGTTTCTGTGGGAATAAGGAGGTGAATCTACAATATCATTAGACTGAGGGGAGGTGGTTATTCCATATCCAGATCCCCTGTTTTCCAAGAACAGGATATGGCTTGGAGGCTGCTAAGCAATGATCCCGGAAGAGGGGTAAGTCAGCATCCAAGATATAAGTGGCTGGTGAATTACATCAGGGGTCAAGGGGTTGTCTTGCTGACTCAGTATTGTTATGATGTGATTGGGTTCTTCTGGGAATGGTGGCATTTAGGCCATGAAACTTAGTGGTAGTTTGATTAACAAAATCCCCAGTAATGTGCCTCAATAACTGGATGCGGCTTGAAGAATTTTTATGTAGATCAAAGCAGAGGGCATCAGTAGGACAGTTAACCACTCAGAATGGACATAGAGGAGGACATAGAGGAGTGTTTAGGACCAAGATGTCTTGTGCTTAGTGGGGAACCACACAGTGTCTCCAGACGCTGGGTATCTATTGGGAATACACCCATTGGTTCCGTCCACTGGGTGGTCAGCCCTTATGTGGAGGTGCCGGGCGAACCAAGTAGAGGGGGTATGTACCTGAGGGGGAGCAAATTCAGGCAATATTGAGGTAGGATGGGGGGAAATGAAAGGGAAAGGAAGACCCATCTCACGGCTTACCGCCTGTGAGACGTAAGACAAAGGAGCCTACTCACTGTGAGAACATCTGAAGGGGGTTAGTTGTGGCCGACATGAGAAGCAAGTGGGTCAGGTAGCCACGTTGGGTGCCAGTTGTTGCTGTCTGTAGTGGCTCTAGACCTCTGTCCCAGGGGGCGGGGAAGAGTAGGTGCGAGATAAACAACACAGATCTCGGGAGATACTAGTCATCAGCAAGACACCAGCAAGCTTGTTTATTGTGCCTTTAGGGCCTTCTTTTATACACCCCCCACTTGATCCTCATTGGTTCATTTGGCTATGTGTCTCTTCATTGGTGCGGTTCGCTGTCCTCCGTTTTCGTCATCTGATGTTGTGCTTTCTGGCAGGTTTTAGGTTAGCCTGAATAACGGAAGTATTTACCGGCCCATTTCCCCACACTTACCTGCTTAGCCATCTCTCCAGCCCCAGGAAAGTATTTCTTTATTAAAGAAAAATAATACCTCAGAATTGCATATTTCTAGAATTATATAATTCTGGACTTTGGTGAAGTGATGATAAAATTTTGACAGACTAGTAGTTCGTTTCTAGTATTATGAGGTCCTACCAAGTTTGTGTTAAACATTCATTCAACTGTGCAAAAATCATTCATTTTGCATTATCCAAATTTATCTGGAAACAAAGGCAAATACTCATCACAATTGTTAAATAAAGATCAGTAATTATCCAGAATTTCATGTGAGCCTCATCTCGTGCCCTCATCACCTCTCCTGTATAAACACCTATCACTCAGCTTTCATGCATAATCCTAAAGTTTTGGAGTTTCAAAGGACAGTAAATAAATTTGATTATGTTCATGAGAAAAGAGATCATTAAAAGAATTTTTAAAAAATTAATCACCAAATTAAATTAAAAAAGAGGATATGAACTAAAGTCATTTTCTTTTCAGAAATATCAAGATACATTTTTACTTGGTTTTAAAACAAAAAACAAAAACACTTTACTGTTCAGATCATTTGGGATGATAACCAGTCATTGTGCATTCTCATCTACATATTTAATTCCTCTATATGAAAGTAATTCTCTTAGAGCATTCCATAGGAGCAGTTTAGATCTCTTATTCATGTCTGTACTCCAAAGTTGTAATCATTTCCTTTCTATGCCTCTGTTTGATATTTTATAACGGGGAGTAAAAACAAATTACCACAGATAAACAACCTCTAATAAAGCATTCATTTTCCTTGGGAAAAGAAAGAACTCAGTCGAAGTAAACTTGTGCCAACAAAGGACATTTAAACTGTAAGACATGGGTCAGAGATGTAGCTCAGTTGATAGAGTGCTTCCCTTGCATGCACAAAGGCCGGGGCTCTATCCCCAATCCTATATAAACCAGGCATGGTAGCTAAAGCCTGTAATCCCAGCACTTGGAAGGTTTTGGCCTGGGTGTGAGAGAAGTTTAGAGTTATGCCCCCTTGGCTGCATAAAAGTTCACAGCTAGCCTGGGCTGCATGAGACAGTTTCAAAATAAAGAAATAAACAAACACACACTTGTAAAACTGATTGGCATTGTGCCAAGTTGTTGTTCTGAATCTCTGAAGAAGTTGCCATTTCAGTTTCCTTCTATTCCTTACTTCTAGTCTTTCTCTCTGTGAACACACAGAAATAGTCTTGACTTGACCCATTTCAGCAGATTTAGGAAGGTCGTCCTCTTTCAGAATTTTTAGATTTTCTTTTGCAACAGATGGAGACTATTACAGAGTTACACAACTGTTCACACACAGAGAATAACTGTCTGTGAAATGCCCAACCCTAAGTGACATATCTACAATGAAACCTCTAAACTGAAGGCTCATGGAACACAGTAGAAAAGAAGTATAGAGAATATTAATGCATCTCTCAACTTTCATCCATGAAGCTCCCTCAGGCAACATAGGACAATGAACACAAAAGGCCACAAATAGCCAAAGCATAGAGAATAAGTCTCCAGAGTGTGGGTCCTTAGACAGGACCCCTATATAAAATTCCACCCACCCAGGGCTCAGGGACCACTGTGGAAGAGGGGGCAGAAATATTGTAAGAGCCATGGGAGGTGATGCATGACCACATGGAAACAGAATTTCACAGGCTCCTGGGACCTTACTTATATGAACTCACATCAAATGTGACAGCGTGCACAAGACTCATGCAAACTCAGGCAAAAACCCAGCATAGAACTGGGGAATTGGACACCAGGCTCCAATCTTGACCAAAGAACTATTGGCAGCTGATTTGATCTTCTTTAAGGGAGTGACTCTAGATAGGCTGACTAAACCCCGGCAGATGAACTTGCACCGAGTAATGTTTGGGAACACTAACTTGACTCACTCTAGGCCTTAACATAAATGACAGTACTCATGAAACCTGTTGGAGGTCTATGGGAGGCTATGGATGGGGGAGGGGTATAAAGAGGATTAAAATGTTTTGTATGAAATAAAATAATTCAATAAAAAGTTAAACAGTAATCTGGTATGCTTTTCTTGTCACAATTGTAGTAGAAGTAATAAATTTTTGTGAAATAAGAAAAATAATAAAAGTATGATATGATATTCTTTGAATAAGTTTATGTGTATTCCTCTCTGGTACATAACTTTTGAGAATAAATAAGGATAATATGTAAAAATAAAAGAATGTGTAGCTCTTCTAAAGGAAGTGAATAATTTGTCTTATTGTTTCCTTTGCCATGCACAGCCCTCTGTCCCATTGCTTAGATGACAACCACCTAGGAAATACATAAATAGAGGAGTGATTGAATAGCTAGCTATAAAGAACACTCCCCAGAGGGAATTAGGCAGCCATAGGAACTAAACAAGATGGTAGCCATAACAAATGTCAGACATTGAAAATACCCATACTCTGTCTGATAAATCAAAATTGTCTACAGAAAAAGTATAATGATTTAAAAAATTATCCGTATAGATGCTAATTTGTAAGATGACATTCTAGAGAAATTATATTTTATTAATTACATATAATTTCTTCATACTTGCTGTTTTTCTCTAGAGTGATGTCACAACTTGAACATAGCCTCTAGGTATTGTCAGTGGTAATGATCAGGAACTTGTCTTTGAACTATACACACAGGAAGGTTGTATCTAATTAAAGTCAATCATTTTATCCACCTATTGGAAATACACATTAAGGCTGATTTATTTTGATCACCAATAGCTCCTTAATACTCGTGGTACCTACAGTCAATCTGCTTGATGCTATGCTGGACCCAGAAATGAAGCTAATCTTATAAACTTCAATTTGGGGATAGAAAATCACTATATACTACATTTTAACAACACAATTCTATGGAAGTGCAATAATAAATATTCTTAAAATTATCTACTCCCATTATAGGCTAATATGATTTAGCCATCCAAGGCGTATTTTGAAAACACAAAGGCTGAAATTATTCTACTTAACATGATGATTATAAAACGCCATACATTTTTAATTTTTATTACATTATTTATTGTGTGTGTGTATGTGTTGTATCTGTGTGTGTTTGTGGTCAAATGTGTGGAGGTCAAAGGACTACTTGAGAGATTTGTTTCTCTCATTCAACTATGTGGGTCATGGGGATCAAACTCAGGCTGTCAGACTTGTCAGCAAGCACCTTTACCCATTGAATCATGTTTCTTTTCTCCTTTTTTTTTTCTAAAATAGTATGTATCACAGTTGTGTCTAAGGAGAAAATTATTTTGAAGGTTACCTGACTAAATGCTCAATATTTTGTAAGTTTTCATTTACTCAAAGTGAGGCCCCTTCAGTTGATCGTATTAATCCAATCTCTTAACTATAATAGACTTAAAAACAAATGTTTGTGTCAATTTTTCCTGTAGTTTCAACATTGTTAAATGAATGGTTATTATAGGAAAATTAATTGAAATAAGACCAGGAATATCTTGACTATTTTATTTTCTTAGAGAATTACAACATGTAAGGAATATGTGGTTTCAAAAGAAAGCCTTAGTAGTACATATTCTCCTTAAAGCTTTAACTGTAAGTGACCACCATAATTTACTTGTTAGCTGCCATGTGGGTGCTGGAATTCGAACCCAGGTCTCCTGCAAGAACAACCAGAATTCTTAACTGCTGAGCCATCTCTCCAGGCCCAAGACAGTAAAGTGACCAGCCCATAATTTAAAGACATTTTAAATTTAAAAAAATTCATTATTATTGTGTATCTGTATGATGTATGTTTGGGCACCTATGTTATAGTGTGTGGATGGAGGTCAGATGACAAATTTGTGGAATGGGTTTTCTCCTTCCACTTTTACTTACGTGAGTTTCTAGGATCAAACTCAGATCTTTGGGCTTTGTGGCAAGCCCTTTAGTCTGCTAAGCCATCTTGCAGGCCCCTAAATGGCATTTTAAAATATGAGTATATAAGATATAATACTGTGCTTTTAAGACTTCTGGTATGTGGCCAGGAGATGGGTTTCACAAGGTAAAATATTTCCCAAAGAGGAAGAATGGGTGTAACTGGCTTAGAATAACAGAAGTGGAGGTGTTCTCCTGGCCACCAGGTATGAGGGAGGCCTCATGTAGGAAGCATAATTTAAGGTGAACTTTCAGGTTATGATTTGAAAAGCTAATGAAAAATGAAAGAAAATAAAAGTATCCCCTATGAAAACACAAATTACACTTTAAACTTATGCCTTTATGAGATTTTAGAAATAACTATTTAATTACCAAAGGTCCTTAGGAATCCACAGGCTTCGATCTATATCCAAACACATTTAATTGCATCTGTGAGCCATCAATGGGTAATATCATCCCATAGCAATCCTCTGAATACACACTCTTTTTTTTTTCTATAAACAATAGCCCGAGAGAATGTAAATAAATGGCCCATCCCTCCACCTGGGAATGTCAACGTTCATGAAAAAAGGAAGAAAATTAACTTTCACAGAATGAGCACCAGTGTTTCTGTATGGGTCCCATTTCAATGGATGGCTGACTGCCTGCTCAGCTAGCCTCTCCTTGAGTCACAATTCAAATCCCCTAAAGCACCTGCATTTTTCACATTTAAGTTAGCTGACAGTTGTAATTTTTAAAATTATTACTGAACAGACAAAAATTTATTTCACTGTTTCAAAAGTGAATAAGCCTAGGAGAAACCTAGGCATACGGATACTTTATATTCAATCGTCTTTATGCTTGATGCTTACGTGCTATGATTACCTAGTAAATAAAATGGTATTTACCTAGTAGATGAGTGGATAGCCCCTAGATCACAGATAAATTGGATGTTGATATGTTTAGATTCTTTCGTTTGGTGTAGCCTTGGTTACAGCACTAGCTGGGGCTAGTTTGTAAATAAAGCATTCTGAATTTAGATGCTCCCAATGCCTCTTTAAAAACAGGCTAATACTCTCTCTCTCTCTCTCTTTCTCTCTCTCTCTCTAGAGAAAAGCCTCTCTCTCTCTCTCTCTCTCTCTCTCTCTCTCTCTCTCTCTTTCTCTCTCTCTCTCTCTCACACACACACACACACACACACACACCTTACAATGATCAAAGAATAATACTGATTGGAGGGAGTAGGGGTGAAGGGGAGGAGTTGCGGGGAGAGTGAGAGGGATGGAAATAATGCAAAGACAATATAAAAATAAAATAAAATAAAGCCCCCAAACCAGAGAGACACTATCAAACAACTGAAAAAACTAGGCTACCATATTTAATTTTGTGACTCTACTGCATTCTATAGGTCTTGATAGTGTGTTTTGGGAACGAGAGAAGGTTGCACCACACATGTCCTGAGAGCTTGTATTAGTAGAGAAATTGAGAACTTTGAGGGAGAAATGTGTGACTTTTGTTTTTGAAATATAAAACCTTCATATGTGGTGACTTCACAGAAAAGTTAAAGGTCTTTAATAGAATATGCTTATTAATGTATCATAATGCTTGAGTTAGCTACTTTTTATGTAAACAGCAATGACTATAGTTTCTGCAAAGTTTTCATATTACCTTCTCAGCTCAGTCTGACCAAATTTGAATCATGGCTTCACTTTCTACCAGACATGTTATCTAGAGTAAGGCATACCATCTTCCTGTGCCTTGGTTTACCTTGGTGTGGAGATAAAATTGATAATGGCTAACTTGTAATGTTGTAAAACTGTGAGTGCTTAGTAGAGTACCCGGCATATACTGACCACTCACACCCTCCTGATGCCACCTACTTTTGTACATATTTCAGATGAGGCTCAAATGATATCCTGCAAATCTGAAGTCCTCACAGCCCTTGCTACACTGCACTGATGTAGTTCTGGTACATGCATGTAAACTGTACCACAAGTAAAGAATACATGTTTTATTTTTTGTTCTAAAGATTGAATGAGGGAATAGGGAGAATTACTTAGTAAAAGCACTTGTTATTCAAATATGAAGACCTGAATTGAATCCCCAGAAGCCAGGTATGGCTGCCCATGCCTGTAACCCCAATATTGTATGGGACACGGACAGGAGGATCTCTGAGGCTTGCTAGCTGGAAGTCTAGCTCCAGTTCAGTGAGAGAAGTTGTCTCAAAGGAATAAGACAGAGAGTGATAGGACACTCAGTGTCTTCTGGCCTCTGTATGCATGCACACATGCATCCTCCCATCCCACCCCCATGCATGCACACAGACATACACATTCACATTATTGAATGCAAGTATGTTACTTGAATCACCTAACAATTGCTTATATAGAGAGAAGAAAGGGAAGGAGGAAGGGCAGGGGGGGAGATTAATTTCCCTTTACTTTCTGATTTCCATGAGTCTATCACACCTTTGCTCCTGGATCCTGAGCTGCTTCTCTAGCACTGAATCTCATTCTCAGTCCTGTCTCAGCAGCCAATATTGACATGATCCTTATTTTTAAAATAACACCAATTCGTGATTATGCTATTGCTCAATAGTAGGGCTCTGGCATCTAGCTGCTTTTTGGAGGTATGATGTAGGAGACAGGATGTCTCTTTGTCTCCCCATTCATTTATACCTTATCCCAATAAAAAAAAAGAAAAATGGAGGAAATCTGGACCTGACCTCTAACAGTTCCCCCTGTTTTCCCTTTGTGTTTACCTGGGGTGAATTTCAGAGTTTAGGATATAGGAGGTTAGAGGTCATAGTTTTCCTTTATTGCATCAAAACTATAATGGATAACTCCTTTCCTGCTCTGTCTACACAATTGTAATGAAAAAATGGAGTGGTCTAAATGCAAAGCTCTGGGAGGCATGAGCAAGGGCACAGCCTCAGCATAGAGAAGCTGTAAGACTGACTTCTACTGTTTGTTGCTATGGCTGGGCAGGGAGTGGGTCAGTGTGCTGTGATGGAGCCATATGAAACATTTGTGTTGGAAACAAGTATTCTTGTTAAGGGCAGAAACTGTTTGGAAAGGTTTAATTACTGTCAGGATTGAGTGAAAGACCAAAAATGTACAGGTGTCACTGGCTTAGAAAGGTATTTAAAATCCCACTTACTTTTGTACTTCTTTTCTGGGAAAGGTAGAGTGAGTCTCGTGGGTTAATTGACTGGCTGATCCATTGGGTGCTAGCCCTTACACAAGTCCAGATCAGAGAAAATTAAAGTGCACAAAGCAGGCACTTGATTAAAAACTAGAAAGGAAAATTTCAGGTGCATAAATCTGGACTGCACTAGTTTGCAAATGTTAGAAACTCAACTGGAACTGGCCCAGAAAAAGAAAAATGCCCTGGCTCCTTTCTCTGCATGGGACATTGTGTGTATGCTTGTGAAGGAGTGGGGGTGCATGTGCAGTGTTTGAGCATGGTTGTGGGGGCCAGAGGTCAGCATCTGTTTTCTACCTCTGTCTACCTTATTTTTTGAAACAATTTCTCTCATTAAACCTGGAGCTTACTGATTCAGCAGGCTGACTGGCTAGTGAACCCAAAGTGAACTGAATCATTTTCTAGCCCTGCACTTGGTATCTTACATATATTTGTCCTCTTGACACTTTCCTATTTTCCTCTACCTGTTGTTCTTCACACTTTGTTCCATTTAGGGACCTGTTGTTTTGGTACTGGGAGGACATTGCAAAGATGAAACAAGTGAGGGTCTCCCATTGTCTATTTTGGGCTACGCTCCTCACCAAATGGGGCAGCTGTACTGGTAAATCTCTCTACAGTTTCCCTGTGCTTTTTGTCCATCTTTTCCTTCCCTTTCCCCTTTAGGATTAGGAATGGCCATGTCTCTCCACTTTGAGTACTTATATTAATCACATTTCCTGTTACTTTGATAAAAGTATCCTAATAAAAGCAACTTAAAGGCCAGAGAATGGCTCAGCAAGTGATGGCACTTTGTCAATCTGGACAACCCAAATTCTATACCTGGGACATACATGATGGAAGGAAAGCACCAACTCCTGAAAGTGCCCTCTGACTTACTTAACTATACGGTAGCATGTGCATATTGCCCTCATACAGACAAATGAATAATAAATAATAAATAAATGTTACAAAATTTTTGAAAAGCAAATTAAAGAATGGTTTCTTTGCACTCATAGTTTGAGAGTACAGTCCATCATGGTGGGGAGGCATGGCAACAGGAACATGAGGTGGCTGGTCACATTGATCCACAGTCAGGAATCAGAGAGAGAAAATGTTCTTGCTCAGCTCCTTTTCTCCTTTTCTACTTTTCATTCAGTCAAAGACCACAGCACATGGAAGGTACTGCTCACATTTAAGGTGGGTATTCCCACCTCAATTCTGCCCATCTAGAAAATCTCTCTCATGCCAGAGCCTTGTCTCCTAGGTGATTCTAGATCCTGGCAAGTTGACAGTATTGCCTACCACACTGTCCTATGTCTGGTTTCTCTTATTTATAAACAGATTCTTGATAAAAAAAATTTCCTTTCTGTCTCACCTTGAAAGGAAAACACCTTATTTACTTTTGAGGTTATGATTGATATCATTTTTCAATAATCACTAAATAACTTACAGTTGTGCTTTGGAATAAATAGAGTCAGTGACCAAAGCAAGTGAGAACTGTTTATGTGAGCTATGTAAATTCCTCTCCACTGTATGCAATATACAAGTTGAATTCTGCCTTATTGAAAATAATTTATACTCCTGATTTTTCTTTAAGACAAGAGAACAAAATAAGGAAACGATTTCTATCCCGAGTCACAGAGTGTCATGTTTTCCTTTACTAGTTGACATGATTCTATTTCTTAGCTGTGGTGATATCCAAAGGTATGGTTGCATCTTTACTTTCCCTTAAGTAATCAATTTTATTAGATGACACCATGGATGTGCTTCAGAGAATTCATAATGGGGCGGTGGTGTGTGATTGTTAATTTTTATCCTCAATTTAGATGTAGAGTTGTAACCTGAAGTTCGCCTGTTCGACCACTATGATGGAAGCCAATAGTCCTGCCACCTTCCCATGTTCTGTGGAGGGAGTCAATCAGACAGAAGTCCATCACCTCTCCCACCCATTCAGTTGACCTTAGCTGCTTGAAAGGGAGGAGCTGCCACCATACTGAGAACTGGGAACTGAGCAGCAAATGGCAGGCAAGTGGTTGCATGGCTGCACACGAAAAGCTGGGACGTGGGTGTGGGACATGCTGATGGCATTGTTTCATGACTTTGTAAGTCACCCCCTCACAGATGCCATAAACTATGCCAAACCCAAATAAAAGGTATTGTCTTGGTTTGTCAGCCCTGGGACCTCAGAGGGCATGGGTCTCCGAAGAAGAGGGAGGAGAAATTTTTTCCAAACAGTTGGCATAGTGTGGCTAGATAGACGAACCACAGAAGTCTAGGAAAAACATGGGGATGTGGGCCTTGGAAAGCATCATGGGTCCAGCAATGTCCTGTGAGCTGATCGAAAGGGAGTTGGGTTCAGGTTGCTAAATCCAAAAGGGTGGAGATGGGTGCTGCAAGGCATCCTGTAAGGTAACACAACCCATCAGAGAGAAGCTGGCAGGAAACAAGGGGGAAGGGTGGTGAACCTCCATATGCTTAATGGGGTCAGTGGCGATAACATGGGTTATGCAATGGATCATAAAATTTGTAACTAAAATGTCATGGGCCACGCAGACCTGGACAGACTCAAATGGGGAAATCTCTGAGTCCCAGCCAGCCTGAAAATGTGGGAAAATAGCTCAGTTACTTGAAGAATGGGGCTACTGCCATGTATGTCTGAAAACTTGTTAAGGATTATAGAGAGCCTAGAAAAATGTTTTTTACAAGCCTTGGACACAAGAGGGTAATCCAGAGAGATGGCCTGGCCACTTTTGTGCATAATTAAAGATTTGCCCACTTCAAAGGCAACAGCCTCAGGGGAGGCTAAAAAGGCTAAGAACTTACTGGAAAATTCAGTCTCAGCCTCAGAGCTTGAGAGAAGAAAAGCAGAAGATTTTAAGTTGCTTAAGTTTAGGGGACCAGGAGTCAAAAGACCCAAAGTGAAAGTAGCTAAAGGTGCCCCTCAGATTTAATCTTTAATACAAAAAAAAACTAGGAGAAAATACTCTAGACTGAAGCAGCTGGGATGAGGAAAAACTTCCAAACAATTAAGAGTCCCTTATCACATGGTTTTTGAAGATATGGGACATGGGAACAAATAATATCAGTTTAAGTCCTTCAGAAGCAGCACAGCTGAGTTATATAACCACCCATCCATCTTTGAGACATAGGCTGTGTAATCTAGGCCAGTACAGGAGGGAGCGGTCCCTAATGGAATGGCTTGTAGAAGGTATTAAAGATACATGGTTATCACCAGTGGAGATTCCCATAATTAGCAAGGCCTAAAGAACTACAAAAGAGAGGCAGGCACTACTGAGAGAACTATGTATGAGAAAAGCAATATATAATGCTCAGTTCACTGGGCCAGATAGAGCTGTGTTCACCAGAGATACAAAGGAAAACTTAATACAACTGGGACTTTGAGAATAGTATAGAGCTTTAATGGTTTTGCTAAGTCCTTTAATGGGAAGGAATCTTTGTAAAGTGAGGGAGGATTTGGCAGATCTAAGTGACTCAAACCAACATGTAAAATTTGTCTGTAGAATAATAGAGCAACCCACAAGAAATATAAAAAAGGCCAGACAGAAGAAATGGTCCCTTTGGGCTACTTGAAGAGAAATGTGGCAATATTTATGTCGAGCCCAAATTCCCAAAGAGAAAAGTGATAGAAAACCAAATTCAGTACTAAGGAGTTTCTGGAAGTCTTTAAAACCTGAAGAAAAGTTCACAAAAGGCATTCAGAGGATAAAAACTGTCCAAGGGGTGAATAAGGATCCCCAAAAGTTAAACTGGTAAATGTATTATGTATAAAATGATATAAAGAGAGTCCATGAAAAATCCCCAGAATGCGCAATGACTCCAAAGGATTAACTAAAGATAATAAAGAACTAACCAATTAATGTCTCTTACTCATGCTATGGTACTCAAAAGAGATCATTGGAGAAAGCAATTAATACAAATGGATAAAATCTTTCCACACTGTGTTAGACCTTGTCTATGATTGATTTAACATATTACATTAACCTCTGAGCATTTTACAGATGTGAGGCCCATTTGAAAGATAACAAGTACACGTGAAGAAACAAAGGCCAGCTATAGTTGTAAGATTCTTGGGAGCTTTATGGTTGGGTAAGACACAAGTAATACCCACCAGAATGGCTGGGAAAAGGCTACAACACCTAATCCTGTATAAAAATAAAAACAAAGGGTCCCCAAACTGTACAAATGTTAAGAAGAAAATTACAGTATCAGAGGTGGGTTGCCCCCTCATGAGCTGTTGGCCACAGAGATTCTAGAGGTCCTCAAATTAACAAGGCTACTGCCACTATGGTGGTTGTACACTAGACAAGGTCAGTAAGACCATGTTGCTGAAGATACTGCATGATGTGAGCACAGGAGAAAGAGAGATGGAGCCAAGACTAAACTGAAAACTCCATGCCACTGGATGGATGGCTTTCATAGTGCCAGAAGGCACTATGCAGATGTTTGGGGAAAAAGGATCTCCTATGATTCTGCTCAACAATGGACCCTGTGCGCTGCTGCACACTCTGGACATGACAAGCAATGCCTGCTGGTGCAATAACGGCTCTACTAACATGTGTAAAAATGACAAGCTTCTAATTAGATAAGGCCCACTCCTAGGGGACTAGGGGTGGAACACACATCTGGTGCTGTAGACCAGGCCAACCCCCTGTGTCCCCTGGCAGAGAAGCCACTGTAAGCATGAATATGCTACATCTGCTGGGATATCTTTTAGGCATTTGTATTTATACCCATATTTGTTAAGATGTGTCCTTTTCCTTCCATTTGTCTTTATAGTAGGGGAGACACCACCAAGATGGATCAGTGGCCATGTCTTGAAGATGAATGATGGGGAGGCCCAAGAGGTCAATATCTCGCCATGATCGTCCCACATCTATCACCCCTCTAAGGCTCAGGGACCCTTGAGGAAGATGCAAGTTTGTAAGAGTTGGGGAAAGGGGTGGAGTGTAACCTGAAGTTCCTCTGTCTGACCACTATGATGCAAACCATAGTCCTACCTCCTTTCCAAGATCTGTGGAAGGAGTCAAGCAGGCAGAAGCCCATCACCTCTCCCACCCAATCAATTGACCTTAGCTACATGAAGGGGAGGAGATGCCGCCATATTGAGCATGGGGAATGGAGTAGTGAATGGTGGGCTAGCAGGTGAATGGCAAAAAGCTGGGAGAGGCGGGGGTGGGACATGCTGATGGCAGTATTTCATGCCTTTGTATGTCACCCCTTCCCAGACATCATAAACTATGCAAAACCCAAATAGAAGGTTTTTGTCCCGACCCGCAGGACAGTCAACATGGGAATCTGGAGGGAGGAGAGGGGACGGAAAGGGACAAGAGATGCGAAGAATGGAGACAAGACAGGCTTTCTGATCAAGTCTCATTTATTGATGGAGAAGGAACAGTTTTTATAGAGAGGGAAAGGGGAAAGTTGGAAGGGATAAATCTATTGAGGCAGAGCAATTCTATTAACAGAGCAATTATCATAATTACACCACACCAATTGATCACAGAGTAAATTCCATAGTAACACCACAATTCTATATAGCAAGTTATAAATCAATTAAGAGGTTACACTTGTATGATTACAGAGTAATACCAAAGTTTCTTAGCAATTACATGAGAAATGAGGGAGTCTCTCAAGCGTTAAGTGCCCAGGTTAGAACAACATGTTTGTGAGAGGCTTTCAAGTATAGTCATCTGGTTATTCTCAAACCAGGCCAGCCTTGATGTCTGAAAAACAGCTTTGCCAGGAATCAGGTCTTGCTATTTCCTGGGGTAGGGGCCTACGGCTCCCGACAGGTTTTCTGTCAGTTTGTCAGCCCTGGGACCTCAGAAGACGTGGGTCTCCCAAGAAGGGGGAGGAGAAAATATGGTGAAACAAGAGTCATCTGAGAAGGATGTCTCTATGAGGGATTGTTTAGATCAGGTTGGTCTGCAGGGGATTATCTTGATTATGTTAAATGATGTGGAAAGACCTGCCCTCTGTAGGTAGCAGCATTGCCTAGGCAGGGGCTCCTGAACCACATATGAGTGAAGAAGATGAGCTGAGCACAAACATTCATTATTTTCGCAGTCATGAATATAGACCCAATGTGATCTGCTCTGGGAATGACTTTTCTGGGATCAAGTTATTCATATGCTTTGAGAACATTTAGAACTATGTACCAAATCTTTTTTCCAACTCTACACTGAAGAGCTTGTTTTTATTTGCTCACTCTTTAAGAAAAACAATGTCCAATGTAATTAACTCCTACAAACTAAGCTGTAAGCATAGCTTTATCACATATCATATTCAGTATTGTGACTGTTATACTCCTGACTCAGGAAGTGGCAATGAGACTCCAGACTACAGCTGAAAGCAGCCATAGCATTGAAAACAACATATCACACACAATTGTGGAAAACACCATGTGGGCATAGGCATAGGCTGATATCTGTGCATTTGTTTGCTGTTCTGAGCATGGATAACAGGAAAAATAATTTCTTCCCTTATAAATGCTAATTAAACATTCTTGGAGACAAAGTTCCCCTTTCTCTCCCCATACCCCAACTAATGTGCTTTTCAAAAAATATAAAAGGAGTTCCTTTGTTCAGGGAGGACAGGATGCTTCTGAGAGAAATCAGAACTCCTCTGCCTCCCTCTTGGCTAAGTGGCTCCAAGAGGTAGTTTATTTATTTATTTTTTTACACAGCACTGTTACAACAAGGTATCTTGAGCCCCTGACTGTTTAATATTGAACTGTGAGCTAAATTAAACTTATTCTTTCCTGAGTTGCACTTATCAGGGTATTTTTTTTTCAAAACAGCAGGAAAGGGAACTAAGAGAGGAGAAGAAACAACTTTCAAAGGAAGGGATCAGTTTTCACCAAAACAAACAGGGCTAACATACAGAACATGTGACAGAATTCAGAGATTGGGTCAAGTGATCATAAACAATAAACTATATTAGCAGATAAAATATTTTCCGGGAAGGGTGTACCATGCTTCAAGCTACAGCACTTTCTTCAAATGGATAGTGTTCAGTGTAATTTTTGTAGTAACAAACACTTTGCCCAAGTGTACACCAGTATAATCAGCCAGGAATAGAGTGACAGGTGTTATTATGAAGCTGTAACTAAAAGACATACTAATATTGCTTTTGTTAGTACTTAATTAATTTTTAAGAAGTTTTAAGTTTGGTCAGCATGCAAAGAATAAGAGACAGAGGAGTATTTCTCAGGTCTAATTCCCATGATCTTGATCACATTTTTTTTTCCCTCCCTAGGCTTTGGGATCACTGTGGATGAAGGAGCAGAAAGACTGTAAGAATCAGAGGTTGTGGATGATTGCAACAAAACAGCATTTTCTCGACAGGAGAGCAGTGCATTCTCAGTGGCTGTACTGTCAATGGCTGTGACTATTTGTACAAGGCAAGAACAGGATCAAGTCAGACAAAGAGCAGGCATGGGAGGGGAAGGGTTTATGAAGTTTCATCCATAGCTAAAGAGCTATTGGGACGTGGCCCCTAAGGGGCCATCCATGTTCCAGGAGGTGGCTCTACACTGATGCACATACTGGCAAGGACTAAGTAGACTCAGTACATTTTTTTAAATGCATATTAGGTTGAGAGGGAATAGTAGCGAGGGGGCTTGGGGAGTAATTGAAGAGAATGGAATACAAGATCAGGATGGGTTTGATAATTAAAAAAATATTTTTATTGAGCTTTGTACATTTCATACAGCAGTTCTTAATCATATTAAGACCCCCTCCCCCATCTACCCCCCCTACTGGGCCTCACGCATTCTGCCATACATGTTAAGTCCCATCTTGCCGAGTATTTTACCCAGATATCCTTTGGTGTGAGTTTATCCACCGGATTCTATTTAGCCTATCTGGAGATCTTAAGTAAGAATTATTCTCCCTTACTCAGCAGTAATCAGTCTCCAACAGTTCTCAGGCTAGGACTGGCCTGCCTCCCATTTCCCTCATAGCACTCTTTGTCCTTGTTGATTGAGTTGGCATTGGGTGTGTGGTTGCTACCACCATTGTCACAATTTTGCAGGAGTAAACTTCCACTGGCCTGAAAGCCTCTGCTTCCCTATGCTTATGGGCCAACACTGGCTCTTACAATCTTTCTGACTCCCCTCCACCTTCCCCAATAGTCCGTGAGCTGTGAGTGGGTGAGGTTTGATATAGGAGTCCTATCCAACGACACACACTTACAGTCTCTTGTTCTCTAAAACTGAGCCATCTGTGGCCTTCTGTGTGCATCACACTCTATTGTATAAAGAAATGTGCCTGGCGAGAGTTGAGGGATGCAGTAGTATTCTCTTCGCTCCCTGTTTTGCTGTTTCATAAGCCTTAGTTGTAGAAGTTCCACTGTAAATATATCACCAAGGGGTGGGCATCTCTTAGACATATATTCTCTGCATGTGACCAGTTGTGGAACTCTGCATTAGCCTCCATCTGTTGCAAAAAGAAGCTTCTTTTATGAGTGGTGTACAGTATACTTGTCTGTAAATATAAGGATCCATATATAGCATTCAGTAAGAAATTTCATTTGTCTAGGGATATGAGAGAGATAGGGTTTTGATGTTTATGACCTATCCAGCTGAAGGTGTTTGGCTATAATCACAGTGATACCCATGAGTTCACTCTCATTCAGAGGGCTTTAAGTCCAGTTAGATATCTGTTAATTACTCCTCAGATAACAGTGCCGCTAATGCACCATTAGAGGTTGTATGTTGTGCCAGTCATTGTATTTATTCGTCTTTAGAACCGTGTTGGGCTGCTGATTTTCTCCCTTATCAGCTTGAATATTATCCTCAAGAACTATGAGAGCTAGTCTTCAGGGAGAAGGCTTCCAGGTCAGTTCCAGTTCCAGTACTTCAAGTCCTATGTCTGAATAATGACCTGTCTTCAGAGTAGCTTCTTAGAATTCTGGGAGATAACCAAGGGCTCTGCGGGTAACCTGTGTTATTTTGGGAGTCTCCGGGACTACTCAGACCAACAATTCCAAGGGAGTTCTCTCCTGTCTGGCACTATGCTCCTTGTCATAGAGCCCCCAGGTGTAGACATGCACTAATGTTCAGACACTGTATAAATATTTCTCAGGGGGTTCCCAAGCAGTACATTTCCTTCTGTCTTTCCACACTATCCATGATCCTTTCTTGTCTCCAGTCTCTCCCCATACAACCTATGTCCTCCCTCCCCAGCACAAGTACCCACATAATCTCCACCCTTGCCCATAAAACCCACCTCTCCCATCCACCCTCCCCTGAGTTCTGTCTTCTACCACCCCCATGGTCCACTGAATGTCCCTCCCTGCCCCTCCCATCTGAACACTCTCACTTCCCCCACCTCCCCCAGTAACATTAATATCCCCCCATCGTGCTTTTTTCTTTCCCTTTACCTCCATGTTTCCTCTTCATTTTCTTGCCTCCTGTTTCTACATCAGGATATATACTTATATATAAGGGATTGGTTTAAGATATGGCAATGAGGGAGAATGTATGTTGTTTGCTTTTCTGAGTTTTTGTTACTTCACTTAGTATAATAGTCTCTAGCTCCATCCATTGCCTGCAAATTTCATACTTTGTTCTTTTCTAACTACTGAGTAGAACTCCATTGTGTAAATGTATCACATTTTTATTATCCATTCCTCAGTTGAGGGACATTTAGGTTGTTTTCATTTCTTAGCTCTTGTGAAAAGAACAACAACAAACATGGAGGTACAGGTATCTCTATAATAGGATGAGTCCTTTGGGTATATGCCAAAGAGTGTTATAACCGGATCATATGGTAGATTCAATTTCAGTGTTTTAAGAGTTCTCCACTCTGCTTCCCATAGTGGTTGCAGGAGTTTGCAATCCCACTAGCAGTGAATGAGCGTTCCCCTTTCTCCCATATGCTCATTGGCACTTGATGTCTCTTGATCTTAACCAGCCTGACTGGGGTAAGATGGAATCATAAAGTAGTTTTTATATGCATTTCTCTAATTACTAAGGATTTTGAGATCTTTTAACGTGTTTCTTAGCCATGTTTATTTCTTCCTTTGAGAACTCTGCTCAGAACTATAACCCATCTTTCTATTGGGTTATTTTCCTGTTTCTTTGTTTTTTGAGTTCTTTATATATTTTGGATCCTAATCCTCTGTTGCATGTATGGCATTTGAAGACTTTTTTCCCACTCAGTGGGTTTGCTTTTTACTTCTTTTGCTGTTTCTTTTACTGTACAAAAGCTTTGTAGCTTAATGAGGTCCCAATGTTGACCTTTATGCCTCATCAACTGACGTGTGATTTTAAAAGTTCTTTCCTACACTGTATCTTATATGGTATGGCCTATGCTTTCTTCTTAACAGTTTCAGAGTTTCAGGTTTTATAATCAGATCTTTGATCCATTTGGAGTTGACTTTTCTGCAGGGTGAAAGAGAAGGGTCCAAATTCATTCTTCTACTGGGGGATATCCAATTTTACCAGCACCATATTTGAATATGCTGTATTTCCTCCATTGTATGTTCTTCACACCTTTGCCAGATATCAGGTGACAGAAATTGCATGTACTCGTGTTTGGGTCTTCTATTGTGTTCCATTGATCTGCATGTGTATTTTTGTATCTGTACCATGCTGTTTTCATGACTACAGTTCTGTAGTATAATCTGAGATCTGGTATGGTGATCTCCCAACATTGTTATTTTTGCCCACGATTGCTTTGGATATCCAGGGTCTTTTGTGACTATATATAGATTTTAGAATGGGAGTGGGGCATGGTGGCACATGCCTTTAATCCCAGCACTGAAAGATAGAAGCAAGCAGATCTCTGTGAGTTCAAGGCCGTCTGGGGCCACAGGGAGTCCCTTTCTCAAAAACATACACACACACACACACACACACACACACACACACATATATATATATATGTATTTTTTTCTTGCCCTGTGAAGACTGTCGTAGGTGTTTTGATTGGCATTGCATTGAATCTATATTAATTCTATCAATCATTGAAAATAGTAGTTCTTTCCATCTCCTGGTGTCTTCCACTATCTTTCTTCAAAGATTTAAAATTTTCATTGTAGAAATCTTTAATGTCTTTTCTTAGGTTTACTTCCAATTTTTTTGAGGTTATTCTGAATGGTAGGCTTTCTATAAAATGCTACTAATTTTTTAGGTTGATTTTGTAACCTGTCATTTTACTGAAAGTATTGATCATTTCTATAGTTTTCTGGTAGAATTTTGGGGAACCCTTCTGTATAATATCTTATCGTCTGCAAATGCTGATAATTTTTTCGCTTCTTTTCCAATTAGTACTATTTTAATTTCCTTCTCTTGTCTTACTGTTCTAGCAAGAGTTTCAAGCACTATTGTAAAGAGGAGTAGAGCTTGTAGACAGCCTTGTCTGCTTCCTGATTTTAATGAGAGTCCTTCCAGTTTTTTTCCATTTGGAATGATGTTGCCCATGGAATTGTTGTGTATAGCTTTAATTAATTTGAGGTATGTTTCTTCTAGTCCAATTCCTTGTAGGACTTTTCACATGAAATCATGTTGGGTTTTATCAAAGGCCTTTTCTGAATCTATTGAAATGACCATGTGGTTTTTGTTTTTAAGATCATTTACATGTTTTATTATATTTATTGACCTATGTATATTGAACCATCCCTACATCTCTGGAATAAAGCCAATTTCATCGTGGTGGATGATCTTTTTGATGCGTGTTTGTATGCATTTTGCAATAATTTTATTGATAATATCCACATCTATGTTCATTAAGGATATGGTCCTAGAGATTTCTTTTTTTGTTGTGTCTTTATCTGACTTTGGTGTTAGAATTATATTAGCTTCATGGAAGAAGTTTGGGAGTTCTCTCCCTGTTTCTATCTTTTTGAATAATTTAAGAAGTACTGGTTGTAGAACATATTAAATGTTTGATCGAATTCTGCTGTGAATTAATCTGGGCCTGGATAATTTTTAGTCAGGAGGTTCTGTATTATTGTATCAATTTCCTTATTTGTTATTGGTCTGTTGAAGCCATTGATCTGTTTTTGTTTTTACTTTGGTGGTTTCCATGAATTTGGAAATTCATTCATTTGTATTATATTTTCAAATTTTACAGATTATTTGTTTTTCAAGTATAGTCTTATAATGTTCTGAATTTTTTGGTGTCTGTTGTGATGTTTACCCTTTCATCTCTGATTTTATTGATTTGGATTTGTTTTTTCTTTCTTTTGGTTAACTGGGCTAAGTGTCTGTCTATATTGTTTAGCTTTTCAATCAACCTGCTCTAAGATTCGTTGATTATTTCTACTATTTTCTTCATTTCTATTTCATTAATTTCTGCTCTGATTTTGTCACTTCTCATCTACTAGGTTTGTGGTTGGTTTGTTCTTGCCTTTCCAGAGTTTTGAGTTGTTATATGTGCTCTTTTTTTTTTTTTTAATGTAGGCACTGAGAGCTATAAACTTCCCTCTTAGAACTGCTTTGAAAGTATCCCAGAGGTTTTGTTGTCTTGTATTATTATTTTCATTTAGTCCCAGGAAAACCTTTATTTCTTTCTTAATTTCTTTTTGACCCATTCATGATTCAGGAGTGTGCTGTGCTGTTTTAATCTGCATAAGTTTCTGTAGTTACTAGACCTCTTTTTGTTGTTTACTATAAGCTTAATAGCATCGTGGTATGATAGAATCTATGAAATTATTTTAATATTTTTGCATTTGTTGGAGTTTGTTTTGTGTCCATGCATGTGTTCAATTTTAGAGAAACTTGCATGGCACATTCTTTGGACTTGGGTGGAATCTTCTGTGATGTCTGTTAGGTCCATTTGCTGTATAGTATCATTTAATTCAGATGTCTCTCTGTTTGTTTTTTGTCCAGTTTTTCTTGTTGGAGATAGTGGGGTATTAACGTCACCTACTATTACTGTGTTGAGGTCAATCTGTGTTTTATAGTCCTATAACACTGTTTTTATGAATTTGGGTGCACCAGAGTTTGGTGCATAAATGTTCATGCATCTAATAACTTTATGGTCAATTTTTCCTTTGATTAGAATGAAGTGAGCTTTTTTATCTCTTCTGATTAGTTTTAATTTGGAGTATATTTTGTCAGGTATTTGAATTGCAATACCCACTTGCTTCTTATAATAGAATACTTTTTTCTATCCTTTAACACTATGCTAATGTCTATCCTTGAAGTTGAAATGAATTTTTCGAAGACATTAAAAAGATGAATTTTTTTCTTAATCCATTACATTTATCTGTGTCCTTTGGTTGGGGAGTTGAGGTCATTGATATTTAAGGTTATTATTGAAATATGTGTATTGGTTACTGTCATATTAATTGGTTTGTGTTCTTGGTCCTATTTTGTATTTCCAAAATTGTACTGTTTTTGCTTTGTTTCTGTAATCTCTTGGATATACACATTACTATCTTCAGTTTGTGTATTGCTTTGAGCATTTTCTGTAGGGCTGGATTGGTGGACATGAATTCGTTCAGGCTTTTCCTGTAATGGAAAATTTTCTGTTCCCCTTTGACTAGCTTTTCTGGGTAAAGTATTTGGGGTTAGCATTCATGGTCATTTAGAACTAGGAATACTTTGGTCCAGGCTTTTCTTGCTTTTGCAGTTTGCATTGAAAGTCAGTTGTAATTCTGATGGGGTTTCTTTATATCTAACTTGTTGTTTTTCCTCTAGCAGTTTCAGTACCCTCCTTTTTTTCTATATATTTAAAGGTTTTACTATAGTATGCTGTGGGAGTTTCTTTTCTGGTCATGCCTAATTGGTGTCCTATCTGCTTCTTGAATCTGTGTAAGTATGTTTTTTCTTAATTAAGGGAAGTTTTCTTCTATAATCCTGTTGACGATCTGGTCAATGCTATTGACCTTAGCTTCTTCTTCCTGTATGCCTATGATGCATAGATTTGGTTTTTTTATGGTGCACACATTTCCTGCATAATCCATTGTGTGCTTTTAAAAAAAATTTTTTTTATAGTCTTTGCTTTAGGAGTCTAGTTCTTCAAGTTTGTTCTCTAACCCAATCTTGATATTGTCTTTCGTTTCACTCATTGTACTTGAGTGGCTTTCTCCTGTTGTTTCACACTGACTTGCTGAGTTTTTAAATTTCATGTTCATTTTGACTTGGGTTTTCTTCAATATATCCATCTCTTTTGTGAATACATTTTTCAAGTTCTGAATTGCTTTTGTTATTTCATTCAGCCGCATAGTTGTAATTTCTTGAGCTTCTACCACAAGCTTATACCTATCCTCTTTGAGTTCTTTGGTTGTTTGTGTTTTCATAAAGCTCTTTGATCATGTTTAAAATTGTTCTGCATCGTGGGGTTCCTCAGGTGATCCTAATTGTAGCACACTTCTGTAGAAATGGTGGATTTTGTTGGGGATATAGTCTCTTTGTTTTTCATATTAGGTGTATATATGTGTATATATATATTTCTCTTTTTAAAAGGGTTTTATTGAATTTTTGTATATTTCATACAGAATATCTTTACCATCTTTTTACCCTCTTCTCCATTGGCCCCCCTCTCATAGCCCCCCCAGTGGAATTCATACATTCTGTCATTTGTGTTAAGGCTTATCATGTCACATTAGTGTCCCCAGAGGTCCCTCAGTGCAAATTCATCCACTGACGTCTAGTCAGCCCATCTAGAGTCCCTCCCTCCCTTTAAGAAGGTCAGCTCTTCCTCACCCAGCAGTAATCAGCTGCAAATAATTCTTTGACTAAGACTGGGGCCTGCTGCCTATTTCCACAGTTATGTGCTGGGGTTTTTGTCTGCTTGAATTTACATGGATCCTGTGCATGCTGACACCATTGCTGTAGGGTCTTATGAGAGGAGTCCCAGGAGCCTGTAGTACTCTATTTCCCTAAGGTCATGTACCTTCTCCCTGGTTCTTTCAATTTTTCTTCTCCCTCTTCCACAATGGTCCCTGAGCTCAAGACCCTATTGCTGAAGACAGGACATATTTTGGACACAGGATGTGTAGCAATGGAGTTAGAACTGACCTGGAAGCCACCTCCCTGAAGGCTGTCTCTCATAGTTTTGGAGAGTACTATGCAAGCTGGTAAGAGCAACATGAGTTGATGGTACAACCCTAGCTGGAAGGCCTAAGAACCATATCAACATCCAACACAGCAAACAATATTGGTGTAGTAGTGGTACTTTTATTTTGGGGCAATCAACAGTTACCTAATTTCATTTAAAACCCACTCAATGGGAGAAAACTCAGGTGTGGCACTATAACATAGCCAAACAAACATGACTGGAGGGGTCATAGATCTTAGCGAAAACCTCAAAACTGTCACATCCCTACACAAATGTAATTTCTTACTGTGTGCAAAATATGAATCCTTAAATCGATACACAATTATCCCAGTTACTACCCATCAAAGAAGCTTCTATTTCAACATACAGAGTTCTACAACTGGTCACACATAGAGATTGTCTATGAATTGCCCAAGCTTAAGTGGCACATGTACAATGTAACCTCTACACCTAAGGCTCATGGAACATAGAATAAGGAATGATGAGAACATTAATGCAGCTTTCAATTCTCATCAAGGAATATCGTTCATGTAACAGAGGCCCAGGAACAGAAAAGATCACGAATGGCTGAAACAGATAATAAGTCTACAGAGTGTGTCCTTGGACAGGTCTCCTATACTAAATATTATGTATATTTTTGTATTGCTGTTTAGGCATATGGAAGTCTTTTGTTGGTTGTATGTCCAACAGGAAATTCTATTTTTCCCTTGTTCATTTGAGTTTTTTTCTGTTTATATTTTTGATGTAGCTGGGTTGCTTTTTTGCTTAGGTATGACAGGTTAGTTGGTGTGTGTTTCATGTTCTCCCAGGATATCAGGCTGGTTAGAGTAGTAGGCAGAAAGGGTAGAAGGCTGGTCTCAGGAATCCAAGACAAGGTAAGGTTGGGGACAGCCTGTGGAGGGGCTATCAAACCGGGCAGGGTAGAAGGCTGATCTCAGGAGTCCAAAGGCAGGGTGGGATGGGGACAGCCTGTGAAGGATCTAATGAACTAGACTGAAAAATTGACTTTTTCTGAGTACAGGGAATCAGATCTCAGTGGGTGGGTCTGGACTAAGAGGGTGGTTCAGAGATCTGGGGCACAAAGAGCAAAAGCAGGCTTGTGCCCAGGCCTAGAAGCAGAACAGGGGTCAGGAAAATTTGAGTTGCTCAGGCTGTAGGGGAATCAAGGCACAAGGGCTGGATCACAGACTTGATAATTTAATTTTCAAAAATAAAAATTAATGGTTTTTAATATTTTATTTTGTTTTTAATTATGTCATGGGTGTCTGTCTGTGGGTATGTGTGCATGAGTGCAAGTGTCTTTGGAGTCCAGAGTGTGTCAAATATCTTGGAGCTGAAATTACAGGTGACTGGGAACCTCTACCCCCAACCTAAATGCTGGAAATGAACTTGGATCCTCTACAGGAGTAATGTGTACACCTAATCACTGAGGCATCTCTCTAGCCCCATGACCGTGTTCATAGTAATATTTCAAATCATGATATAATTTTCAGTCTTTGTCCATAAGAACAAATAAATAAATTCAGAAATAGAAGGTAATTATAATTTACTTATTTATTCCTATCTTCATAATGAAAAACATGCAGCAGAAATTGTACAAAAATATTCCACATGCAAGTCTTTACCACCTTTGTCCTTTGTAATTCTTTGAGAAACAAATATTTTACCAATGAGTTTGTGGCTAAAGGCTGTGCATAATGGTGGTTTTTTTTTTAAAGACTTATTTTATTTTTCTTTATGTGTATCCATGTATGTCTGTGTGTGCATGTGTGCATTTGTGAGAGTGATCACACAGATTAGACTAGGACATTGGATGCCTTACAGTTGAAGTTACAGGCAGTTGTGAAGCCCCTACTCCATGAGGCAAGAAGTTTTAATTGCTGAGCCATCTTTCCAGTCATAGAACGGTGCTTATCAGAAACAGAAACTATTAATAGGTTAGGGGAGTATCATTCCACATTCTTACATGGATAGCACGAATGTCCCCATGGTTGGCTATGCCACAGTGCTGATAACGTTTTTCTTACAATTATAGCAAGAATGACCATTGTTATTTGATACGACCCTGGTAATCTGTCAGAATTGCACATTGAGACATTATATTCACTGGCCAGATACTCATTGTGAAGAATAACTTAGCTCTTCTTTAGCAGAAGGTGAGTGACATATACTATTTGCCTTTGGTGAAACCATAGAGAAAATGGTATGACCCACAAAGCCCTGGGGAGGAAAGAAAGGTCAACAGTGAAAGTATGAGAAATGGAGACTCATAAAAATTAAGCAGATAATCAGTTCAAACAGATGGTGGTTCTTTTTTTTTTACTACAGAATCTTTCTTTACTTAATAGTTTAACATTTAATAGTTACTGAGGGAGAGTTAGGGGAACTAAGGTCTTTTGTGGGGAAGGGTTTGCAGCAAGAGCTGCTTCTTGCTTCCAGGGTTGCTTCATACTCCCCCTCTAAATGCTTTCCCCCGCCTACTTTTCTTTCTCTCGTAAATATTTACCTTTTCTCCATGTATGTACTTGGGGCTCAACTCCATCTTCTTGCTCTTGTCCTAGTGCTTCTGCATCTGGAGAATCTTTCTCCCCACTACTATCTCCTTTGATGCTTTCACTCCAAGTCAGGGAAGGGGAGCTGCACCTCTTATGGTTGTAGCTACTGTGGCTGCTGGGGCTGACAGCTCTGAGCTCTCTCTCTCTCTCTTACTCTCTCTCTCTCTCTCTACACATTTGTACATGGTGACTTAGGATGCCATTTCCACCTATTTATTGAGACAGGGTCTTTTGTTGAACCTGGAGCGTACCAATTGGCTATTCCAGTTGGCCAATGAACCTCTAGGGTCTCTCCCACGCCTCTGCCAATGATGGGGGTTATAGACACATGCTATAAACCATGACACTTGGCTTTTTTACATTGGTTGTAGGGACCCAATGTCAAGTCCTCATGCTTGTACAGCAGACACTTTATCAGTATGTCATCGCTCCATCCCTCAAAACTCAAAACCCACTTATGTGGCAATTCTGTCAATAGTTGTATGTTTAGCAGTTTCTTACTTCTGACAATTTTATGTTAAATGGTATTTACAAATTCTATCACTCGATGATTCTTTTTGAAGAAAGGAAATTATTCAGTTTTTTGAAGAAATTTAAGGAATTATGTCTTCTCACTACTTTTTGTTCAATATGCATTTAAGCATGGTTAAGCAAAATTTTATTGTAAAAGCCCATGAGGTGGGAAGATTAATGAGAACAGAGCCTCCACTTACACATATAAATATAAAAGTAATAAACTATTTTAAACTCTGAGCACCTATTTAGTGATTTTAAGATGAGACAAATGATAGTCATAAAAGAATAGTTGACACAAAGCAGGTCTTAAATGCAGATCTTAAAATTTACAAAATTCCTGAAAACAGAAACTAAAAAGGAGGAGATTAAGGCTATGATAAAGGCAACAAAAGAGACTTGAAACCACATCACAGCCAAGTAGTAGCCCAAAACTGAAGGTGAAGATCAGTGGCAGAGCTCATGCTTAGAAGGTATGATGACCAGAGTTCCATACTTAGCATCTCAGGTGTTGAGATGGAGATAGAGACAGCCCCAAAGATACAGTTCTCTTATGATCATATTAGAGAAGTATTTTCACCTATTTAATTGCCTGTAAAGAAACAAATTTACATCCACACAATTTATAACCAGCATCCCACAGTCAGGCAGTTGGAACTTTGCTGATCAACACTAATGTAGTCTTGACATTGCACTGGGCAATGAGATTGTGAAGATGGATCAAATTCTGTTATGACCTGTTGGATAGGCATGTCCTCCAAAAGAACTGGCAGCAGCTGAATGTCTGAACCCTAAGAGACTCTATAGAAAGGGAGAAAGACAGTCACCCCTCCCACCTAATCAGTCATCTTCAGTTGCATGAGGGGGTGGGTCTAAGGACAGACACTACAGACACTGAGGAAGCCAGGGAGGTGGCTGAGATGTAGGGAAAAAAGCCCACAGGTGCATGCCTTTGTAAGCAACCCTCTTCTGGACATCATAAACTCTGTATGAAAACCTGAATACCTATATTGTGTTGGTTTTGTCAGTAAGGTCGCAGCGTGCCTCATAGAGGGCTTAGGAGCCAAGAGTGGGTGAATACAGGCCTCCCAAGAAAGAATATGGCTTTAGATGACCATTCAGTCATAAACTAGCAGCAGAGATGAAAGGATAGCAAACTGTACATCATTTCATAAAAAAATAATGATTCATAGAGTATGTTACAAGGACACAGAGGAAAATCATTGAAGCTAGGTTAGGATGTTCAGAAAGGATTAGCAAAGAAAATTAAGCTTCAGTAAGTGGCAAGTGGTCAGGAGAATCAGAAGGAACACTCACAGCCCAGTTGTATTAGACAACCTTGCTAAGAGCATCCAGATAGTATGTACAGGTGTGCGCTCCTAAATTTGTGTGCTTGATGTGTGCTGGTGTGGGTTTGAGAAATCTTTATTTAGTACAACTTCAGTTCCTCCAAATATAATTTTATATTTATTTTTATGTGTAAGAGTGTTTTGGCCGTATGTATATAAGTGCACCAGTGTCAAAATTTCTCACAATTTTAATAGTCTCAGTGCTGTTGAAAACTACAAAGGCTCTTTGACTCAAGAAAATCTCTTACTTATGAGTCCCTATAAAATAAAAAGAAAGAAAGCAAATATTACAAACTTACAATATACAATTTCACAGGGAAAATATTCCTATTTCAAAAGGAAGAAATTGGAAAAGAATACAGAAAGATTAGACCAAATAAGACTGAAACCCAGCAGGGCAACACCCAAATCCTACAGCTCTGTGTCTAGTACCTGGGGCTCATGATAGAGTCAGCTGGACTCCTAAGGGATTAGGTAGCTTTTCACCTCCATATTTACTGCCTGCACACTCATATACTTTCTCTTTAGCCTGCTCCCCTCGATGTGTGCAACATTTCTTGATAGATCTCCCATTGTTCTGGCATCTCCAGCATACTAGGCAAGTCACTCTAACTTAGGACTCACCTTCACAGTTTCAAACTGAATTTTCAGTACTTTCTTGCAGGGATTCCTACACTGCCACCTGTTACCTTTCATCAGTAGCCTCTGCAACTGTGGAGCAGAGACTCCATGACCCCGCCCCAATCTTACTTCTTTCCTGATTGTAAAACCAGTACTGACAAAAATAGAAATTCTGCCGGGTGTGGTGGCACACACCTTTAATCCCAGCACTCCGGAGGCAGAAGCATGAAGATCCCTGTGAGTTTAAGGACAGCCTGGTCTACATAGTGAGTTCCAGGACAGCTGGGGCTACAGGTAAACCCTGTCTCAAAAAGACCCCCACCCCCCCAAAAATAGAAATTCTAAAATCTATTGCCAGCCCATATAGAACCTGGCCCCACCAGACTACAACTGTAACAGCATCTGTATGCTGACTCTTAGAAAATGTTCCCTAGGCAGCTATTTTCTAGGAGCAAGGAACCACCTTAACCTTTCACTTTAGGCTTTTTCCTTTCAAATTAATTTAAATATTAGAACCTTTGGTGAGTGGGGTTCTTGCTGTCAGGGCACCTTTCCCATTGTTGTAGTGTAGAGCAAGTTTCTCTTTAAGAACTATACACCATCATCTACTAGGTTTCAGAAAAGGCATTTGGAAAATTCCAACATCCTTTCATGAGGTAATAAAAACTAAAAGAAACAGAATAAAAGAACATACTTCAGGAAAAGAAAGACTATGTGGATCAATGATTCATAATCAAGTTATAATGAATGAGGAAGAACTAAAAATCAAGATTGCGGAAAAGGTGTTTATTTTCTGTAGTCTTGTTAAATAATATGCTAAAAGCCTCACATAAGATAGGAAAAAGAAATAAAAGTGGTTAAAAATAAGAAAGGAATAAGTCAAATTATCCTTAATGCAGATGATACAATCCTATAATTAAGAGACCATAGAGACTCCAGAAAAAAATAATTTGAACAAATGTACTCTGTCAGTAAACTCAGAGAATACAAAAACAACATACAAAAGTCAGTACCTTTCCGGTATATCAGCAACAAACATGTTGAGTAAGAAATTAAGAAACTATCATTCACAGTAGCTTCAAAAAATACCTAAGAATAAACCTAACAAAAGAAGAATAAAACGCTCTACATTGAAAAAATTTTAAACACCAAGGAAAGAAAACAAAGAAAGTAGAAAATGGAAATACCTCCTAGTGTCTGTGGATTGGCATAATTAATCTCATGAATAGAATCTACCGATTAATTCTATAAAATTCCCCCCTCCTTACAAGTACAATTCTCTCGCCCATTAAAATGACAAACACTAAAAATCCAAATAACAAGGCTATAGAGATGGTCCAGCAATTAAGAGCACTGGTTGCTCTTGCAAAAGACACAGGTTTGGTTCCAACACCCACATGATCACTAACAATTGTCTGTAACCCAAGTTCTAGGGGATCCATTGCCCTATTCTAATCTCCACAGTCATTGCATGAATTGCATTGCACTTATGCAAACAGTACACTCACACACATAAAATAAAAAAAATTAAAACCACAAATTCTCATAAGGATACTTGTAGAAGGGAGATTTTCATGTGCTCAAGCAAGTGAAAATTAGTCTATTTAATATGGAAACAAGAATCGAGAGTTCCTCCAAAAAGTAAAATTAAAATCCAGTTATACAGTTTCCGGGGAAAGTCAGAACACCTAGTGATATCAGAACATTGGTGTTTGCTACAACACTATTCATGCATCCAAGTAATAGAAGCAGTCTAGACATCCATAAACATAAATGGATATATAAGCTATGATATTTATGTATAATAGAGTTTTGTTTAGTCATAAAGAAGAAAGAGGACTGGAGAAATTTGCTCAGCAGTTCATTTCAGAGCACTAGAGCTTGGTTGCTAGCACCCATAGCACTTGGCTTACAACCATCTATAACTCAAGTCCTAGAGGATCCAATGCCCTCTTTTGGCCTTGGCACACATCTGTACTCATGGCCCCTGTACACACATACACACACACACACACACACAAGAATAAGTAAAGAAAATAATAGCATTTGCAAGAAAATTAATAAACATGGATATCATCTTACTAAGCAAATAAGTCAACTCAGAATTATATATGCATACCTGTGTGTAACTTATGTACAAATAATTTGTACTTTGAATGACATGAACTTGACATGGGACTATCTAGGAAAAAGGTTTTTGTGGAAGGAGTCAGGAAAGGCTAAGAAACAAGGAGGATCAAGTGAACATGATGAAAATCTATGCTACACTTAAATGAAGATATCCTTAAGTGACTCATCACTATCCATAATGAAAATATGTCAAAACCTTTTAAAATTTCAAAATCATTGAAAAATTAAAGAAGATCAATTTAAACAAGCCACGCAATTGCAAAAGAATAAGAAATCAGTCGGTTCCTTGGAGTCACTGAGTTGCTTGTGGCCATTTTGTTTCTTGCCTCTTTCTTGATGTTTCCCATGTGATGATATTTTTTATATTTTCAGTTTATATGTATCTAATATATTCCATTATATTAAATATTTGTAAATGGCAGCAGATATCATAGGTGATCACCAGATTTACATATATACCAAAATATATCACAGGCAAATTTGCCTGTCATCGAACCCCATCTTTAATCTTTGGGTAAGGAGGCCATCATCATCATCATCAGAATTAACATCTCTCATGGGTTATCTTTGTGCCATGAGATGAATTATCATTGTGTTTGCTGGTAGAGTGAACAGAGTTCTTTGACATTGTCTGGTGCTGTTAGCAACCTAAGGACAAAGTCCATACTTGTTTTAGCTCAAGGACTTATACTTGTGAGTTCCTTTCAACTGCTGATGAAAGACTACTGGAATGAATAAATGAAAAGTCAATGGACATTCACTTGTAAATTCTTTCTTCTTTGGGGAAGTGGATATTTAGAAATGGAGAAAGTCTCTCCTCTGTACAGGCTCAAGTTAGTTCAAGGGCAAATACAGGGTTCTCGGATCCTTATCAAATTAATTTTTTTCAATATATTTGACAGTTATTTGGAATTTTATGTTGTCAATTTCAACAAATGGACATAATTCAGGGACAGGTTTTTAGATAATTTGATGCTTTTGCCATAATCACTTTAACCTGGTGAAGAAAAAAATGTCTGGGTGTATGGGAAAATAATTCATAGTTTTGAAACTTTGAAATATTTATTACTTTCTTATGATAAATAAAACTTACTTCAATTGACCCAATTGTTTTTAAGTGGTAAATGACTATAAATGCCTTATTATTCCTGTTGTTGTGACAAGATACACTGACAAAATAATTTAACAGAGGTTAATTATGGCACAAGATTGAAGAGTACAGTCTACCAAGAAGAAATCAAAGCAGCAGCAGCTTGAAGTGGCTAATCTCATTCTATCTACAGTCAGCCTACTTTCTCCTTTCTAAGCCATCTGAAATTCTAGCCCAGGGAATGGTGTTACCCACAGTGAGAGAGTCTTCACATCTTATTCTAATCAAGATGACCTCTACAAGTATACACACAAACCAGTCTCTCAGGTAATTCTAGATTTTATCAAGTGACAATTGATATTTAATATCACAAACAATTATTTCTTTCCTGAAAATCTCATAGTGATCAGCTTTTGTATATGTAGACAATATCATTGATTCATCAATGCAGCAGAGGAGAAAACTAGCAACATATATTTTGGAGCTTAAGAAACTCAAGTTCAGTGGAAGGGCTAGACTTCTCTGCCCTAAAGTATGGGCCCAGACCTTAGAAGACTGCCTGAGGGTGCCTGGATCCAGCTTCCATGAGGTAGCAAGCTTCACCAAATTGCACTATGCCAATCCCCTTACACCAGGACCAAATGTGGCCCCTCCCACTGTGCCAGGACTAGACTTCTTTGCCCTACAGTAGGGGCTCAGACCTTAGAAGAATGCCTGAAAATGCCTGGATCTGGCCTCGTCGTGGTGTTGAACTTCTCCAAATTGCATCATGCTTGACCACCTACATTAGGTCCATGTGTGGCTCCTCCCACTGGGCCAGGGGTAGAAAAGCCTGGACTGAAGTATTCCCAGTTGTGAATGACCATAGATGCCCACTTAGAATACTTTGCCCGGTAAAAATGTATATTACAGTTTCAGGGGAAGGAAAAATCTTATGTGATATGAATACTTCAAAGAATATTTAAAGCAAAAAAAAAAAGAATGGAGAAAGGAATAAATATTCCCAAGACACTACAGAAAGAATCTAAATGAAGGTATAATTGTGGAAACACAAAATTTGACCACAAATGCAAACAGAAGTCAAAATGATGGCAACCTAAACACATCATTCAATAACTTTAAATATCAATGGACTATTCTCTCCAGTCAAAAGATACGGGCTAGTTGAATGGATTAAGAAACAAATTCATCCTTTTGTTGTCTGTAAAAATCCCATCTCACCTTCAAGGACAGGCACTACCTTAAGGTGAAAGGATGAAAAAGAATATTCCATACAAATAACACTAAGAAACAAGCAGGGGTTGCAATTATAATGTCTGATGAAATAGACTTCAAACAAAGAGTAATCAGCAGAGATAAAAATGCTCACATCATTCTGATCAAAGGAATAATTGAGAAAGAAAATATTAAAATCATGAACATATATGCACCAAACTCTGGTACTCCCAGTTTAACAAAAACAGTACTACAGGATTTGAGATACAGATTAACCCCAACTCAGAAATAGTAAGGAACATCTCCATTGGACAGGCCAACTGAATAAAGAGAGAGATGGGATTTAAGTGATACCCTACATCAAATGGACCTAACATACATCTACAGAATATTACACCCAAGCACCAACAAATACACTTTCTACTCAGCAGCCCATGCAAATTATTCTAAAATTGACCACATTCTGGGACACAAAACAAATCTCAACAAATGCAAAAAAATTTCAAATAATTCCATGCCTTCCATCAGAACACAGTGCAATGAAGCTTATAATCAACAACAAATGAAGCTCTGCAACTATACAAACTCATGGAGATTAAACAATAGGCTTCTGATTGATAATAGGTCAATGAAGAAATTAAGAAAGAAATAAAAGTATTCTTGGAACTAAATGAAAGTGATATCGCAACAAAATAAAACCTCTGGGACACTTTAAAAGCAGTTTTAAGAGGGAAGTTTATAGGTCTAAGTGCCTACATTAAAAAACTGAGAGAGCAAAAATAAATGACTTAACAGTGCTACTCAAGACTCTGGAAAGTTAAGAACAAATTAAACCCAAACACAGCAGATGAGAAGAAATAACAAAAATCAGAGCAGAAATTAATGAAATAGAAACAAAGAAAATAATACAAAAAAATCAATGAAACTAAGAATTGATTATTTGAAAAGCTAACCAACATAGATAGACCCTTAGCCCAGTTAGACAAAAGAAAGAATGAGCACATCCATATCAATAAAATCAGAGAAGAAAAGGCAAACTTCACAACAGACACCAAAATGATCCAGAACATTATAAGGGAATACTTTAAAAATCTATAATCTATAAATTTGAAAACCTAAAAGAAATGAATGGATATCTAAAGTCATGGGTATCTTTAATAAACACAAAAGCTAAATGCAGAAGAGATCAACAGTTTAAACAGACCCATAACATATAAGGAAATTGAAATGGTAATATAAAACCTCCCAAGTAAAAAAAATCCCATGTCCTAATGAATTTACAGCAAAATTCTATCAGACATTTAAAGATGACTTACAACCAATTATACTTAAATTATTTGAAAATATAGAAAAAGAGGGAGGACTTCCAAATTCTTTCTATGAAAGTTGTATCACTCTAATACAAACACCAGGTAAAGATTGGTATCCTTAATGAATATAGATGCAAAAATTTTCAGCAAAATACTTAGAAACCGCATACAGCCATACATCCAAAATATCATTCACTGGATCAAGTTGGCTTTATTTTAGAGATGTAGGTGTGGTTCAATATACATAAGTCAGTAAACATCACAAATCATATAAATGAACTCAAAGGCAGAAATCACATAGTGATACCTTAATAGATTCAGAAAAGGCCTTTGACAAAATTCAGCATGCATTCATGATAAAATATCCTAAAGGGAATTGTATTAGAGGGAACACACCTCAACATAATTAGAGCCATATACAAAAAACCCACAGCCAACCTCATTCTAAATGGGGGAAAAAAAAAAAACCTGGAAGCGTTCCCTTTAAAATCAGGAACCTGACAAGGCTGTCTGTTATCTCAACTCCTTTTTAAGACAGCGTTTGAAACTCTTGCCAGAGCAATAAGATGAGAGAAGGAAATGAAAGGTATACTAATTGGAAAAAAAGAGGTCAAATTATCCCTTTTCACAGATTATATGATACTATACATAAGAGATCCAAAAACTTCCACCAGATAACTCCTAGAACTGATTAACACTGTCAGCAGATTGGCAGGTTACAAAATTAATCTACAAAAAATCAGTAGCCTTTCTATATATCAATATCAAGCTATTGGAGAAAGAGTACAGGGAAATATCCCATTCACAGTCACCTCAAAAAATAAGATATATCAGAATAAACCTGACCAAATATATCAAAGATCTCTACAATGAATTTTTTGAATGTTTGAAGAAAGAGACTGAGGAAGACTCCAGAAGATAGAAGGACCTCCCTTCATGAATGGTAAGAATTAATATTGTGAAAATGAACCCCCTATCAAAAGTAATATGTAGATTCAGTGCAATCCCAATCAAAATCCCCATGACATAATTCAGAGAATTAGAAAAAAAAAATCTTAAAATTCATATGGAATCACAAAAGACTCCTATAGCCAAAGCAATCCTGAGCACAAAGAGCACTGTTGAGGGGATTACTATTCCAGATCTCAAACTATATTAAAGAGCTATTATCATAAAGCAGCTTGGTACATGCACAAAAATAAACACATAAATCAATGGAACATATTTGAAGAGCCAAACAAGAGTACATGCAATTTCAGCCACCTGATAGATGTTTGACAAAGATACCAAGAAAACACAATGGAGGAAAGACAGTATCTTCAGCAAAAGGTGTTGGCAAACTAAATTGCTACCTGTAGAAGAATGAAACTAGACCCTTATCTTTCACCTTGCACAAATGTGAACTTCAAACTGATCGAACACCTTGATGTGAAATTTGAAACTCTTGGAAAAAAACATTCACACTAACCTACAAAACATAGGTGTAGGAAAGGAGTTTCTAAATCAGACATCAGTTGCTCAGGAATTAAGGTCAACAATGAATAAATAGGACTTGATTAAACTAAAAAGATGCTGTACTGCAAAAGAAACAACCAAGAAAGTGAAAAGAAAAGTCACAAAGTAGAAGAAAATCATCACCAGCTACATATATGACAGAGGTTTAACATTCAGAATATATGCAGCACTCAAAACACAAAGAATCAAATGACCTAATTAAAATATGGGCTAAAGATTTAAACTGAGTTCTCAAAAGAATAAATAAAGATGGCTAAGAAACATCTTAAAAGGTGCTCCACATCATTAGCAATTAGGGAAATGCAAATTAAAACCACCATAAAATTTCACCTTACCCAAGTCAGACTGACTAAGATCAAGAGAACAAATGTTGCCAAATGTTGGAGAGGATGTAGGGAAAAGGGAGATGCTCATTCACTGCTGGTGGAATTGCAAACTCATGAAACCTCCGTGGAAAGCAATGTGGAGAACTCTTAAAATCTAGAAATGAACCTACCATATGACCTGGTTATACTACTCCTTGGCATATATCCAAAGGATCATGTATTTCAGGAATACTTGTACAATCATGTTTGTTGCTTCTCTTTTCACAATAGCTAAGAGATGAAAGCAACCTGAATGTCCCTCAATTGATGAGTGGATAACAGAAATATCTTATGTTTACACAATGGAGTTCTACTCAGGGGTAAAGCACAATGAAACAATGAAATTTGCAGGTAAAAATGGAACTAGATTCTGTTATACTATGTGAAATATCACAGACTCTGAAAAACAAATGACATATGTTGTTCATTTATGGATCCCAGCAAGAAATCCTTATATGTGAGTATATATCTTGATGTAACTGCAGGAACCAGGAAAATGGAAGAGAACCAGGAAGGGAAAGGGAAAGAAGAAACCCAAGAGAAAGAAGAACAATAGGAGACAGATGATACTTAAGGAGAAATGTGTCAAATTGAGGTTGTTAAATGGGAAAGTAGAGGGAGGACTATACATGGAACTATTGGGATAAAGAGGAAAAAGGAGCTCAAGAGAGACAGGTAAGACCATAGGAGTCAGGAATTATCAAGGGAGAAATGGGGAAAGTGTGGATACTTTAAATGGGGAGGGCAGGGAGGGAGGGTAAGAGAGGGATAGAGAGAAGAGAGATAAATATTTCCTAGCTAGTATAAAAAATGAGGGATTGTACTAGTCCCAAAACCTACTGAAAAGTTACACATGCAATATCTCTATATCAGTCTGTGTGTAAGCTGAAGGCTGCATAACAAGAAACAGTACCAGACATGAGAAACCTTCCTTTGAATTGTTGGCCAGAGTGGTCCAAGAGACTCTCAAAATTACACACACTGTTGCCATAGTCTTTGATTGCCTCCTAGAACCTGATGGTAAGACCCTATTGCTGAAGACAGAACATATTTTAGGCACAGGATTTGGAGTAATGGAACTGGAACTGACCTGGAATTCACCTCCACTGACTTATAGCTTTGGAGAGCACTACAGAAACTGGTAAATGAGAACATTAATCATTCACAAGCTGGTAAGGGAGAAAATCAATGGTCTAATCACAGCTTGAAGGTCTAAAACCCACCTCAATGACAGCACAATAAAGGAGATTGGCTCAGTAGTAGCACTTTATCTTGGGGGTAATCAACAGCTACCTAATTGGACTTAAAGCCCATTCAATGGGAGGAAACTCATGTGTGGTACTGTAACCTGGCCAAATACATATAGCTAAAGATGTCACAGATCTTAGAGAAAATCCCAAGGCTATCACATCCCCAGACAAATATAGTTTCTTACTATGTGTAAAATATGAATCCTTAAATTTACAGACAAGTATCCCAGTCACCATCCATCTTTTTTGACAGAGATTATTAATGAGTTCCACAATTGGTCACACACAGAAATTGTCTGTGAATTGCGCAAGCCTAAGTGGCACCTCTATGATGCAACCTCTCTACCTAAGGCTCAGGGAACATAGAACAAGTGATGAAGAGAACATTAATGCATCTTTCAATTCTCATCAATGATACCCCCCCATTCAACAGAAGGCCAGGAAAGCAAAAGGTCACAAATAGTCAAAATGTAGAGAATAAGAGTTAACAGAGTGTAGGTCCTTGGACATGACTCCTATGTGAAAATCCACCCACGCAGGACTTAGGGAGTATTGCAGAAGTGGAGGTAGAAAGATTGTATGACCCAGGGAGGAGGTGCGTGACCCTACTGAAATAGTCCTACAGGCTCCTGGAACTCCTCTCATATGAACCTACAGCAATGGTGTCAGCATGCACAGGACCCATGCAAACTCAAGCAGACAACTGTGAAACTGACAGCAAGACTCAATCTTATTTGAAGAAATATTGTGAGATTACTGCTCGGTGAGTAAGAGCTGATCTTCTTAAATGGATGGACTCTATATAGGTTGACTAAATCTCAGTGGATGAACTTGCACTGAGGGGTGTCTGGGCCAGTAACTTAACATGATAGGCCTTAATATAAATGACAATGTTTGAATTCAAGTGTGGTTTTTGTGAGGGGACCAATCAGGAAGGGGGTATGAAGATGATTAAGATGTTCTATATGAAATACACCAAAATTCTATAAAATTTAAAAAATATAGTTAAAGCAAGAAATATGCAAAGAATGTCCGTTATTTTATTTGTTTATTCCTTCAGATGAATTGTATTGTGTATGCTTTTGTTATACAAGATGGTATGAGAAACACACAGAGAGAAAAATAGCTGCCACAGTGAAGTAAATTAGCACATATGTCTCACAGTTTCTGACCCCTTTTGTGGCAACTGTAGTGAATTGTTTATTTACCTGAATCCTGATGCATCATCATTTTACTACCCATAGTTCACATATTGAATGCCGGGTCATCTTCTGTGTCTTTTATTTTGCATCCTCTCTGCTGACATCCTCCTGGTACTCCTCCCTTTCCTTACACACCTTGCACTCTGGGAAACCTTTTATTTTTCTTTGCATATTTGCACTAGCTTCAACATTCCTCATGTAACATCACACAATTTCTGTTTTCTGCTTCTGTCTTACATCACCTATCTTCAAACCCTCCAGGTCCATCACTGTTATATTAGCTCCTTTTAAAATGCAATTTTATTTATCTATTCTTTGGGAATTTTATACATATGTATAATTCATTTTTATCATTTGTATCATTCACTCTAATAGTCCAGGAGAGAAAGTGTTAACGCTTTGTAATATTAAATTATTTAAATATCATCAAATACTTCATAATCTGTAAAAAATGTGAAAATATTTGAATCTGATGTTCAAAATCTTCAAATATCTAACTTTGAGTTGTCTTTTCATAGCTTTATTAATAGATAATAGAATTCATTTTGTGCACATTGGCCAATTGTGGGTTTCTGTGTTAATCACCTTCTGCTGCGTGAGGAAGCTTCTCTGGTAAGAGTTGAAAGATGAATTAATCTATGACTATAACAATAAGCCATTAGGAGTCAGTTTAATACTATTATCTATTTAGCAGAATGACAGTAATAGGTTCTCCTCTATGGCCTGCAGAGTGATTATCACTGAATAGCACAAGATATCATACTCTGCCACCCAAGGCTCAGGGACCATTACAGAAGAGCATAAAGATCCAGAGGACATGAATGACCACTAGGAAACAGTTTACCAGACAGCTGGGAAGTTACTCAAGTGAACTCACAGCAATGGTGACAACATACATGAGACCCATGTTAGCTCAAGCCTGACAAAATCCGAGCATATAAGTGGGAAAGTGGGGAAGAAGCCCTAAACCTGGATGAGGAACTATTGGTAACCTATAGCTGCTGGGAGAGGGAGAGTCAGTTTTCTCTAAGGTGTGACATTGGTTAGGTTAACAAGGCTCCAGTGGATAGACCCACTATGAAGGGCACTGAGGGACACAATTTTGACTGGATAAAGCTTAATATAAATAATATGCAATGGTATTAAAGAGAGTGGATTTAAATATTATCAAAATATATTGTAGGAAGTTTGAAAACATTCAACTTAAAATGAAAAAAGTGCATTCCACCTGCCGTGTGATAAGGGCTCTGAAACATATAATGTCTGTTTTTTTCCTGGCAGCCTCACTTCAGCTGATGCCATGGGCCTGCCCACCAATTTTTCGTTCATTGATGCTTATTGCATCTGAGCTACTAGTTCCCAAATTAGATGAAGTTCATACATTTTCTGCTCTTGTTTTCTTTTATGTGTATGTGTACTTGTGTTTGTGTGTGTGTGTGTGTGTGTGTGTGTGTGTGTTTACATGTGTGTAAGCCAGAGGTCCACCAATCAACCTCTGATGAATTTTTTTCAGTAGCTGGCCACCTTGGTTTTGGAAACCAGGTGTTTTAGTTTGTCTCTCCATTGCTCTAACAAAATACTCTGACCAACACCAACTTGGGGAGGAAAGGGTTTATTCAGCTTACATCTCCCAGGTCATAGTTCATCAGGGAGCCCAAGGTAGGAACTCAGGGCTGGAACCTGGACAGGGCACAGACCATGGAGTAATGCTGCTTATGGGCTTGCTCCCCTGGCCCCTGCTCAGTCTGCTTTCTTATGCAACATAGGCCAACCTGCTCAAGGGTGGCACCGCCCACAGTGGCCTGGGCCCTCCCACATCACTCAACAATCAAGAAGATGTCCTGCAGACATGACCACAGGCCAGTCCGATAGAGGAAATTCCCCAATTGATGCTCCTTCAACCCAGGTATGTCAAGGTGACACTAAAGGTATCCAGCACACCAGGTCTATTAGTAGCCTAGAACTCACTGACTTGCTAGCCATCAAGTACCAGTACATTCCTACCTCTTCCTCTAAGCACTGGGATCACAAGGGCATTTGACCATGCCTTGCTTTATTTTATGAAAGTTCTGGAATGGCACACAGGTCCTCATCCCTACAATGTGCACTTTACTGAGTCATCTCCAAAGTCTCATTTTCTGATCTTTCTTTATCCCAGGGTTGTCTCCTTCTGAGGTCTTGCTTAGCTTCTTACTTAGATTAATACATTTATACTAATATTGTCATAATTAAATAACCTTATCCTCTATCCTAATTGTCATCTTGACACAACCTAGAATCATCTGTGAGGAGAAACCTGGATTGAGGAAATAACTAGATCTGATTGGTCTGTGGGGGATTTTCTTTTTAACTGATGTAGGAAGTTTCATCCCACTGTGGACAGAATTATTACCTGGGTAGGTGATCCTGGCATGCAAAAGTAAGCTAGCTACTCATGGGCCTAGGAGCTAGCCAGTAGGGAGATTTCCTCCACAGTTTCTGGTTGAAGTTACTACTTTGAGCTCCTGACTTCCATTACTGATGAATGATGATCTGGAAGTGTGAGCCCAATAGGACCTTTCTTCTCCAAATTTCTTTTGATAATGGTGTTTGTGTCACAGCAATGTTAAAAAAAAGTAATAAAAAACTAGAAAATCCTCCAAACTAGACTTTTAGGCATTTGTGTAGATATTAATTTTTTTCTTTTTGTGCTTTTGAGACAAGAACTCTTTGTAGCCCCAAGTAGCCTGGAATTCTCTGTGTAGACCAGGCTGGCCTTGAACTCAGAGATCTGCCTGCCTCTGCCTTCTGAGTGCTGGGACTAAAGGCGTGCACTACCATACCAGGCCCATATTAATTTCTTATACTTTGCTCTTATTCTTGCTTTTTTTAGGGTCAGACACACACCCGTGATTATTTGTATTTTCACATGCCCATAATAAATAAATAATAAATAAGATAAATACTGGTAAAATATTTATTAATTGCCTTGGAAAATTGATATACAACTTGGAAATCTGATAAATTTGATAGAAACAGTCTGCATAGGAAACCTATTCAACTCGGTGTCCCAGGTTCCCTTGGTGCCCTTGCCTCAGCTGCATAGTTGTTGAAGCCCTTGGCCATTTATGAAATCTCTCATTCTCCCAATCACATTTAGTACAGGCATGTCCAAACTTTGCCCTGGGCCACATGCAACGAAAGATTGCTATGACTGTGACCCAACACAAAAATCATAAACATACTGTAAATGTCACGTTTTTTCCCCCACTTTTAGTAAGTTGATTGTGCAGTTCCTAAATGTGAACTTTGTAGATTGAAATGTCATGTTGCAATGTTGTATTGAACACTTCTGCATAGATAGCACCTTTTACTCCTTTTTCCTCAAACGTTGAGCATCAGCTCACTCATTCATACCGTTAGCCGATGATCTTGTTCTTACTTCCAAATGGAAACCATAAAAAGATATTTCATGAATTGTCATAACCTTCCCCATGCACTACTCCCCACAGCTACTACAGTGTAGGCTCCTTCATGGCTACTGAGACCAGAGGCTCAGCAACTGTAGAACCTGGAAGGTTCCAACTTCTTTCCATTTTCACATCGGGTATGCTGGGTCTCACATAGCACTCTGAGTTCAGCCTCTGCCTGTCTAGACGCAAACTAAAAATGCAAAGGAATCATCCACTTGCCAATGTACACTGAGAGATAAAATTAGAGTAAAGAAAAGGAAAAAGAGGATTCCTCCCTATTCTTCCTGTCCAGGGACAAGAGTTCCTGGTGACAGTGTCTTCTTAGAGCCTACATGGAAAGTGTGCTATGGAGCCAAATAATGGTATGTCTTTTCTTAAGACAATATAACCAAATTGCTTGTGAGCTATTTTTTAAATATTATTTTTACTGCTTTTATTTATTTATGTGTGTGTGTCTGTGTGAGTGAATGTCATGGGTGTGCAAGTGTGCATGGAGGCCAGAGAGGGCATCACATCTCTTGGAGCTGGAGTTGCATGTGAAGATGAGCCACCAAACGTAAGTGCTGGAACTGAACTTGTGTCCTCTAGAAGAGCAACAGGCACTCTTAACTGCTAGGCCACCTATCCCGCCCACTTGCGAGCAATGTTTGATATGTTATCACTTTTCTTATTCTCCTGACTCTACAGACTCATGAAGCCTTAGCTTGAAATGCCTGCCTCAAGTAGTTTTGCCCAAATTTTGCTCCATGACTTTCTAGTTTATTATCAATACTACTAAAACCTGAAATGGAAAGACCAAAATAACAACTTTAATAGAGACTCTTTTTTCATGTGTTTGTTTTAATTTATTTAAAAATATTTTTTATTAAATTTTTGTGCACTTCATGAACAACATCTTTATACTCCCTTCCCCATCAAGAGCTTCCCGTCGCTGCCCCACTGGATTTCATGAATTCTGTCATTTATGTTAAGCCCTGTCTAGTCAAATTAGTGTCCGCTAACATCCCTCAGTGCAAGTTCATCCACCAGGGTCTAATCAACCTATCTAGAGCTGCCAACAGATCTTTTGGTAATGACCTGCTGCCGATTTTTACAGTTCTATGTTAGGTTTTTGTCTGCTTGAATTTATGCATGCTGTCACCTGCATGCATGGTAAGTTCATATGAGCAACTGTAACTCTCTATTTTCATATGGTCATGCACCTCCTCCCATGATTCTCAGAATCTTTCCACCCTCTCTTCTGGAATGGTCCCTGAAACCTTCGTTCATTGCCCTCTGCTACATAAGGGAAGCATTGTTGTTGAGAGTCAGATGTATTTATATTATATCTACCCTTTGTTACACTATGTTCCATAAGTCTTAGGTGTAGAAGTTCCATTTGTAAATATGCCATTTAGGGTTGGGCATTTCACAGACACTTAGTCTTTGTGTGTGACCAGTTGTGGAACTTTGTAATAGTCTCCATCTGTTGAAAAAGAAGCTTCTTCTGATGAGTAGTGGCTGGCATATTTGTCTGTAAATGTAAGAATCCATATTTAGCACATAGTAAAAGATTACATTTGTCTAGCGATGTGACAGCCTTGGAGTTTTCTCTAAGATCTATGACCTCTCCAGCCATGTGTATTTGGTTATGTTTACAATACCATACATGGAACTCTCCTCACTCCCCATGAGTGGACTTTAGATCCAATTAAGTAGCTGTTGATCAACCCAAAGATAAAAGTGCCCCTACTGCACCAATATAGCTTACTGTGCCAGTCATTGTTGTGGTTATTAGGCCTTAAAGCGGAGGTTGAACCAATGATTGATAGTCTCCCTTAACAGCTTGCATGGTGTTCTTCAAAACTATGGGAGGTAGCCTTCAAGGAGGTGGCTTCCAGGTAGTTCCAGCTCCATTGCTCCAAATCCTATGTCTAAAGTATTTCCTGTCTACAGTAATGGGGTCTTACCTTCAAGTTCTGGGAGGTAATCAAGGACAGCCACAATAGCACAATTTGGGGAGTCTCTTGGACTACTCTGGCCAGCAACTCAAAGGGAAGTTTCTCCTGTCTGACACTGTTTCTTATTATACAGACTTTAGCTACATACATGGACTCCTGTAGAGATAATGTATGTTTACTTTGTCAGTAGGTTTTTGAGCTAATATGATTCCCTCTGCTTTATTTTATACCAGATAGGCATTATTTATTATCCTCTCTCCCTTTCTCTGTATAACTTTCTTCCCTCCCTAGTTAAAGTACCCCCATTTTCTTCATTTATGTCTTGATAATACCTATCTCTTACAGTCCCCTATCTCAAGCTCCTTCTTCCCGTTTACCCTAATAGTTCCTTGTATAAGCCTCCCTCTCCCCCTTCGATTTAAATGCTCCCATTTCCCCCATTTCCCCCTTAGTAACACCTGTCTCCTCCTGTTCTTCTCTCTCATGTTCCTTCCTACCCTTTACCTCCCTTGTTCCTTTCCATTTTCCTGGCTCCTGCAGTTAACATAGATTCCTTGTATTTGCAGAATGCAGTTCTTCCATTAATTATCTAAAATATCATTGCTTCTTAGAGATGAGGAATATAAATCTGGGTGGACATATGCAATACCTTCAGAGAATTGTGATTTGAATCTTAGTCCAACAAACTCTTGCAAAGGATATGCATTGAAAACAATTTGTACATAGCTAAAAAGCCAAAGCTTCCACTTGGTACACAAACCAGTCAAAGTGCAGAGAGTAAGTGACTATGGAATGCTTGGCCCTAAAGGGATATTTATATTATACTCCCCTCACTCAAAGCACAGGTAACATATAGGAGATGGGGCCCAAATATCTTAAGAGCCAGAACTTAGGTAATAATGCTGCAAAACAGTGTTTTCTAGACACTTCAATGTGATTGTAGTCATCAGCTCACAGAGGTTGCTGTTTTCTGCATGGGAACTTCACAGTATCATGCCAGTCAGCATTCCCTGATAGATGGAGGAGGGGCTCATGAAGTTCTATCTCTAACTGAGGTAATTTGTCAGTTGAAGGCTTCTTGGATAGGAGTCAATTTTCTGTAGGAAAGTGGTCACTGATGGTTGCCTGTACTTCAGTTGGTGGTCCTACATTCATGGACAAATGAACAATGCTGACTGGACTCATTGGACTATGGAAAAAAGACATTAATTAGGTAGAGCTGACTGGGGAGTTGGAGGGGAGATGAAGGTTTGACATAATCAAGGTACATTGTGTTCAAATCCAAATGACTGAAAAAAACGTTCTTTTATCTGAATAAAAGAGACACAATTTGGGAAAAATAAAAATGAAAAAAAAATAAAAACAATATTAGCTCTAATAAGTGAGGAATATACATCTTTGAGAGTTTCAAAAATGTCTTCTAAGTATCATGATTTGAATCTAATCCTAACAAACTTGGAGACCCTACATTGAAAATAACATGCATGTCCAGCTTCCTCATAGTGTGCTTATATCATTGTTGGCACTTAATCTGTGGCCCTGTGCTCCTGTGCTCTGAGGCAGGCCTCCTGAAGTAGTTTCTTTCCCGGAAGGCCAGAACGTACCACAGGCTACACATTACAATCTGTACATGTTAAAGATACCTTAATATTTGCTAAGATATGTGTCCTTATGTTCTCCTTCATAGCACCAAGCCCCCTAGAAGACTTCCAGGTACTTCCTAACCCTATTCCCTGGAAGAATTACTTGAATGTAAACTGGATCACGATTTGAGCTCTCTTCTCTCTGCCTTGCAGAGAGTTAAACGTACCCAGGTTTTCCTAGTTGCACTTACCAATTTATGACAAATCTCTGGGGAAGGTGAATTCAGAGATTTCTCAGGAGCTAATTCATAGACGTAGAACCTTTCCAATCAGTATTTTCTCAAGTTGAAATTCAATTGCTGTGACAATCAAAACCAATTTCTCTTTAGCATCTCTTTGGGACAGAGCATAAACTTGTAAAGTAGTATAATAGATTATCTGGAAGATGAATTTCAAAAACATCAATGGTAATAGACTTATAATTTAATAATAAGACCAAGAAACAATAAGTCCTTGAAGCAATAGCTTGTAAAAAGCTCCTAATTGGAGCCTGTACCCCAGAAGGCACTCAACAAATGAAGAATGTATAACATTAAGGAATAAGGCAGAAATCAGGAGCGTTCACAGATGAAATGCACTGGGTGTCTGCTCCAAGATAGAGATGAGGGCACAAGGGCTTTATAAACTACCAGAATTCGCTCTGCTATTGAGACAGCAGTGTTATTCCAAACACAGCAGCCAGTAAGTTCAGGATCAGATAGTCTATATGATTATGCTCTTAGCAACACAAAGAATTGTGCTAGAATAAGAAAAGTTTGTATAATTAACACAGGAATGTGCTATGTACCTGCTGCGGGAGAAAGGGCATCAACAGGTCTACCAGCTGTAACCCTGCCAGCTATAATATCGACTGTCCTTACAAGATATATCTACTATGTATAATTGTGGCTTGAATGTTATGAGTTTAACCACATTCTGATTAGATTTAAAGCATTTAAAAATATTTTATTTGTTATTTTTATTTTATGTGTACAAGTGTATTTCCTGCATGTAAGTGAGTGCACCCATGTCCTGCAATGCCACGGAGGTCAGAAGAGGGCTTTGAATTCCCCTGGAACTGGAGTTAAGGATGGTTTGTAGCCACCATGTGGGTGCTGGGAATCAAACCCAGGTCCTCTGCACGAGCAGTCAGTGCTCTTAACCGCTTAGCCTTCTTTCCAGGCCCTAAAGCCTGTTTTATAGGAGGAAACTCATACCTAGTACTGTAAATCTGGCCAAAAACCTATGGTTGGGGAGCTCATTGAACTAGGCTTGAAAATACTACTATTATTTTGCTAAATGGACAGAGTACAAAATTACTTACTAAACACACACACATATGTATGTATATGTATATATGTATTAGTGCAGCTCTCAGTCCCCATCCAAGGAGTGTCTTTGAACACTGGACAGTGGTTAATACAGAGACTTACAACTGGTCAAAATGCATAGACTAAATATCTGTGGAATGCTTAACTATAGATGGAACATTTATATCATATCTCCTACTTCCCAAGTTCACAGAATATTGTAGAAAATGGAGCAAAAATGGAGCTGGAGAGATGTCTCAGAGTTTAATAACACTGGCTGTTCTTGCAGACCTGGGTTCAAATCCCAGCGCCCACATGGCAGATAAGAACTGTCTGTAACTCCAGTTCCAGGGGATCCAACAGCCTCTTCTGTCCTCCACGGGCATTGCACGACACGGGTGCATTTACCTACATGCAGGCATAACACTCATATACATAAAATAAAATTAATAAATAAAATATTTTAAAAAAAGAAAATGGAGCAAAAAGATTGTAAGAATCAGAGGATGAGGAGGACTGCAACAAAACAGTGTCTTCTGGACAAGAAAAGACCACTACACTCATGAACTCACACCCAATATGGCTGCTTGCACAAGGCCTGCATAATATCAAGCCAGTCAATATTCCAGCATGGATGAATTGTAACACACCTAACTGAGGAGTTATTAGCAATTGATATCCACTAGTAGAGGAAGAATGACTTTTCTTTAGGGGTGTGTTCCCTTGTAGGTTGACCATGCTCTAGCAGATGGCCCCACACTTGTATGTATATGAGCAGCAATAACTGAACTCATTGTGTCATTAAAAAAAGGACAATAATTTGGAAGTGGGATGTGATGTGGGTGGGGAGATCCAGGAGGAGCTGGAGGGTTGGGGTTAATATGATTGAAATATATTATATGCCAATATTAAATTCTCAAACATAAATGAAAGAAAGAAGTAGAAAAAAGAAAGAAGAAAGGAAGGAAGGAAGGAATGAAGGAATGATGAAGGAAAAAAGAAAAGTTTGGAATCAACTTCTTACAGCTGTTGCTCTACAGATGCAAGGGTCTAGCACAGATACCTTTGACTGCAGAGGCAATAAGAATTTCTCCTTCTGATTTTGAAATTTAGTCTGAGATGTTTCTTAATGTTTGTGGCAAGGAGACAGGTGTCACAGGTGAGGTTGTGTCCATGTCCACCTAACAAGGGTCATTCTATCCTCCATGATTATGGTGTTTGGGATAGACTTGAGATTAAGTCCTGTTCCATTAGACAAAAAGCGTGAAACCCTGGATATGTTTCTGTGATTCTTCAAGCCAATTGAAAGACCTTTGCTCCATTGTTCTTGCCCCTAAATGTAATTTTATAATGCTGTGATGCCTCAAAGAACAGCAGCCACCTTACCATCATAAGAACACAAACTTAAAAACTGTGCCAATAAGCTAAATATTGAGGAAGAAAAGTTAAAATCATTTTTAGTTTTATAAATCAAAGGCATCGGGAAACACTGGCATTCCCCACCTGCAAAAATAGCTATGCTAAAGGTTGGATCTCTCATATGTGATTATAGTAAATAGAACTAATGGAGAATTTGGCTATTTTTCTCTTTCCTTCCTCTCTGGTATACTTTAAATTCCTCCCCTCAAAGGTCATGTGTGGGGAGCCTCAGAGTGATGGGGACAATGGACTGTGGCTTGAAATTACAAACTCTTCTGTCCCTCCCTTCCCTCCTCTTTTCCTTCCTTCCATCCATCCTTCCTTCTTTCCTTTCCTTCTTTTCTTCTTCTATTTAAGTATTGGTGAAAGTTATAGACAAGAAAAGCAAATATTCTGCATCTGCTTAACTGGTTTAAAATACATTTTTTTTCTAAGCAGAGCTAAGAAAATGAGATAATGCTAATATGTGCAACAGCAGCACCACCAACAACCTCAACAAAAATAACAGTTAATGACCTGAGTTAATGACCATTAGTTGTATGACTAATTTTCTCTTGTGTGAGTTGAGAAATGTATTAATATTATTGCCACCCCTTGTTTCATTATGGGTGGGACATAAATACATCTCTCAGCTCTCACCAGCAAAGCTTCCTCATGCAACAGATGGTGATTAACCCAGAAAGCCACCACTGGCTAGAGTGCAGGGAATGACTTCAGAGTGTTTATCCCTGAATGGGACCCTGCATCAAGTCTTTGTTATCTAAGGCTCAGGAAACATTTCAGAAAAGAGGGTTTAAAGACGGTAAGTGCCATAGGTGGTGAATGATCACAAGGCCAATCCAGAAAGTTGGAAGTTGCTCATGAATTACAGCAATGGTGACAGTATGCACAAGACCCATGCAAGGTCCAGCCACACAAAATCTCATCATAGAAGTGGGGAAGTGGGGAAGAAGCCCCAACCTTAGATGAGGAACTATTGATAACTAATAACTACTGGGAAAGGGAGAGTTGGTATTCTTTAAGGGTGTGACCTTAGATAGGTTAACCAGGCTCCAGTGGATAGACACAGACCAAAGGACATTTGGGGATACAAACTTGACTTGATTAGCCTGAATGTTTATGAAACAGTACATGAAATCTGGAGGGAGGTGGCTATAAAAGGGGTGGATATAGAGGAGGGAGTTTAAATATTATCAAAATATATTGTATGAAATTTGCAAATTTTAAATAAAAAATTAAAAAAGTAACCAGTAGCTGAGCAGGAATAAAGAAGGAAAGACATCCCAAACAAGGTAGGTGAGTAGTGATATCCAAGGTTTTCCTCTGACCTTCATGTATGTGCTGAGCACACACACACACATGCACACACGCACACACACACACACACACACACACACACACATGCACACACACACACACACTTTAAAAAAGAAAGAAAAATAGGACGTAAAGATTTTTATGATCTAAATATCTGTAACTAATGAGAGAACTACTTCTACCTCATAATTTTATACGTGAGAAATTTCCAAAGATTTTTCTTTTATTACTCTTTTTAATATATACTGAACTTATCCTAAGCCATTATCTACATTTTTCCACTTAAAGTAGCAATTACCTTCGTAGATGTAATTCAACCTGTGTATCATGAAATTCACTATTGCTTGGCTTGATAGAGGCTAATCAAGGCCCAATATTTACTATAGCCCTCAGAGTCACAGGAATTTTAGACCCTTACAGCATCCTAGACACAGGTCCTTGTTGTGAATTCCTACTTTTACTTGTGAGAATCCAATTCTGTTCATTATTAATCTTATTATGATTTGGAAAATAGTTCATTTGTATGGAAATAGCTGAATTTGTATGGTGTGCTCCTTGCTCAAAATGAAACACAGATTTCTGATTAAAACCCACATCTTCGTTTGGAAAGGTCAAAAATGATGGCTTAGAATGAAATTATTTCAGCTCTGTTTTACGCAGGTCACTGATGAGATACCTTGTCAAATAGGATCCAGTTCTTTGGTATTTCTATATAATTTCAAATTAAGAAAAAAAACCTTCTATTTAAAAAATTCAGTAGATGTGTGCTGAATAACTTTAGATTTTTTTGTAATGTTAATTTTATTATTATTGTATGGGTATATGTATGTGTGTATGAACAATGTATGTGTCAGGCACACATGTGCCATTGCATGTGTGGAGGTCAGAGGACAACTGCTGGGAGGCAGTCCTCTGCTTTCACTGTTGGTTCTTGGAATCACACCCAGGGCATCAGGCATGGGTGGCAAGCACTTGAAGCTGCTGAGCTACCTCATTGGCCCCACATAAATCATTTTTGAATGTATATATTTGTGTTACATATGTTTAAAAGTGAAATACATCAAATAACAAAGCATGATTTTTAAATAATGATCCCAAACTATCAGAAATATAGACTTAAATAAATCACCTTCCTGTGAACATTATGTATATTATGTACTAAAGCTTAGCATAAGGGGTGTGTGTGTGTGTGTGTGTGTGTGTGTGTGTGCATGTATCTGTGTGTGTGTATGTGTATCTGTGTGTGTGTGTCTGTGTGTCAGGGTTTCATATATCCTAGGCTTGTCTTAAACTGATAATGTAGCCAAGGATGACCTTGAACTTCTCTTCTTTCTACCTTCACATCATGAGTGCTGAGATTAAAGCTTTCTGCTAAGGTATCTGATTTATGAGGTGTTGGAGACTGAACAAAGTGTTTTGAGTATGCTAGGCAAATACTGTACCAAATGAATTATATTCTCAACTCAAACATAATTTGATCCTGTGTTCTTCTCAAAATATATGGATTATTTATACCCTCAGATACACATACATAATAATGTATGTAAAAACTCTGTTCACAAGAAAGGAAAGGTGGGAACAGAACCGATGTCCATTAAGAGAGGAACAGAAAATATATATCACAGCATGTTCATAATGGCACATTATAGAGCCATGAGGATAGCAACCTGTAGGGCCTTGAGACATATCAAGTGCTTTATATACACATGCTAACGTTCATTACTTTTGTGAGATGTGGTCTTCTGCAGACCATGTTGGCCTCGAACTCGTTACATAACTAAGCACGGCCTTGAACTTCTGATCCTTCTGGATATCACACATAATATAGTATAAAAGAAGTCAACACAATGACTCCTGTGTAATTTCATTTTTCTCAACTTTTAGAACAGATCAGCATTAGACATAATGTTAGAATCTGAAAACTTCTGAGGGTAGAGTTGGAAATATTGAATTAGAGGTCATGAGTGAAGTTCTAGGCTGCTATTAACATTTCCTTTATTTACCTCAATGCAGCACAGATCTGTGAAAAGTGATGAGACAGTCACATGGGAGTTGTGCACGCTGTTCTGTTAACTGGATACTGTACTAGTCCTACTTCTCCAGAAGAACAAAACTGACAGAATACATATCATGAAAGGGTTTTATTAGATTGGCTTTCATCGTGTGGGTATGGTAGGCCAACAATTGTTGTGGACCAGCTGGAGACACTGAGGATCTAGTAACTGTGAGTCCAATCTGGCAGGGAAGTCCTGGAGGATTCCGTGAGAGCTACAGGTTCAGTAGACATTGGAGGCCTGAAGTAGCTGGGTTCTGATGTAGGGAAGGGTGGCAAAGGCAGAAGTAATGTCATAGGCATACTTCCCAACAAGACAAGGAGAACAGGCAAAAGCAGCAGTCTTTCCCACAGACCTCTTTCTTCTGATGCCTTGCATGGTGCCGTGAACCACCTTACATCTGACCCCCTCAGGAAGGTCCCCCTCAATTACTCCTTCCTGAAAACACCCTTACAGACACCAAGAATTATGTCTGTTATTCCAAATTCAATCAAATTGATAATCCAGATTAATTATCACAGATAATTTATAAAATTAATTCAATCAGAAATCCAGATTTCTCAATTCACACATCTGTGCTTATTTTATTGCTTAAGAACCTTGTAAGAGGAAAAGTCTCAGAGCAACTTGATATGTTTCCCATGACCAACTTGTAAGGATCAGTGGAACAGTGGGTGCAGCGTCAACGTAATTGACATAGACAAACAGTAGTAATTGAAACCCACTTTATTCACATTTATACTACTTAGCTCTTTTTGCAGATACCACTCCCATAATTATAGTCTTGAAAGGAAATATATATTCAACTTCTCATCAGTGTCTTTATTTAAAATGTGCTATTGAGTTGTTTTGACTCATACAAAGATCTTTTATGTAAATGGTTTCAAATCTATATTTAGGTTCCAACAATAACAGTGATTAAAATAACTCTGTAGATATTGCATTGGGTTTTGTGGTTTTAATTGTATATGTGTGCATGTGTGTTGAGACCAAGGTAGACATTTGGTATCTTGCTCCTTACTCTCCACACATTTTTGACATTTCAAAGATGATTTTATTGGGGATGGAGAGATGGCTCGGTGGTTAAGAGCACTGTCTGCTCTTGCAGAGGACATGGGTTTTATTTCCAGCACCTACACAGTGGCTAACAACTGTCCCTGACTCCAGTTCCAGAGGATCCCACTCCCTCTTCTGACCTCCATGGGCATTGCAGGGCACTGGTCACATTCAGAACCTTCCCTCATCTCTACCACCACCCTGCTTTCCCCCTTCAGCACCTCTATTTTTCCAATGTGTATTTTTATTGAATTTTTGTGAATTTCATAACATGCATGCATCATAGTCATATTTAGGCCCCTCCCATATCTGTAACCCCACAACCTAACCACAGGATTTCATATATCTGGTCATATATGTTTAGGCCTATGGAGTCAAGTTTGTGTACCCAGTGGTGTGAGTTCATCCGCTGGAGCCTGATCAGCCTTTCTAGTGTCACTTCTTTTGAAAGAGTGTCTTTCATGGAATCTGGATCTCATCCATTTGGCTAGTTTAGCTGTCAGCAAGCCCTAAGGCTCTCATGGTCCCTGCCTCCCGAGTCATTACAAATACTTAACCACCATGCCTGGCTTTTTACATGAGTTCTTGGCTTATAAATTCAGGAGACCATGCTTGCATGGATAGGCCTTTACTGACAAATCCATGTACTCAGTCCCAGGACTGTGATTTTAAATTTTATAAGAGAAAATTGAGAAATCTTTTATGACCTTTACATGTGCTGTTTTGTGTTCTTGGCTTCTCATGCACATTTTTTTTTTTTTGAGACCTCTGATGTTACTAAGGATACTATTTCCCTCTAAGTTGTACCTTGAGGGGCAGGGAAATGACTTTATTTATAGGCCTACATGAAGCTATTCCCTTTATTTTTTCATGATGTTCTTAACTATATTTTAATGGCTTTTGTTTATAGATGATACTCATTCTCACGAACCACGGAGTCCAATTCTAACCAATTATTTATGCATTCCCCCTTTCCCATTTCTACTATCTTTTAATATGGGAAAGTCTTCTGCACTGTTATTTAGTTTATGAAGTCAAAAGGCCTTATTTATGTGTTTATTTATGTGGTGCTAGGGCTCAAACCCAAGCCTTGACTATTCTAAGCCAGTCAAATTGGCCTATGACAACATACATGCCTCCAGACCTTGGGGAGATTTCTCAAATATATACAACAATAAAACATCATGAGTGTGCACGCACACACACACACACACACACACACACACACACAAACACACGTGCATGCACACATTTGGTAGAGGAACAAAATGAACCTAAGTTTTAAAAAATAAATAAGAGAGTATGGACAAGGAAAAAACTAGCAGAAAATAGTATATAAAAATGGAGTGTAGTACCAAGCATGAAATGCCATTCCAGTTTAAGACCACAATTTGGTATTTCTCCTGTATTTAAACACATAAGGGACATGAAAATAAATAAAAATAACACAAACCAAAATTAAAATGGAAATACAAAGCAAAGCAGGTGCAGCATATTTGCATATATGGTGGGCCCTGCCTCACTTATTCCCTCTTTTCCTCAAATCCTTCTTCCCTGTTTCCTTCTTTTGTCCCTTCTTTCCTCCCTCTCACAACATACCCCTTTCCTAGAAATATACACTTCTCCAAAATTTCTTGGAACAGGTTCTTCCATGCTTACTGGACTCATCACTGAGGACCTGAGAAATACTTGAAGTTTTTCATTACTGGGTTTTGAGCCTAGCAGTCATACATGCTGAACAAGCACAGGGCCACTGAGCTATAACCCCAGTCTAAAGTTCAGGCCTGTATATTATTGTCATTGATGTTCCAAGTTACAAGTCAGTGTAAAAAATAATGAAAGAGCATGAGACACTGTGCACTCACATACATGCATGCAATGCACTCATACACATAGAATAAAATAATAAATAAAATGTTAAAAAAAGAAAGAAAACATACATAAAATACTTGTTATTGTACACGGTCACAAAGAGCAGAAAAATATTACCTATGAAAGTTACCTCCTTATTAGTACATCTTAGAGGTAAGGGTATGGATTTTCAAATGAAACGTCTTACATCCAAATTTGCGCCCCCACCCTCCCTGAGATATATATAGGGCAGTAAAAAATTGCTGGGGAGGAAGAGACATTTTCTTCTGTGGTATAGTCAGTGGTAAGTTTCCCATTGTCCTGTAAACAAGCTTTCTCCCATGAGCCTGTAAATAACACAAATGAAACTCATTAAGTCAAAAAACAAAAATAAAAAAGGCATCATCTTCAACAAATGGTGTTGGTGAAACCGGATACCTACACGTTGAAGAATTAAAGTGTAGCCACTGTGGAAATCAGTGTAGAAGTTTCTAAGAAGGGAGATAAGAAGAGACAGGCATTATGAAAAGAAAAGCAGGAATACTTTAGCTGGGGAGGGAAGAAGGAGGCTTAGACAAGGATAGAAAGTTGAGAGATAAATAATGCTTAGGTGGTATGGAAAACCAGAAGGAAATATATTAGTTCAAATGCCTACTGAAAAAATATACATAAAATGTCTGTATATGAGTTGTGATGGCTAATCCTAGGTGTCAACTTGACTGGATCTGGGATTAACTGAAATGAGAGAGATCTTCTTAATGGGATCATCTGAAGCTGGAAGACACACCCTAAATGTGGGTTTTACCTTCTGATTGCCGTTCATATAAAAGATTTTTTGTTTTTTGCTGCTTGCCTTCTCTCTTGCTGGTGAATTCATTTTGCTGCTATAGACTGAAGACTAGCTGATCTTTTGGAATTAATCAGAACTTCAGTGCCAGATTGGGACTTCTGAGACATCCAGCCTTGTGGACTGAGTGACTATGGCATCTCAGCCTCTCCAGTGTGGTACAGCCATTGTTGGACTACTCATATGCTATCTTGTGAGCTAAGCTGATAAATCCTTATACATACATACATATATATTCATTCTACCAGTTCTGTTTCTTTGGAGAACCCTAATACATGAGTGCATGTGTACAGATGGAGGCTATATAACAAGAAACGATGTCAGACAGGAGAAATGTTCCTTTGAGATCTTGGTAAGGGTAGTCATGAGTCTCCCAAAATAACACAGACTATTGTCACAGCCCTTGATTAACCCCCAGAACTTGAAGGTAAGACCCTATTGCTGAAGACAGGACATACTTCAAACAGTATGGAGTAATGGAGCTGGAACTGACCTGGAAGCCTCCTACCTGATGATGAGTTCTCTTTGTTCTACAGGATACTATGCAAGCTACTAAGGGAGAAAATCAATCAATAGTCCAACCCCCGCTTTAAAGCCTAATAACCATAATAGTGACCAGCACAACAATTTATAGCAGTACTGGCACTTTTACCTTGGGGGTAAACAACAGCTGTCTAATTGGACTTAAAGCCAGCTCAATGGGAGGAAACTCATATGCTACACTGTAAACATAACCGAATATACCTAGCTGGAATAGTTAGGGAGTCTAGAAAAACCCTATATCTGTCACATCCCTAGGCAAACATAATTTATTGTATGCTAAATATGTATCCTTATGTTTACAGATAAATATCCGTTTCAGAACTCATCAAAGAAACGACTTTATAACAGATGGAAACTAGTATAGAATTCTACAACTGGTCACACATAGAGAATAAGTTATCTGAAATGCCCAGGCCTAAGTGCTACATCTTACAGTGGAACCTCTACATTTAAGGCTCACGATACATAGTGGAATGGTGGGTACAGAGAATACTAATGCATCTCTCAGTTCTCACCAGTGAAGCTTCCACATGCAACAGAGGGTGATGAACACAGAAAGCCACAACTGACTAAAATGTAGAGAAAAAAAGACTGCAGGCTATATATCCCTGAACAGGACTCATATTAAACCTGACCCACACAAGGCTCAGAACTTTTGTTTAAAAGGGGGTGGAAAGATTGTAAGAGCCAGGGGTGGTGCATAGCTATAAGGAAACAGAATCTTATAGGCTCCTGGGAATTTGCTCATCCTATTTCAAAGACACTTGTACAGCCATGTTTATTGCTGCTCTTTTCAAAATAGCTAAGAGATGGAAGCAACCTAAGTGCCCCTCAATTGATGAGTGGTTAATGAAAATGTGGTCCATTTATACAATGAAGTTCTACTCAGCAGTAAAGAAAGATGCAATAATTAAATATGCAGGTAAATGCATGGATCTAGACACTGTTATACTATGTGAAGTAACATAGACTCAGACAAACAAAAGATGTATGTTCTCCTTCATTAGTGTAGATCCTAGCACCAAATCCTTATAATAAATGGAATCTCACTGAAATGGGCCAAAAGCTCATGGAAAATAGATGATGCAGAGATCTGAAACTTCAGTGCCTTACCACAAGGGGAGGATGATCATTCCACATGTGTCATCCCCCTCCAAGGCTCAGGAATTTTGTGGAAGAGGTTGGCAGAAAGTATGTATGAGACAGAGGAAGGGTAGAGTGTTAACTGAAGGTGTCCTCCAACCACTAGGATGGCAAGCTATAGTCCCACCTCCTTTCCACACTCATGAAGATTTCAATGGGGGAGTCAGTTACCCCTCCCACCCACCCAGTCGACTTTAGCTGCAGGTGGGGGAGGGGATAAGGATGAATAAGCCCAGAATGCCATGAGGCCCCTCTCTTGCCATTTTGTGCCACTGTCAGGAAGTCACAGATCTATACTTGAGTGTGGACTTTCAAGCACAGCCATAAGTGAGGGGTTTCCACTCTTCTGTAAATAAATCCCCACCCTATGCTCTGTCATCAAGCCCAATAAACTTGTTAGGGTTAAAAAAAAAAAAGAATAGAGCTAATGGAAACATTGGGCCACCAAATTTGACCCCATATTGGCAGATAATTTGGTATTTGAATTCTTTTTCCTATTTTCCCCCTCTTGAAATTCATTGAATATATATTTTTATGTAAACTGCTTCAAGTTATTTCTGGAAAAGTGTGTTAAAATTGCTTCTTTTTGGAATGAAAAAATTAGAGAACATGAAAAACTACCATAAATATTATTTAACTTTTAAAATATCAAATAAAGATTGCTAAATGCTAGAAAACTGGACTCAATAGACTTTTAAAAAAGAAATGAGGACATGAATTTAGGGGGTAGGGAAGTAGGGAAGGATTGGGGAGCATATGGATGAGGGGTGGATGTTATCAAAATATATCGCATGAAACTCACAAAGAATTAATAAACATAAAATTTCAAAAATGACTAAAGTAGAAGAAGGGAGTGGGAAGAAAAACAGGCACAGCAGGTGTGTGAGGAGGACAAAAGAAGGTCACAGGAGTGAATACCACTGAAATACATTATATGCATGTATGAAAGTATCAGAGTGGAACCCAAGATTGTACGTAACTAGTACATGACTAACACTGAAAATATCAGGATGGAGAGATGTCTCAAAGTTTAGGAGCATTTACTGTTCTTGCAAAAGTCATGGGTTTGCTTCCCAGTACTCACAAATATCCATAGTTTTAGTTCTAGAAGCCCTGGCACCCTCTTCTAACCTCCATGTGAACCAAGCAAACACATGGTACACATACATACATGAAACACTCACACAGACCCATAAAATAAAAAGACGTGTCTTCCAAAAAACATTAAAGCATCACATAACATGTGTTTCAGTAGATCCTCAAGTTGCTTAAGTATAATAAAGAACATGACAGTAACAGCATCCTTTGTTCATTACCAAGACTAAATAATACCGAACATGTTAAGGTATTGGCAAAATTCTGACACCCACAATCTGTGGTAAGATATGACAATCCAAGGAAAAGGAAAGTAGCTTGCTTTTTTTTTTTTTCCTGGTCTTTTTGAGACAGGGTCTCTCTGTGGCCCCAGCTGTCCTGGAATTCACTATGTAGACCAGGCTGGCCTTGAACTCACAGAGATCCGCCTGCCTCTGCCTGCCCTCTCTGCTAGGATTAAAGACATGCACCACCATGCCTGGCAGTAGCTTCCTTTTTAAACGTGAAGTTGATAAGCAGTGGCATGATACATTGTGCAATACCACATTTCCGAGAGGGTGGGAGGACAGTGAATCTTCACAGCATTGGTAATAGGTAACCATTATCTGTGTTTTAGTGGAGGATTCCCCCATCAAATGCAGTCAAAGTTGGTACAGAAACAGTTCCCATTTCCTTAATGTGTGAATGGCTCAAATGGATTTTCCTAAGTGAAAAATTTCTACTCCTAAATCCTTTTAAGTGTGCCCTCGTTCCCAGAAGACAGCTTGGAAATTGCTCCCAGGCACCAGCTACACATTTCAGAATGCAATATTCAGTGAGCCCTGCAGAGTCTGCTTAATAAGAAACTCCTGTGTGTGGACAGGAGGCTAATATGGGTGATATATTGATTGTAGTACTGTTGAATTATGAACTTTCTTGCCTAACCAAGTGTCCCCAAGTAAGAAATGTAGAATCTCTGCCTAGACCAATTAACAGGTGCATGAATTTGAATTATTCTATTACCCTACAGAGTTAATATTAATAAAAGAACCGAAGATGCTTATTCATTTCTCCCTCTCCTGCTTTGCCCTTGTGCAAAGAATTGAGTGGCCAAGGGCCAGTGGCCATGCCTACGATTAACTTGTGAGGAACACTTACAAGGACAGTGGTGATCAAAGCGTGGAGAGGCTCTGTTCAAATAATGGCTTTGAATTAAGCTAGAAAAGACTGAAGCTTAGAAGAGGGATGGAATAAGAGACCACCCTGACTCTTCTGATAAACTGCTAGTCCCATACTTGAGAATTTATGTGTTGTGGGGAAGGCACATGTACACATGTGCAGCCATGTGTATCAAGGACAAAGACATCTAACTTCAGGTGTCATTCCTCCAGGACCATCCACCTTATTTTTTGAGACAGGGAGTCCCACTGAGCTCACCTAGTCGACGGGCTAGCTGGTCAGCAAGCTCTAGAGACCCACCTATTGCTGCTGGTATTTGGCACTGGGATTCCCAGCCCATAACACCACATCTGACTTCTATGTGGGCTGTGACTGAACTCAGGCCCTTGAGCTTGCATGGCAAGCATTTTGGCAAATAAGACATCTCCTGCTTAAATTTCAAAATGTAAAATGATTTTCATTCTTTATGTAACATATTTTAGGTTTTCCCCCATATGGCCAGCTGGTGTGTACACAAGGAATGTCATCATTACTAGTACCCTAACAACATTTGAGAAGGAAGCTGAGCACCCATAATGACTTCATGTGTGGGAATGAGGGAATGGGGCCATGGATGGATCTTACCTAATAAAGTCTTTGTCCAGTATGCACTGATCCCTGGAATTCATCCCCAACACACACAAACTGAAGATGGTGATACACTCTTGAAATCCTAGTACTTAGGAGATGGAGGCATCAATATCAGAAGTTCAAGGTCATCCTCATCTAATTAACAAGTTTGAGGCCAGTTTGGGGTAAATGGTCCCTGTGTCAATAAAATATAAAATAAAATTAAATGCCAAATATAATTTTTTAAATTAGGATTTAAGAGAGTTTTCTCATCTCTGAGTCAGTTTTCTCATCTGTAAAATAAGAGTAACATCACTGGAACCTACAGGTATGATGCTGGGACAACATAGAAATAGAAAGGCTGAGACCATTCAATGAGACAATGATAGGAGAGCCAGGTCCTGGCACTGAGTATGTAGGGAATCGATATTAGCTACCTATATTGTTTATGCTTTTTTAGTGATAGGTAGGCTATCTTAATTTACATCACTGTTCTGTAATAATGAGCCCAGGCTATACTGCAGTGCTTTGTGCCTTAATTTGTTCATTGAGAATTTTTTTTCATGATGATTTGGTCCTCAGAACTTCTAATTCTATTATCTTGAGAAAGATTTAAAAAGAAAATATTTTATAAGACAATGTGATAACTTTAATTTTCAATTTGACACCATCTAGAGTCACTTAGGGAGAGTTACTACGAAGGGATCACCTACATTGGGTTGGTCCCTTGCACGTTTGTGGGAGATTGCCTTAATTGAGTGAACTGAGGTGGGAATCCCCAGCCCACTGGCACCATTTCATTGGCTGGGCGCTGGATTGTTTAAGAGTAAAGAAAGCTAAATTAGCATTGACTTCCCTGCTATGATAGGCAGCAGCCTGGAATTATGAGCTGAAATAAACCCTTTCTCACATAAGGTGCTTTTGTGAGAGTATTTTATCACAGCAACAGAAATGAATCTAAAACAGACAATCTGTCTATAAGGATATACTTATCTACACGACATGTATTTTCCTGTAGTACCAACTGTTAGGTCTTTACAAGATTCTGTAAGGGAAATTTGTAAGCTCAGTATTACACAAGTAAATTGTAATATTATCCTTTGGATAATACCTACCATACAAATTATATGGATTTTGTTTTTGTTGCTGTTGTTTGTTTTCCATTTGACCTTATGAGACAAGGTTTTGTTACAGATCCCAAACTGTCCTCCAATTCATAATACTGATTTTTAAGTCTTCTAAATACAATTATTACAGGTATATGCCACATGCTTAGTAATTAGCTGGCTTTATTTAAGCCACAAGGTAGATTAAACAAAAGTGTCTACTGTATTTTTTTGTCATCAGAAATATTTGTGAAAAAAATTGGTGATAATTTGGTTTCTAACTTCTAAATCTTTTTCTTTGTTTGAATCACAGTGAGTCCCAGGGAAACATTTGACTCAGTCCTAATGATATGTTTTCTCTTCTTGTGGAAGCTCTCCACATCTCGACTTAGTGGATGTTCTCTACATCTCATCCTAGGTATCTTTTCCAAATGTGTGTTTAATTCATAACTCTATGCTTGATTATCTAGTAGTCATGTTAGTAGTCATCACCTGTGTGGATAAATTCTTTAAAATCTAAAATCAATCTCTCTCTCTCTCTCTCTCTCTCTCTCTCTCTGTCTTTTTGAGACAGGGTGTAGCCCCAGCTGTCCTGGAACTCACTATGTAGACCAGGTTGGCCTTGGACACACAGTTTTCTGCCTGCCTCTGCCTCCCAATGGCTGAGATTAAAGGAGTGCACCACCACATCTGGCTAAAAATCTAAAATTTCTTAATGTACATTTCTTACTGATAGTTACTATTTGTCTCTCATAGAATGTTCTAGAGCTTTCTCCAATTGCCTTAAGCATGAGGCATTTCTATTGAATATCAAGTTGGTTTAGGTGAGTGAAAGAGTCAAATTATGACGCACTTATCGAATGGAGAGCGCTCTGCATACCATGTTTAGCTAGAGACATTTCTATCAACTTTTGATGAATTAAATCTGTATACTACAACTTACATGACATTTGAGTGTGTGTGTGTGTGTGTGCGTGTGTGTGCACAGATGAGAGTGTATGTGTGAAGACCAGTCACTGTCTACCTTGTTAATTTGTTTTAAGTGGAGTCTTTTACTGGCCAGTAATTTGCCAAGTACTCTACATTACCTGGCCTGTGACCCACCAGGATCTTCCTATCTCTACTTCCTGAGGGTTGGGATTTTGAACATATATCACTGTCTGTGTTTTTTTTTTTTTCCTTTGAACATGGGTTTCATTTAACGAACTCAAATCCGTGATGAGTATGCAGTCTTCACGATATTACATTCTGATGTTAAACTTTCTCTGACTCACTTGATGGCTTCTTTTAGACTTTGCTATGCCACAGAATGTCGTTTATGTTATACAACCCCTTTCCTACCCAGTGTCTATCTGTAATCCAGTTCTTGTCACCTCCTGTCGGAGGATAGAAGAACACGAAAATCCTGTACAAAGAAATAGACAATAATCACAAACACTCTGTCTACTAGAATAAAAATGATAAACTGAAGTCCCTGCCCTACTTTTACTGTAATCACAAATCAAATGCTTTGTGTAATAACTTTCTTGTTCATATGCATCTCATTTGATGAGAATAAGTATGTTTTAGCAAATTGAAGCAAAAAAGTAAGGGGCTTTCTCAGAATCTCAGAAATGCCGTTACTTTCAAGGGTAACTTCAAAGTCCCTTCCATGCTGGAACTTTGACTGACTTAGGCAGTTCTTGTTCAGGTAACCACATCTGCTGTTAGTTGCATACAACATGCAGCAGTCACGTCATGAGCAAAGGTCAGCATTTCACAGCTCTTCTCCCTATATATCATTTCTTACATTCTTTTTACTTCTTCTTCCAAGAAATTATCTGAGCCTTGGATGACAGAATTTTGGTGTGGATGACCTATCCAGAGCTGAACACTCAGAATTATTTATACTCAGCATTTTGATCACTTATGAGTCTCTGCATCGACCACTACCCAGTGCAGAAAGAAACTTATCTGACCAAATTTGAGAACTGAGCGCAGCATAAGTTGGTGGGTATGAACGTGGATATTTAGAATGCAATTTGACAGCATAATAATCTAGCACAAAACAACAATATGTTCTGCCCTAGGGCCTTTGATCTCTCAAGTCATACGCCTTGGGCAAGGTGTATACCAGGCATGAAAACCCTCCTGAGGTCCAGGCCTGGTATCCAATCCAAAAGTGGTTGGTTACTTACATACCCACAGAATAATCTTTCCAGTACTGTACCAGTGGACATTAATTCACTAGGCAAGTAGTAATTTCCAATTCATTTTCAGCCCCTCTATTCTCATTTAGAAGCTGGCCATGCTTTCTGCCTGTTTTCTTTTGTGCAATGCCTTTTGCTGCATTTTTTTCTCACTTTATGTTTCTGTTTTGAAACAAGGTTTCCCTACAGTACCAGCTGTCTTGGACCCCTATATAGACCAGGCTGACCTTGATCTCCCAGAGATCAGCCTGCCTCTGCCTCTCAAGTGTTGGGATTAAAGGCATGTGCCACCTTGCCTGGCTTTTTCTCACTCTTTTAAACTTGTATATGACTTAAAATTTTGAATATATTACACTGAAGTTCTACATGTTTGTATAAGTATATGAATATTTTAATATTCCCACACTAATTATGGTGCTATATAATACATATTTCTATGAAAATACTTTAGAAATTAATTTAATTCAAACAAATGATTATTAAATACCTATACCTCAAGTGCTTATATTGATAAAAATGCCCCGTCTGTGTTTGTGTGGAAGTGTGTCCATGTGCACTTGGGTTTTCTTTGGAAACAAAGAATGAAAAATTTCCTCTGAGAATGCAGTTATGTGATGAAGCAATTACTTGTACACTATGTACAAGACTCTGGATTCAAGTCTCAGTAACACACGTGTTTATTTTTTACAAGAGCTTTACAACTGTGGTCAGTGTATAAATGAGCAAGTTTTTTGCTGTTGATTTCTGTTTCTCTGGCACTGTGAAGCATGTTGGCATCATTGACCTTATTTTATAGATTAAATATCTGAGACATTAAGAATGGAAGGGTATTTCAGACTATTTTGGGATTGGAAGAATAGTTCACAGGTAATGCGATGTCATTCAAAACTGAGGAAAACTTTGTACATAACCACAGTAAAGAAAAGCAAATAAATTCTGCTTCTGGTAAGCTTACATAAGCCCAACTGCACATTAGAAGAATTCTTAAAATCTGAAGCCTCATTTTCCATTACTCACAGAGTAATGTACTTTTTAGACTAAAGGCTACTGAGACTGAGAGTCCTGGGTTCAAATTCTAACACTGTCACTTATTATCTGTGTACATATAGTAAATTTCTCAATCTTATTGATTCTCTAGTATAAATGGTACATAACAAAATATGTTCTTAACTGGTGTTCAAATTTAATTTCTGTTACTGTGATAAAAATACCATGACAGAAAGTAAGGAGAGAAAAGGATTATTGAGCTTACAATTCCATGTTATAGTCCCTTCTTGTGAGGAAGTCAAGGCAGACACAAAACAGCTAGTCACATCATTTCCACATGAAGACCAGAGAGAAAAGAATGCATGCATTCTGCTTGTATGCTTGTGTTCAGTTTAATTTCTCCACTAATACAGTTATGGACCCCTCTCTAGGGAATGGTGCCATCTACAATGGGCTAGGTTTTCTACATTGATTAACTTAATTCAGACAATCCCTCAGACATGCCCACAAGCCAACACCATGTGGAAAATTTTCACTGAGTTTCTCTTTTCAGGTGATTCTAAGTTGTGTCAAACTGACAATTAAAAATACCCACCACAGTCAGCCTTCTGTTAATGTTAGCATCTTGTTTTCAACCTATCACTTCTATGGACTATTGTAAGGAGAATGAACAGCATTTACCATTGAACTGAATAATACTATCAACTGCTACCATCACTAAATATTCATTAAGAATAAAGCTTTAGGGAGCTGATAATATCTTCATTTGGTACAGTGTTTGCTTAGCAAGCATGTAAAACTGTGTTTGATACCTGGTATGCAGACAGATTAAAAAGCCAATCATGGAGGTGTGTGTCTGTAATCCAAGTGAAAAGTGGGGACAGGGGAATGCATAGGGCTCCCTGGTTAACGAGACTAGCTGAATTAGTCAGTTATTCAGTTTTCAATTGCTTGTTTCAAGAACAATCCAGAGTGATAGAAAAACATCTGATGTCAACTTCTGGTCTCCACATTCAGGTGCACACATGTGTACTACACACACACATGTGCATACACACATTCATAAACACATGTACAGAAAAGGCAATGACAGTAATTTAATAGAAAAGAAGTCAATTCACTAAGAGCCATAACAGCTAAAAACATTCCCACCCAACACTGTAGCTCCTAGATGAAGATGGGATTGATTAATGGGCATGAGAGAGGATCAAGAGGTCATAACATGACAGTTGTGGTGCTTCATGTGCTGAGATGGCATGTTTCTTTCATACATGTGTATCTCCTTTCTCTTTTGCTAGTGCTCAACATGAGAGGCGTGGTCTTGGGCTCCAGAAAGGAAAGGAGCCCTCATGTCATCAGAAATAATTAAAAGACATCACTGGAAGCCACTTCAGGGTAGTGTCCACTGCCTAAATCCAAATCTCCAAACACATCCAGTAGCTAGCCCACTTGCTATATATAAAATAAGATAAACTGCTCATAATCCACACTCCGAGAAAAACTTGGAGTTTTATTAAATTTTAATATTCAAGCAAGTGTGGAAATGATCTGAAATCTCTCTACCCTGCCAGGATTAGGCCAATATAAAAAGGACCTCTGATTAAAAGGACTGCGCAGGACCTGTATACTAAGAACCAAATACAAGAGAGGGCCCTGTGGAGTGAGGTGATAAGTTAAAACATCTCTAAGATGGGTAGTAGCAGCATGTATGGAAGTTTGGAAGATGTGAGAGGTAGAAGGGTCTTGTTGGAAGGCAGTGCTTCCAGAAGAAAGAGAGGGAAACTAAGAGAAAGACACTGCCTGACCTTGGCAGGAACGTGTAAGCATAAAGCAATTGGCAGAAGGGAGAGGATCTACAAAAGCCCAAATCATGAAACCATCATCACTCCAAAACCACTATTCAGTAAACTGCACTCATGACAATAGAAAAGAGGATGGATTTGGGCTAAGAAAATGTACCAGCTGATAATTATAGTAACCCTAGCAGGTACATTGGCTGTTGCTAGACATAGAAATCCCAAATGCCTATGAAAACCAGTAGAAATGGCTGTAAAAAACCCAAAAATAACTTACCATAAGGAAAAGAGAAAATAAGCACAAAAGTTGATGAAATGATGAAAATTCTCTAAAAAAAACCAAAAACTCAGCAGCCAATAACTATATTATGATAAATTAATGCCTGGTCATATACAATTAAGATATTGATGACATCTAAATTTTAAAACAAGGAACTAAGAATATAAATAATTAATGAAAGTAGATATGATTTAAAAATTGAACAACTCAAAAATATAAGAAAATAACATATTAACAGATACAGCAGCTGGATGACATACAAGAAAATACAGAAAGGATAGGCAAAAGCACAGATACAGATTGAAAGGACAAATTAAAATATCCAAAAGCTTCAAGCCAAAAGTGTGGTAGAGTTAATCATAATTGGAAGGAATATAGAAGACAGAGGAATTATGCATACAGAAACACACATACAAAAATAACAAAGTTGGATAAAAACAGCGATCTATCGATCTATTGCTTTCTATCTTATCTTTCTAGATCTTAGATGTGTTGCTGGTGAGATAGCTCAGTGAATAAAGGCGCTTTCCATCAAGTCTCTGAATTTGAGAGCTGGGATCCACACAGTGAAAGGAGAGAAGTGACTCCCACAAGCCTCTAACATCTACACATGCACTGAGATAGGCACATACTCCACACCCAATACACAAGTAAAATGTAAAAATATATACATACATGTGTAATGTAATATTACATACTAAATGTATACACATAAAATACAACTAAATGTACATATTTTAAATTTATTATATTGTCTAGTTCATTACAATGTGTTTTACTTCTTAGTAGATGTTCAAATAGTTCTTTTACCTTCAAAGAATGACTAGAACATACAGACAAAAATTGACTACCTAGTCCTCATCATAAAATGACTGAGAAATATATATGAATAAGACAAATATGGAAGCAAATTTTCTAAGAGTATTATAGAGGAAAATTAATAATAGAAAAATATTTTCAAGACAGTCAAGGGAGCATTTATAGCACAGAGCAAGT
>NW_008336075.1:3298824-3308533 GCF_000622305.1 Nannospalax galili | reverse complement strand
ACACACACACATATATATACATATATATGCACTCTTTCAGTCTGCTTGCTTTCTGAGCTTTACTTCTTTTTCTTCATGTACTTACAGATTGTGTAGCTATTCTCATGCAACATTTTCTTCATATTCTTCTGTTCATAAATATTTTGGTGATTCCAGGTTTGGAGTGCTGTTATGATTGAAGATATCTTGTCCACTACAAGCATTCAAAAGAACATAGGGTGATTGTTTCACACCTCTTTGAGGTATGAGGCCTAAGGGAGAGTGACTGGGTCATGGGGAACCACCCTCAGAGGTGATGAATGATTGTAGATTAGTTCCTGTGCGATTGGCTTGTAAAGGAATAATATCTTCCATATATATATATGGGCTCATGATATCTCCCATCTACCAGTGGTCCTTTCCTTTTTCCAACTTTCTGCCTTGAGGTAATGCAGCTAATCTGACCTTTACCAGAGCCAATGCCATCCTGATTGGACTTTCCAGCCAGCATCATAACCTGCCAAACGAAACTCTTTTCTTTATACATTCCTTGGCATCGACTATTTGGCCAAACAATAGAATATGGCCCAAGGTGGGGATGATGAACAGTACTGTTAACACCATACATGGCAGTTCATCCTGCTGGCATGTATTTACAACAGGAATGTGTTTAAGGCAGAATTACTAGGTCACAGAAAGTCAGACAAAAAATTTCCCAAAGGAAATGAATCACTGTGTGCTCCTGCTGGTTTCAGAGAATGCTGGGATAGAGTTTTCTCCTAACCAGGTGGGGACAGCAATTGCTTACTTGGCTGTTCTTGATATCTCCTCATGACCAAAATCACTGGCACTTTTCATACACTTACTTGTATTTATTTCCTCAGATTTGAAGTAATAGTCATTTGCAACTCTCACTCATTTTTACCTTCAATTTCAAAATCTTTCTAAATCATAGGACTTATTGACCCTGTATAAAACTGATGGGACTCTTTTCCTAGCTACCCTTCAATGCACATGAAAATACATGCATTAACAATTAAACAATTTTAATTATATATGTATATATAATTAGTGGCCTGACTGTTCATCATCTTATTGGTATTTAGTGATCTTATATTCTTTTTAAAAATATTTTATTATTTTTATTTTATTTGTATGGACGTATTGCCTGCATGTATGTGAGTGCACCCGTGTTGTGCAATGCTGCAGAGGTCAGCAAAGGGTTTCAGATTCCCCTGGAACTGGAATTAAGGATGGTTTGTAGCCACCATGTGGGTGCTGGGAATTGAATCTGGGTCCTCTGCAGGAGCAGTCAGTGCTCTTAACCTCTGAGTCATCTTGCTAGCCCTGATCTTACATTCTTAATTTAAATAAAGTTAAAGTTCTCATTTTCTTCTCCCACAGATAGTGTCATTTTAGAGATTTGTTTACTTATACCAATGTAGATGGTCTCCTCTTTGCATCTAGGTTTTGATTATATTATCCCCACCTACATTTAGATCTGCAACCCTCCTGAAATACATTTGTACATGGTATATGCGATGGATTTTTTTCTTTATATACTAAATTCATCCTGTTTTAGCACTATTTTCTAAAAATCTCAAGCATTAATTCACTGTAGTACAGTCTAATGTTATATTCTTAGGATTGACTATTTTTACCTTTCCCTCCTCTCAGTTAATCATGCTTCGTGGAGTAAATTAATTTTATAAATTTGTAAAGTGCAACCAGGTGCTACATCCCAAGATGTTGGTCAACAATGGCTGGCATGTACGACAGTAATTCCATGATTATGGCACTGATGGAGGATTTTTGTTGCCTAGTGTCTATGAGGCCCAGAGCCCAACACCGTAGTAACAATGGAAGGAGAGACTCAATGGACAGATTGAACAAAGGAGTTAAAAATGAGGACTGGGGAAGTAGTCCAGTTGGCATACTTCTTGCCTGGCAAGCACAAAGCCCTGAGTTCAATTCCTAATACACCATAAATCAGGCCTGGTGGACATGCCTGCCATCATAGGAATCAAAAGGTAGAGAAAGGAGGATCAGAAGTTAAGGGTCACCCTTGACTACATAGTGAGTTTTAGGTCTACTTGGCGTACAGGAGACTGTCTCTGGAGCAAGAGACAAATATTAGTCTCACATCTAAGCATAGCCCTTTGATTTTTGACAAAGGCAGTTCAACAGAGTTTTTAAATAACATGTCTAGTCCAAACCAAATTTTGATGTGTTTTACAATTTTTAACAAAAGAACTCAAAGGGAACACAGGGGAGGAGAACAATCCAGTAAGCAATATTCCTCCATATCTGCACTTCAGTTCCTGCCTGGGCTCCTGTCCTGGTTTCCTTCCATGATAAACTGTAAGCTGAAGGTGAAATAACCCCTTCCTCCCCAAACTGGTTTTGGTCAGTGTTTTTATCATAGCAATAGAAGCAAACTAGGATATATATAGCTAATCTTGTTCCCCAAAGTAATTAATGCCATAAAACCCCAAAGAGAAAGCAGCAATAGTCACAAATACCAAATCTTGAAGCAAAGTATGGTTATGTGTTAAATAACTCAGGCACATATAAACTAAACTCTATTCTATTAATTCATATTTCTTATTAGTACATCCAGACAGCCTTCCCCATTTTCTAATTCTTTGCTATTTATTTTGAATTTACAGTGACTAATTCTTTGCCATTCATTGCAATTTCTGGATGACTTGTTTCTGGCCATTCTTGTTCTGAGTAGTTAATTTATGCTATTACTGCTGATCTCCTGAATCTAATCTTGTGTATCCTAAATTTCATCTGTTCCTGCACAGTTGAAAAGTTATGAATTCCTAATGTAAGTGACATTAGCAAGTGAGGGCTTTGTACTTTACTTTCTTCCACACTCTAATTGGAATTTTGGTTGGATAAGATAAGTTTATATTTAGACATTTTTGTTTGTTGTTGTACATGTATTATTACATGATTATTTTGCTGAGCATATTCTTAGGGTAAGTCTGATGGTTTGAATGAACAAGATCTCCCTTAGGCTCAAATATTTGAACACTTGGTTAGTTGCTGGAACTGCTTGTCAAAGGTCATAGAACATTTAGGTGGTGTGAACTTTAAGGAGGAAGTACATCTCTAAGGGTGGGCTTTGAGATGCCCCACTTCCAGCTTGTTTTCTCTAGTTTCTGCATGGCTTGACAACCCAAACCTTCAGCTTTCTGTTCCAGCTGCCTCTACCTCACTCACCATGAGTGTCCCTTATCCCTCTATATTTGTAAGCCCAAATAAATCCTTCCCTCTATAAGCTGCCTTGGTCATGTTGTTTTATCACAGCAACAGAAAACAAACTAGTACAGTAAGGTACACTTTGACTTGTAGGAAATGATTAACTATAACTTGGAATTATAAGATCCAAATGCTTTATCTTCTAAGTTGATTCCGGTCAGGGTATTTTAATCACAGTAACAGAAATGAAACCAGGACAGCATATCTCCAAACCTTCCTTCTGAGCTTTAAAAGGTATAGAAATAGATTCAATTCTTTTTTCCCTGACCTTGTGTGGCTCACATCCCTGCTTCCATTCTCTCCATTCCTGGCCATACTTCATAAAGTTGTAAGTCAACTTCTTTAATCACTGTCTACAACACGACAGTCCTGTGGCCAGAGGTCAGTTTAAAACACCCTCAAATATATTAATGTGGAAATCAATGATGTTCTGTCTAAGTTTTCATCAACCAATGTAGAGGGAATTTAAAATTTTTTTAAATTTATTATTTTTATTTTATGCATTTGCATGTATTGCCTGTGTGTAGGTAAGTACACCCATGTCGTGCAATGCCCATGACTCATGAGACTCATGAATTAAACAAACATCACACAAGTCTTGGACAATTGAAATGTGCATGTTCAACAGAGACTTTCTCTGTGCTATTGCAGCAGTAAACTATTACTGGGAGGTGGGGGAGAAATCTCTGATAAGCCAAGCTGCAAGAGCTTTCTGACCTGCCTCCTACTTGTGCAGAAAGCTTCAGAGATTCACTTTCCTGATGACTCACCAGTGATGCTTTTGAGCCATCACTTCTGTAAGTAAGCCCATTGAAAACTTGGTTCACTAAGTTGGACTTTGTAGAATCAATACTTTAGTTTTTGTGGGTTCCCTATCTGGGATGAACAGATGTTATGTGTGCTACATCTCCCAATGAAAAGACTCACACAACACAAAAACAGTAATATTTTTGTGGAAGCTTTCTGATTTTAAGTGGGCTTTGATTTCTAGTTCATGTGGAAAGCATCAACAAAAATATTGGAGAAATATCTATTTCTAATTTTTTAGAACAGAGTATTTTGAGAAGCCTTATATGAACCCATGGATTAAAAATTCCCACAGAAGACAGAATGTCCCAGACATGTGTGATGTTTGTTTAATTCATGAGTCTCTTGAGTCTCCAGGCTTTCCTACTGGAGAGAATGTGTTCAAATTAGAAGAAATTACTGCACAACATTTGACATGATCTCTCTCTTACCCATCCTGTCATTTGTATTTTCATATTTATTTTAATAATTGTTAATAAAAAATAGAGTTCTCTGATAACTATATCTTTTTCTATTTTTTTTCAAGTCATTAGACTCTGTAAATTGGAGGACACGAATGATGCTTTGAGATAATTTTTTTAATTGAAGTTTTGTGATTCTTCATACATTATAAATTGATGACATTTAGATTCCCTCCCCTATATCTTCCCACCTCTCCTTATTGCCTCCTGCCCAAGTTAATGTACTTTAATATATATTATAATATGATATAATACATTATAATATAACGTGATATAATTATACATATGGCCTATAGACCTGTAGAATCTAAATTATGTCTCCAAATATTCTTTAGTGTGAGTCCATCCAGTGGAACCTGGTTAACCTAACAAACATCCCATGCTTGAAAGAGACTGTCTCTGCCCCTCCCAGCAGCCGTCTGCTGTCACTGTTCCCTTAAGTGGGGTTGAAGCTTCTTACGCACTTACTCATGTTTATGTTGGAAATTTTCCTAGTTTGAGCTTGCACATTGGACATGTACATGCTGTCACCATTGCTATGAGTTCATATGAGTAACTAACCAGCTGCCTAGAACACTCTGCTTTCTTGTGGTCATTCACCACCTCTGGTTCTTATATTCTTTCTGTCTCCTCTACCAAAATAATTCCTGAGCCTTAGTTGGGGGCAGGAGTTTCACATACATGTCCTATACGTGGATAAACAGTCTGAAGCCTCTTGTTCTCTTTGCGCATTTTCCAGTTTTGGGTTTCTACGTCAATCATCATCTGTTTCATAAGGAAACTTCTTTTTCGGAAGTTGAAAGATGTGTTAATCTATAGGTATAGCAGTAAGTCATTAACAGTCAATTTAATATGACAATTATTAATATATAACTATTTAGTAGAAAACTAGTATTAAGTTCTCCTCTATGTCCTGTGACCTCTTCAGTCTGATATCAATGTTAGGTTTGGTCTCCATCCTAGAAAGCAGAGCTTAATTCCAATTAAATTGTTTGGCTGCTCCCATGATGTTTGTGACACTATTGCACTGGTGGGTATATCTTTCCAGGCTAGTTGTTATTGTAGTTCACAGGATTCACCACTGGGTAAGAATGATAATTATTATTTTCCTTCTGGTAGTTTGCATAGCACCTTCTAGCACTCTGAATGCTAGTTAGTAGAGATGAGGCTCTGAAGTCAGCATCAGCATGAATTCTCCTTGTTTGTTCTGTACCTCATGTGTGTAGTGTCACTAGCAGTAGGATCTTGTCATCCTGTTCTGGTGAATAAGTAAGAGCAGAGTCAATGGCCAATATTATTTGAGGGTCAATATGGAATTTTAGCATGAAGTTTTTTCATTTAATGAAAATTGATGCCTCTATGTGAAGTACATATATGTTTAAGATTGTAATTTCCATTTGGTGGGTTTTTTCTTTAATGTATATTAAGTGACCTTTCCTGTCTGTTCTGATTAGTTTTAGTTTGAAGTCTATTTTTTTCAGATATTGGAATATCTGCACCTGCTTGTTTCTTGGTTCTATTTACTTAGAATAATTTTCCCATCCTTTTACCCTAATGTGCTGATCATTGCTGCTGAAGTGCATTTTATGGAGGCAGCAAATTTGTGGATCCTGTTTTCTATTCCAATTAGTTAGCCTGTTTCTTTTTCTGGGAAGTTGAGACCATTAATATTGAGGGTCGATATTGGCCAATGCTTATTAATCTCTGTTTTGTTGGTGTTGTAGTGCTGTTTTCTTAGAGTTCTTTTGGTTGACTGATCTGGAGTAATTCATTTCTTCTTTGTTCCCTCATAAGAGTTGTTTAATTTTCTCTTCTGAGTGAAGTGTTTCATAAAGTATTCTTTGTAGAGTTGATTTTGGGGACATAAATTCTTTAAATCTGTTTTTATCATGGAAAATTCTTCATTCTCCTTCAATTGAAAAATGATAGTTTGGATGGGCATAGTAATCTGGGCTGGAATATTTGTTTTCATCACTTGTATGGCATTGGTCGTCTGGCTTTCATAGTCTCCATTGAAAAGTCAGTTGCTATTCTGCTGGGCCTGCCTTTATATGCAACTTCACCTTTCTCTCTCATAGCTTTTAGGCATGACTGTGGGTGCCTATAACCCCATCATTAGGAAATCGGAGATAGGGGAATTCTAAGAATTTGTCAGTTTAATAAAAATTACAAGCTTCAAGCTTACTGAGAGACCCTGACTCGAGGAAATAGGACAGAGGATAATAGTCAGAAAGACTTTTATCTGGCCTCTGCAAGTGTTTACAGAGATTTGAGCACCTGAGCATTCACATGCATGAGAGAGAGAGAGAGAGAGAGAGAGATCACACATACACACAGCCCTCACATAAACAGTTAAAAAGAAAAAAGATAGAAGATAGCTTTTACATATTTAATGTAAGATATGTGTGAAATGACAGTCTAAAACTGCCTCTGTGTTTCCCAGGAACAAAAGTCAGGGTAAGAAAAAGTAGACTCAGTTTCAAAAGAGTAAGAGAAACAGCTTCAAAAATTCACAGAGGTTATAATAGGACAGTGGAAAAGAGCAGGAAAAAAGAAGGGAGACACAGTGATGGAAAAGGAAGCCAAGCAGAACGCACTTCAGTGTCACACACCCCCACTGGGGGAAGGAAACAGAAACCTCATCCGAAGGCTAAGCCTGGTGGAGCTAGTAAGGAGACTGTCAGTTCTAACCACAGACAAGTCCATAGCTCTTCCTCCATAGGCACCAACTGGCTAACAGCCTCTAATTAATGAAGGCTTTGCCCTAGATCTCTCACTGCCTTGCTTTCTCCCCACTGGCTAGTTGAGCTGTCTGTCTAATGTGCCTCCATTCTTTGTATTGGCCCTGTGATGCATACTGCCTCTTCTCCAACTTATGTCCGTGAACTTTGTTAAGTGACCTCTGGGTTTCACCTGACCAACAACCATGTAAGTAACTTTTTTCCATAGTTAGGGTTTTAGTAGAGAATGTAGATAATGAATGACATTTATAGGATAAAACAGGACAGTGTTTAGAAAAGGGCTACACAGGTGTCTGCCAATAGATTTTCCATTCATCCATATACGAATTGTGCACTTCAGTAGAACACACATGATATACATGAAAGCCATTCAACACCAATGACCAAATTATTCGGAGCCTCTATAGGGCATTGTTTGGAGCTAATAGATGCTGTTAATCTTGGTTGTCAGTTTGAATGGATCTGGAAATAACTAGGAGATCAGCTTTCTGTTAGACCTGTGATAGACCTGTGAGAGATTTTTTTTTTTTTTGAATCAGGTTATTTAAAGTACAGACCCCCCCCACCCAATGTAGATTATACATTCCAATAGGAGCCAGATAAAAAGAAGGATGAGGGGAAAACTCTTTACTTAAGTTTTTGTCTCATTGCCTTCACATCTTGCTGGTGGGCTCCTCTATGCTACTGCTGTCATTGCTGCTGTATATTTCTCTGACATTGGAACCCAACTTCTTTGGGCTTCCAACATGTACTGAAGACAAGTGACTCTCCAGAAATCTTCCAGGTCTTCAGCCCCAGACTGGGAACACTGAGCATCAAGGACTGATTCTGGGATCTCAGCCTCTCCAGTGTGCAGACAGCCATTGTTGGACGATTTAGACTGTATACTGTAAATCAATCTAATAAATACCCATTTAATATGTATTCATTCTGTCAATTCTTTTCCCTCAGAGAACACTGCCTAATATAGATACTTTATGGTGAGAGAACTCAAGACTAAATTAAACAACAACAACAACAAAAATACAACAACTAGATTAGGCATTTTGGACCTGAAGATGAACCTTCAAGATGAGTTGGATATTAGGGGGCTAGAGAGATGGCTCAGTGGTTCTGAGCACTAGATTCCAGAGGACTGTTGTTCAGTTCCCAGCACCCACATGGGGAATAACAACCATCAGTAATTTCAGTTCCAAGAAATCTGTCTCCCTCTTCTGACCTCTGCAGGCAGTGCATGCATGAGTGCACTTTCATACATTAGGCAAAACACTAACACACACACACACAAACACAAACAAAAACACACACATAAGAATAGAATATTAAGCAACAACATATCACTAGAATAGTAATTTCCTACATCATCATTTACTGGCAGTGTGAATTACTGTATTAAACAATCTGAGCATTAAGACCTCTTACAGACGCAATTGTTCTACAAACGTCATGTCAATGAGAAAGTTTTGTCCTCAAAAATATTCAATATAATCAGAGAGCTGAGGAAAAAGTTCATGTGGTAAAATTCTATTTGTACAATCATGAGGACAGTTAACAAATTCACACACAATATTTAATGTAGTCTATTACATTTGGATTACTAATCTAGTAGAATATCTTAGTGACTTTACATGTTGTTTCATGAAAATAGCTGTCCAAAGCAAATTAATAGAGAAAAGGTTTATTCCAGCTTACAATTTCAGGGGAATACAGTCTCCCTAGTGAGGGGGGGTGGGATCATGGCAGCAAGACCCGAAAGCCAACTGGTTACATTGCATCAGCATTCAGGAAGCAGGACTGGACTATAAACCTCAAATCTTCTCCCACTGACCTACTTTTTCCAGGAAGTCCCCACTTCCTAAAGATTCCACAGTCTTCCCAAGCAACACTACTACCTAGGGATCAAATATTCAAATACTGGAGCCCCTGGGGGACATTTCACAGTCAGATCACAATACAGAACACAGAAAAAGTATTTATTTTATCTTAACTTATCAAATGGATAAACTCAGAGGGGGGGAAACAAAACAAAACAAACAAACAAAAAAAAAACAAAAAACAAAAAAAAGCCCAAAAAACAAAAAACAAAAAACACTAGGCTGCAAAAATTGTGTAAGAGCAATGCCCTGAATTAGCCTGTCTCATTTTTCTTTCCAGTTTTTTAGAATGTATAAGGCAATTTTGAGCTAATTATTTTTTCTGTTGTTCTTGAGAAAATAGGGACAATGCCATATACTTTGCATTTTAGCAATGGTGAGAAACAGTAAACTGGCTGAATTACATAATTTTTCTTATTTAGCTACAGTAAGATCTGTAGTGAATATTTACTGATCTTCCTAAATTTTACTGAACCTTTTTGTTTAATTATATGTATTTGAATTCATTTCAATATTTTGAACATTAGAAAATTAGAATTAAGTGTTAAATATGACTCTGTAATTTTTTTTGTCTTTT
>NW_008336075.1:3279076-3297525 GCF_000622305.1 Nannospalax galili | reverse complement strand
GTGTGTGTGTGTGTGTGTGTGTGTGTGTGTGTATGTATGTATGTATCTTGGGGCTGGGGAGATAGCTCAACAGCTAAGAGACTATTCTTTTCTTGCAGAGGACCAAAGTTTGGTTCCCAGCATCCACATCTGGAACCCCAGCACCTACAGTAGGCATCTCATGACTACCTGAAACTCCAGCTGCAAGGGCATCCACAACACACACACACACACACACACACACACACACACACACATAAATTAAAAATAAAAATAATTTAAAAATCTGTATATTAGGATATATGTTATATATCCTCTTATATATCTTTATAATTTTATTTTTTAATATTCATATGTATTTATGTGTGTGTGTATGTGTGTGCCATATGAGTGCAAGTACCTGTAGAGACTAGAAGAGAATGTCAGATCCCCTGGAGCTAGAAATAGATATTTGTGAGATGCCAGGTGTAGGATCTTGGAAACAAACTTGAATTATCTGCAAGAGCTGTGTGTGCTCTTAAAAACTGAGCCATCTCTCAAGCACAACATCAGTTAAAAGCAAAGAATGTCAAAGGAGAAAGCTAGGAACAGGATGCAAGTAATTTACTAATAAAATACTAATGTAAATATCCCATAAATATATGTGAATAGGTCTCTCACTGATAATTACATAATGTTTTAAAATGTGATACAGTGCAAAGATAATATCAGGATTCCACTGAAAGCTCTAGGAATTAAATTTAACATATGGTTGATAAAAATTGGAGAATGAATCAAAATTCTAAACATTTGCCTTCACTGTCTCTGTTATTATATTTTTGAAATTTGTCATAAAGAAGTAATTATGGATAGATATAATAAACTATTTTCCACTAGTAAATACATGATCTGAAAGTCATAGCAGTAAAAACTTGAAACATCCCTAAATTTCAAATGTCAGAAGACTTGTAATATGAATTATGTCACACAAACATTATTGGATGATTAAATGTACATGGAAATGAATATTTACTAGTCTTCTGAAATGCATTTACCCTATTGCTGAGTAGAAAAGAAAGCTACATTTATCACATACATACTTTCTTTTAGAACGTCATACTTACTGAGGTTTTAGGAAATGCCTATAGCAAAAGTGAGGTCTAAGTATGACAGAAGAAAATATAATGCTGTAAGCCATATTCATAACACACCAAAGATAAAATTATGAGGCCAAAAATGAGACTTTTTTCCCTTGAGTTAACAGCAAATAGTATGCACACATGCATTTTGTTTTATACAATGCATTTAAATGTTATTTCTATTTTTTTTTCAGATAGAATTTTACTATGTAGTACAGGCTAGTCTTGGATTTATAATCCGTCTTCCTCAACGTCTCAAGCACTGGAATTATAGTAATGTATTACCATGCCTAGTAGTAATTATTACTTTAATTAAAAATGATTAGATGTTTATTTACTTTTATACTCACTAAAATGGTGAACTACATGTGGTAATTTAGACAAATAATAATGGACAAATGGTATTTAGAAATATATTTTCCAATTTCAGGTACATTTTCAATTTTATAATATTTTAAAATATTTTACTTTTTGTATATATATTAACCAGAAGCTGTGAGTTTTGAAATGAAGACAAATATTTCCCAATTGTCTTTCAAACATGAATATCTTCCATTGGCAAGATGGCAAATCTAAAGTGACATTTTTGGGGCAGAAGAAAGAGCTCAGTAGTTAAACACTTACTGCTTTTTTAGAGGACCTGAGCTTGCTTTCCAGCATTCACGTGACATGGTTCATAGTCAACTGTAACAACAGTTCCAGGGGATTGAACACCCTCTTCTGGTATCTGTTGGGCACCAGTAAACACACACACACACACACACACACACACACAAACACACACAGAGGCACATAAATAAAAATAAAATTGTAAGGGCCAAGGAATATCTCTTGACCACACAGAAATTGTCCTACAGGTGCCTGGGACCCTCTCATACAAACTTACAGCAATGATGTCAACATGTACAAGACCATGCAAACAGGCAGACAAAAATCCAACACAGAAGTATGGAAATGAACACCAAGCCCCAACCATAGTCGAAGAATAATTGGCAGCTGAATACTGTTGGGTGATGAAGAGCTGATCTTCTTGAAGGGAGAGACTCTACATAGGCTGACTAAACAAAACCTTGTGGACAAACTTGCACTGAGGGACATCTCAGGACACTAACTTTACATAATAGGCCTCAATACAAATGACAGATGTATGAATTCCTATGTGAGAAGGCTATGGGAAGGTTCCCAAGGAGAAGGGTAAAGGGGTGTAAAGATGATTTTATGTATGAAATATGCAAAAATTCAATAAAAAATTATTGAAAAAATTTAATTTAATTTAATTAAAAATATATAAAAAATAGAGTGGCTTTCTTATAGATTTCTCTGTGAATATTTGAAAACACTGGATGTCATTAACTATTCAACTTTTCCCCTCAAAATAAGCTTTGAGGTAAGAGATTCTTGGAAAAGAAATTTCCATCCAGACATTGTTTATCACTGTTTCCTTTCCTGTGACTTTAACACCAAATTGAGCTCAACTCTGGCCCCATGGGAGTAATCACACATATTGTGATAATGAGCTACAATTGATGTAATTTTTTTCAGTACTCAAAGCAGGGTTGAACCATGGCAGGCTCCTCTCCAAAACAATATGCAAACAGAATGGGAATGCAGCTGGAAGCTCGGGTAACTTTATTAGTCAGCACCATGTCTGCTTAATGCACTCTTAAGTATCCCTGTTAAATAACATCACCTCTCTAGTTGTTCTTCGTGATTTGGGATGATTAAAAAGCATTTGGATAATATCTGTAATAAAATTAAGTTCATTGAGCTATGGATACCACTGAGTTGTAGGGACCAAATGAGACAAAAGTTTCCTACTGTCAAATTAAGTAGAGTAAGTTAAAGGAAATTAGAACAGAGCTTCCTGAGAGGTGGATGCAATAAATGTGTTCTGTTGTCATTTTTCTTCCTGCAATTCATCTCTGAAGACAGGCTGACAACTGTTTATGAACAAGCATTAAAGGATATATTTGGGATAGGGGTGTAGAAACAAACTCAAGTAAAAAGTGTTTTCCATTTTGTCTTTAGCAAAAAGTTAATTTCCAAGCTATCTACAAAAACTATAGCTAGTTTAGAATATTTTGTAGTATGTGACTCTGAGCTTCAGAATAGTATGTATTCTGAGACCATATATGTATTTGCTTTGTTGAACTTGAAATATTTAACACATACTTTAAATATGTTGTAGCAGGTCTGGAGACATGGCTCAGTGATCAAGAGTGCTTGCTCTTCCTGTGGAGGAATCAAGTTTTCTGTTCCCATCATCCACATCAGAAGGATCACAACCACACGTGTCCCAGCTCCAGGAATCTGACTCTCTTCTGTCCTCTATGGGTACCTGTACACATGTCTACACACACACACACACACATACACACACACACACTATAAAAATATGCCTTTTAAAAGTGTATTGTAGCCTCTATTTCATAAATAAGTAGATATTAATTTTCTAGATTGTGTCCACAGAGCAATAAACACTATCAGCTGTAGCATTCACAAAATTTGTCATTTAAGACTTTTCTTGGAAGTTTTCTAGAAAGACCATAATTAAAAGCAAGTGTCATACTGTTCTTTAGATATGTCATATCTTTAGATATGCCATGTAAATATATAACACAAAGCAAAGTAGGACTTAAACAAATTCCAGCAATGCAAAGAATCCATGACTGTGGAGTACTCAGCTACAAGTTGAACAAGTATAGCACACTTTCCCAAGACTAAGGGACAGAGATTCTAAAAGCCAGACGTTGGGAAGCAAAACCATGTCTTCTGGATGTGACAAGACCACTGTACTCAAGAACTCACAGCATCTGTGACTTTCTGCACAAGACCAAGCCAATTGATAATCTAACATAGAGTGAGAAGGGGTTCATAATACCCTACCCTAACTGAGGAGCTATGTACAGTTGATGGATTTTGAGGAAGGGAGGGTCAGTTTTCTTCAAGTGTGAGACTCCTGGGAGGTTGACTATGCTCCAGTGAATGACCCCCACACCCAGAAGAATGACAGCACAAATTGGGGTTGATGAATTGTTAAATTAAAAAAAATTATAGGATACAAAGTTGGGGAAGTAAGGATGGATCTGGGAGAAATAATATTACTTCCCTTATGAAAAAAAATCTCAGCAAAATACTTGGTTTAATTATGTCAAGTGTCCTAGACACATGACATGAGGAAGATCATAATCCTGGAGAAAAGTGTCTCAAAGTTCACAGGGGGATTCCCTTCAGAGAGGGTTATTTAATTAGCATCTGATAATGGGATTCATGGTATAAAAAATACATCTGACTTCATGGACGGCAAACAACCTCAAATTCAAGTAGGTGACTGGTTTAAATAACACATATAGATTACTTTTAAAAATATGTGTCTGCGTATGTGTGTGTGTTCATTTATGTGCACGTTAATTTGTGTATGGGTGCCCATATATGTGTGGAAGCCAGAGATGAAACCTCTTGTGTTGTTTCTCATGACACCATCTAACATACTTTGAGACAAGTTATTTTATTCTTGCCTGGAGCTGACTAATTAAGCTAGATTGACTGGCCAGCAAGCCCCGGGGACCTACTTGTCTATTCACCCAGCAGTGGGAATCAAAAACTTGCAGTACCTCATCATGCTTTTTGTTTGATTGTTTGAATGTGGGTTTTGGAGCTCAAATTCAAGTCTGTATTTTACTGACTAGGGAGATTTTTAAATCATGCTACGAAATCTAGTCTCCAAGTGACCATACACTATCTGCATGAGGGGCACAAACCTAAATTCACTGAGCTTCATTGTTTTCTCATGTATGAAGAAGAAGTGTGGAGAAATAATGCTACCCCATGAAAATTTTGAAATGAAATAGTGAACTAAAATCTTAACATACTGAGGATATTCCCTGAGTAGTTGCTAAAGAGAAATTATTTTCTTTTGCCATACCTATTCTCTTTTCCAGCATGACTCAAACAGAAAGTAAACTATTGTCTTCACAGATCTTCAGTAAGTGTTAAGCACTCTATAAGAGTCTTTTCTATTTCCAGATCTGGAATTTTTCTCACATTTTAGGAGACAAAAAGGAAGGATGTCTGTTCTAAACAGTCTGCCATTTCCACAGCCATCTTAGACTCTTGTCATTAAAGAATATGTTTGCTATGAAATGTTTTGACACTGTCTTTTGAGCCACACAAAACACTAAATATTTTCACTAATTTTTAAATGAAAATTTAGATGTCCACATTTAAATTGTATTTAAATCTCTTGAACTATGTATGGGCCATAGAACACATGTGTGTGTATATGTATGTATGTGTGTGTGTATATATCATGTGTGTGTGTGTGTGTGTGTGTGTGTGTGTGTGTGTGTGTGTGCTGTCAATCTAAGGGCTTCTGGAACTCCCCAAATTGAGTTGCTTCACAAAATATTTTGGTGCTTTGAGTACTTGTTAGAAAACTTAAATTTTTATTTTATTTTATTTTTATTATTTTATTTTATTATTTTATTTTATTTCATTATGGGTATGAATGTTTTGACTGCATGTATGTAGATACACCCATGTGTTCAATTCCTGTGGAGGCCACAAGAGGGCAATGGATTCCCTAGAACTGGAGATCATTGTTATCCACTAAGTGGGTTCTGGGAATCAAATCACGGGTCCGGTCCTCTGCAGAGTAGCCAGTGCTCCTAATGGCTGAGCCATTTCTTTAGTCCTTAGAAAACATTTTAAAATATATAGTTACCAAAAATCATTAAAATCAAGGAACACAAAGCAAAATTACCATTTCACAAGCATGATTTTCCAGAAAAATACCAACTGGATCAGTTCTATAGGTTTTTAATGTTGTTGCTCTATACAAACGTGTGTATGTGTGCACACCTGTATGTTTGTGTGTGTTGGTGTGCTTGTGCATGTGTGTTCAGTCCTAGATTTAGCCTTTCATATAAGCACTACAAGGCATATAGGGTTGTGAGACCATAAGAATGTAGACAGGTCCTGGTTCAAAATCCAGACTATAACCCCAGTGTTCTGTCAGCTGTTGTCCCACCATTCTTCTATAGGCTGCACAGTTAAATTAAGTGTTCTGAGAAGCTGCCATCAGACACTTAGGCTCATATGTCACTAGATAGTTTCACTGTATTTTAAAAGAAATTAAGAAACAGAAGCTGATAAAGGAAAATTTTTTTTTTTAATAGTTTTACTAAACTGGGGGAGAGGAGAGTCTGATTTTTCTTCCCCAAATGCCTGTGGTTGTAACACAACACACTAAAAATTAAAGATAAAAATTAAGACATATGAATAAGTAAGGAACTATATCTCACCAGGAAAGAAAAGGCTAGTCTTTGCTGAATGTTGATATTCAAGATAGACAAATCCCTAACCCACCTTCCTTCTTTCACCTGACACTGGTTTTCACTTGCAGAGTAAGGATGTTAATAGGTACACAGGAAGTCAGACTGAAGAGGAATGCTGAAGGAAAAGAACAAGTCTCACCTTTCAAAGGATTTATAGGAAAACTAAGAGCTTCAACAAGCACAGAAAATTTCTACTCATTGCCCCATAAAACTCCCTAACATTTTTCCCGTTTTAAAAATGGGGAATAATTTTCTGTGCAGCACATCATCCCTATTCCCATTTTCCCAACACTGAACTTGAATAAAACTATTTCTTCCCACCAAATTTGGTCTCCCGGGTTTGTTTCTGCAAAGATGGTGGGTAGTCAGATCTCCAGGTCCTGGTAACACAGTCATCTTGCAATTTCAGAAAGCCATCAGGGAAAGTCTGGGGAGATGTTTTAAATTTTTGTTTGTTTGTTTGTTTGACAGTTTTGTGTTTTTGTATAACATATTTTAGTTGTTCTCACTACTGTTCCTCTCTCACATCCTCCTCCCTCTCTTGATAGACCCCTTCTCAATAGGTCACAAGCCCCTCTTGTTTTCATGTCTTCCCTGTGTGGCAATGGTGGTCAATTGCACAAAGGCAAAGAGTAGAGCAAGAGAAAATGGTGATGGGCCAACTCTAGCCTGGGAAAGGTTGGAGACTGATTACTACTGGGTGAGAGGGAATAGACCTTACATATGATCTCTAGATAGGCTGAGTAGACTCCAGTGGATGAACTTGCACCAAAGGACAACTGGGTACAAATGCTTAACTGGATAGGACTTAACATATATGGTGGAATGCATAAGGTGAGGTGAGGTTGGGGTGTGTTGGGGAGGCATTGATAGGGGAGGGTGTCTAAATTTGATTAAGAACATTGTATGAAATGTACAAAAGCTCAATAAATTTTTAAAAATCTAGTTCTAGGCTAAGGACAATGGGTTCTTAAAGAGTCTCCATTTTTCTAAAGTTTTTGAAAATGAAGTTATGAGAATTTGATACAACATATTTTGTCCATATTTAGACCCCTCCCTTATTTGCAGCCCCCTTTATTACCCTCTGTTGCATGATTTCACTATTTCATGTTATAGAAATTAATGCCTATGGAGTCAAATTTGTGTCCCTAAATGTCCTTTGGTGTGGGTCCGTCCACTGAAGCCTGTTTCCCTTCCAGAGCAGCTATCAGTTGCCAATAGTATCTACGGTTGGGGTTTCCTATCAACATCCACACTTCTGTGCTAGGATTTTGTCTGGCTCAAGTTATGTGGGCTTGTGCATGCTGTCGTCATTGCTGTGAGTTCATATGAGTAAATACCCAACTGTCTGGAAAATTCTGTTTCCTTGTGGTTATCTACTACCTCACATTTTGGAAAAAATCAAAGACTCTCAGGTTTTATAGGATCTGAAATCATCATTCACTTTGGTCCTGTTTGTATTCTTGAGCCTGACTGGACTCCTCTGCTCCTCTTAAGCAAATTAATTTCCCTTAAATACACTAATTTTCAAGTGAAAGAATGCAATAGTCTAATAGCTGAAGAGAAAGGCATGAGCATATTCTTAAAATATTCATTGTCCTATTGTCAGTAGTGAGTGCAAGAGACCTTGCCATCCTTAGCAGCCTGATGAATGCCCCTAGACTTTTAGCATTCTACGCTCGGGCCATCAAGGATTCATAGTTTTGACACAGAAAAGAATTTCAAGTTTAGCCAGTTATTGAAGTAGAGTTGAGTATTTTAATATAGGCTTAAGGTATTTTTGTATAGGCTTAAGGTATTTTAATATAGGCTTGAACATGGGGATAAAGAGAAAGAGAGTTTCTCCAAAGAAAGTAAGGCACCTCAAGAGTATAGGTGTGGGCTTTTCAAAGGGGAGCCACAGAGAATAAGACAAACCCAAGTGTGGGTGATGGCTCTCAAGGGAGAGTCGCGAATAAATAGTCTTGGCTTTGGCCATGTGTACCATTTTGGTGGATCTAAAGTTACATCTCAAAAGGCTACTAAAAAATGCTTTGTTTCTTTCTTTTGTTTTTTTTTTCTATATTCTGGTAAGAGAGATAATTGAGATGGCTCCAGAGATACTTTAGAAGGAATTATAATCCAAGAAGGTAAAACCAGATGCCACTAGGATTGCACACAGGGTTTAGTACATGTCCTTTCCCTGCATTTCTTGTGAGATTCCCAGAAAATTGCCCAGTTATTCTGGGAAGGGAGAAAGGCTTTAAAAGTCCTTCATTGTGCTGGAATTCTTGCTTTTTGGCTGGGAAGAGACTTCAACTGGACTTCTCTCCCTTATCATGTTCCTAAGATTTCTCCTGCCTTTCCTGCCTCACTCCTAGGGGATTTTTAGCATGGAACCATGTTGGAATAACCCATACAGAAATCTTCCCAGTACCTGCTTCTTTGTGATCAACAAAGGGCAAAGATGATAATGACAGGTGATAGGTGATCGTAAAAACGTGATATTTGCTTTAAAGGGCTGCCATGCAGGACCAAAGTCCTGAAAGATCACAATCCCTATGTTTGAAGGCATCTGAAGTAGCAAAGTTGGAGACACAGCTCCATGGTGTCACCAACAGCAGCCTGTAGAATTCTCTTAATCTTTTAGGAAGCTCAACTTAGCTTAAAAACCAGCTCCTTGATTTCAGTGAAGAACAGAATTTCTTTACAAGTCAACATGAAGCAGGGTTGGAGTATAGTAAAATATTTAACATAGGTAATAAGCATGAAGGTAAGAAAGGGAGAACTCAGGATGAAAAGAATACAACCCTAGAGCATGGGTGTGAACTTCTTTAAGAGTCATACTTCATTGTCTTTATAATATCATATATATTATTTTGGTGAGTTTTGAGGCTATTATCTTCAGAGGGTTACTAATTGGCCCAAAGCTGAGAGGTTGTTCCTGGAACCATGGGCACCTTACCAGTGGCTACACCACTGATGAAAATATCTCTCTTTCTCTCTCTTCAACCACTAACTGCATATAAATCCTCAGGGTGTGGGGGAGGGGATGTTGAGCCATTCCATGGTCCCTAACATGGCACTGATGGCCCAATCTTATGCAGACAACCACAGATACTGTGAGTTCAAGAGTGTAATGGCCACTGACAGTACTGCTGAAGAAAGTTTTAGTTATTACTGTTCTTATTCAAATATTCATCATATGTATATATGTGAACGGCCAGAATTCTCTATGGGTCTCCTGTGCGATCAGACAAACCACATAATATATTTTATGTGTATTTATTAACTTACAAAGGAATGAGTACCCAGTGACTAGCCCCACCTGCCTTATCAGACTGTGCTGCTCCCATAATTCGCTCATGCCTCTGGGGCCAGCGATCACCCCCAGGTCCATTATAAGTCAGTCCATTCTGTCTTTCAGCTGTTGCGCTTGCGGAGTCCCCACAGCTCATGCACTTCCCCAGGGCTCGAGGCTTCACCACAGCTTGGGACTTCTCTGGCTGGGCTCATGGCTTTCGTTCCAAAATGGCTCCCAGCTACACCTCCATAGTCCACACTCTGTGGCATGACCTGCCCATTGGAGGAACTAGCCAATCGGGAGACAATGTGGCACTTCATTCTGAGTATAAACTTACATTGTCCACCAATAACAATTTTATTTTTAATTCCTACGTTTTACACAATAACTTGGTTAATTTAAGATAGTACACAATTTTTGGATGATTAAAGTATAGCTTATGATGGATTTGGAAAAATTGGGTTAATTCTTTACAATATCTCCTGTATCATGTAAAGAAATTTACATTCATTTAGAAACTTAGTGTTCAAAAAGATATCTAGTATACATGATCCCAGTTTGCAGATGCAAAAAGCAGAAGTTGAAAGGAATTACTTGTGTTGAAGCCATTGTTTCTTGACTTTGTTATAGCCAAGGGTTTAACACAGGCTTGTTGGTGCTTCATTTTTTTTTCTTTCTTTTGTAACATATAGTCAATAATATTTCCAAAAGAAACTAGAAAAAGATTCACATTCATTGAGGCATTGTGATGGTTAGTGTAGTGAATTTGACATAATCTAGAGTCAACTGGAAGATGCACCTCCAGGCATGCTTCTGAGGGAATATGTAGTTTATCTGTGGGATTCTTGGTAGGAGATTATTTTGATTGCCCTAACTCATGGGAAGGCCTATGTTTTTGTGGAGAGGACTACTCCCTGGGCCTGGAATCCTGGACAGTACAGATTGGAGGAATCCAGTGTTAATCCAGTGTTAATTCTTTCTTTTCCATCTTCTGACTACTGCTGTGATGTGACCAGCTGCTCTAAGCTCTTAGGCTTTACCTTGAACTTGTACCTTGAACTATGAACTAAAATAAACTGTTTCTTTCTTAAGTTGCTTTTATTAGAGTATTTTGTCATAGCAAGTAAAAAAGAAGCTAAGAGAGGCATTGAGTAGCTCCATCTAGAATATCTCATCCATTTACATGCTTACATAAGCATTATGAATAGAAGACTGGAAAAAACAATCATTGACAGGAAAGAGTATTGTGCCTAGGTCATCAAAATAATAAATCACACAGATGTGTTTTTTTATCTTTGAGACTGAAGCCATCTATGAGTTAGAAAGTACTCTACTTTTATATTTACTGTTATGACAAAGACCCTGACAAAAAGCAACATAGTAAAAGGTTTATTTGGCTTACAATTCCAGATTACAGTCCATTGTTTCAGGGAAGTCAAGGAAGGAACTCAAGTGTCTAGTCAGATCACATTCACCATCAAGAGCAGCAAGAGAAAACCTCATCCTTTCTGTTGCTTCTGCTCAGATGGCTTCACTCACTCCTACACAATTCAGGGCCCACCCCATAAGATAGTGTTGCCTACAGTGGACTAAGCAATCAAGAAAATTCCCCACAAACATGTGCACAGGCCAACCCGATCTAGACAATCCCTCATTGAGGCTCTATTTCCAGGTGATTCTAGGTTGTGAAAAGTTGAAAACTAATCAGTTCAGAATGGATTAAAAACATAGGACTTGGGTTTTTATTTAATTTTTAATTATTGAATATTTTAAACATGAATATTATCTTTGCATTATTTATATCCCTCCCAGTCCCCCATCAATTATTCTCATGCCCCCCACCTCTCTCTCAATCTCTTATCCTCTTCTTTGATTATTATTGTTACATATACCTATATACATTTATAAATTGCACTGAGTTCATACGTTTCTGTGTTTAGGGCTACCTGCTTGGAATTAGATAACCTCCCAGGGAGCTTGTCCCTGGAGAAATGGATTATCCCTCCCTCAGTATCCATTGACTGCCTGTACCTCTTCATCTTGAGGTGGGAATCCATGAAATTTCCCCATTCCACCTTGGCATGTGGACTGGTTTTGTCACTATACTGGCCTTATTAGGCTATCATACTGTGGAGAGTTCGATGGTATAGCTTCTTTATCATGTCTAGACTATATTAACTAGCAGCAGGTATCTTGTCCCTCTGGCTTTTGCATTTTTTCCATCCCTTCCTCCATGAGCCTTAGGTGTAGAGATGGCATTGTAGATGTGTCATTTAGGGCTGGGCATCTCACCAAAGGCAGTCACTGAAATTTTGGATTGGCTATTACTTATTAAGGGAATATGTTAGGAATTTGAAATCTTTATTATTTCTGGCAGTGACTATAATCAAACTGCAATTGTGACTCCCAAGTCTGAACTGGCTTTTCATATCCTCTGTCCTTTTGAATCTATTTTGCACGTATTTCATCCATGAAAATGTTAGAAAACTACATCATTGACATATTCTTTGTGTAGTATGAATTCCTGAGTTTTTCTCTCCTGTGTATGATGGTTAATTTTAATTGTCAACTCCACACAATCTCCTATCACCTGCGAGAAGAGCCTTGGAGAATGTCTGTGAGGGATTTTCTTAATTACATTAAATGATGTTGGAAGACCTATGGCTGTGGGAACTACTCCCTGGGTTTGGGTCCTTCTCTGAATAAAAAGGAGAAAGCTAGCTGAGCACTAGCCAGCATTCCTGCTGTGCACTTGATTGTGGATTTGACTCTATGCTTCAAAACCTGACTCCTTGACTTCCCATGCTGATGGACTCTAACCTGAACAAGCCCTTTCTCCCTTAATTTACTTTTGCCAGAGTATTTTATCAGAACAACACAAAAGAAACTAAGACACCATGTAATAATTTTTCCATTTTCTCCAATTGTTTTTCCTCAGCGTGGAAGAAGTGTGTGCTCTCCACTGCTGGTAGAAACCCAGGTGTTCGTGTTGAGAATGGAGTAGGTGCAGCAGGAGAGAATGGGGAGTGGCGAGTACAGCCCAAGTCAGGGTTTCAGTCCATGTAGCTCTCACATGATATAGAAATTTAATTAAAAAATCTTAGTGGCAGAATTTTATTAGCCATTTCAAAACAATAATCAATAAATTCGCTGCTTTCCAACCTACTACAAATTTGAGAACAGTTTTTAGCATTTCCATTTCTATCCTTTGATAGCAATACAGCAGTCACCCAAATGTCTGCTATTACAACAAAGGCCATCAGCTCTAAGGATATTGTTACTATTCATGTATCTATCACCGTGAACTGCTTAAGATGCAGGAAAAATAGCTCAGTACCACCTGGTGCTGTTTTTCTGAACTGAAAAAAAAATTGCAATTATCCTCATACCTGCAATGATAAAAGCATTCTTTACAAATGTAGCGCTCTTCATATTATGATTCCAAAACATTTGTTTAATTGCTTAATTGGAGAAATGAGGATTGCAATAGTTACTTAGCAATAAGGCAAAGAGCAAAAGCACCAGAAGGAAAGGAGGTTGAGGAGGAAATCACACTTGCAGAAGATCATTTTGTAGAATCATTTTAAGCTTTGTAGTTTACTTACATAAGAAAACAGAACTTGAGTTTAGTTAAAATAGTGAACAAAGAACTGGAAGATGGCTCAGTTAGCAAAATGCTTGCTGCACATGTATGAGGACTGGAGTTCCATATAGCACCCACATAAAAAACCAGGCACTACAGTGAATGTTGATCACTCCTGTCCTGGAGGATGGGACACAGAAGACTCCTTGGGACTTACTGAAGACACAGTTTAGCCAAAGTGGGGAGCTCCAGGTCCCAGTAAGCAATCTAGTCTCAAAAAGAAACAACAAATGAATAATATGGGAAAGCAACTTGGAAGATACCTCTGGCCTCCACACAAACACACACACCTGCACGTGTACCTGCTCACACATATGTGCACACACATGAACAAACACACATGCACACAGTGAACAAAACCAAGCTTCCCATTTTACAACATGAGTTACTGGCTTATAGCTTTTCTGGTATGATGACAGATGAGGCATCCACAGAGAAGAAACTTTTTCAGTAAGTTTTAAGCATTGTTTTTAATATTTCTAAATAAAAATTCCTATGTCCAAGACTCAGAAACACTGTCATTATGCACATGATCAGGATGACAAAGAATCATTGTCACCTGGAGTTGTATTAGATGATCTTAAGCTTCAAAACCAGTTGACATGCCAATTTGGATGGGGGAGAATTTCATGAGTTCCCACCTCAAGATGAAGAACTACAGGAAATCAATGGATGCTGAGGGAGGGAGAATCAGTTTTCTATAGGGACTAATTTCCTGAGAGGTTATCTGATCCAAAGTGGGCAGCCTTAAAAGCAGGTACACACAAACACCACTAAATGGACTAAATACATTATATATATATATATGATTAATATATACAAATGTAATGTATATGTATATATGTAAAATTAATAATTGAAGAGTACAAGAAATTGATAGGGCATTGGGCAACATGGAGGAGTTGGTAGGGGACTGGAAGGCATGGAAATAATGCAAAATAAATACTCATGAATGAAATTCTAAAAATTAAAAGTAATGAAAAATCATCACCCTTGTCCCACAGCTTCCGGTAACCACCACTGTTCCTGTCTCAGGAATTTGACATGTCTGGGTACTGTAATCTAAGTGAGAGAATATTTGTGTTTGTATGTGATACATTTCACCTACCTGACTGTCTTCAGGATTTATTTATGTCATGGCACATGCAGAATTCCCTTCTTTTTGAAGCCTGAGTAATGTTCCATGGCATGTATATACTACATTTTGTTTATTCATCTGTTGATGGACATTGTGGTTGTCTTAAGCTTTTTGCTTTGATGACTAATGCTTCTCTGAACATGGGTATGCTGTGGATATTTATCTTTTCAAATCCTTGCATTCAATTTTTTCAAAATAAAGCATTTTATATTTCCTCAGTAGTGAAAAAATAAGAATGATTCAACCAAACCTATGTTTAAGTAAGAAGAATCTGGTCTGTTCATAAGTCAGAGAAGTTTTCTTAAGCTAAAATCTTAATATCAACTGCAAAAAGAGAGATGACATGAAAATAAACAATGAGTGATTTCAGAATATCAAAACTGCTTTGAAGAGGAAAGGTATGAATCACCATAGAATAAGATGGGTACACATGATCATTTAATTAGCATTACATAATAACAAGTTGGTTAAAATATTTTATGGTATGAACTACACAAATCAGAAAAGACATAAGAAAAAAATAGCTAGTTATTATGAATGAGCTCATTTGATTGATTTGGGTGACCCACAAATAATATTTATAATTAATATAATCCAGAAAACTGGGGAGATAGCTCAATTAGTAAAGGCCTTTCCACAAAACAAGCTGGGAGTGTTTGGATCTCCAACACCCATGTGAAAAGCCTTGTATGGTGACACACACCTTGTAATCCTAATGGCAGGAAAGCGGAGACAGATGGACCCCTGGAACTTTATGGCCAGCCAGCCTGGCTGGATCAGTGAGGCTCCTGGTTCAGGGAGATTCTAACTAAAAAAAAGACAGAGAGTCACTGAAAGAGATGCCCAAATCAACCTCTTACTTCCACATGCATGCACACAAATTCATGCATAGCCTCATGTGCACACACACACACACACACACACACACTCACACAGTCCCAATTCAAGAATACATACAGACTGCCAGTGTGGTGGTGTATGCCTTTAATCCCAGCACTCAGGAGGCAGAGGGAGGCAGAGCTCTGTGAGTTCTAGCCCAGCCTGGTCTAAGTAGTGAATTCCAGGCCAGCTGCAGCTACAGGGAAACCCTAACTAAAAAAGACCAAAACTAAACAAAACAAAAACTACAGACACATAATAGTCTGACCAAATTTGGAAACTGTGTTCCATTTATATCTATGAACTTCTTGGGAATGTTAATTTTTAGACATTTCAGATAAGCACTGATTTTTCAACTCTGATAATACAGGCACCCCACACTTAAAAGTTGACATGGGAAATACAAGGGTAGTGGTGTACACCTTTAATACCAGCACTTGGGAGGCAGAGGAAGGCATATCTCTATGAGATCAAGGCCAGTCTGGCCTACATAGCGAGTACCAGGTCAACTGGGCCTATAGAGAGACTTTGTCTCCAGAAAAAAAAAAAATGTCACATAGGGAACTTGGAGATGGCTCAGTGGCTCAGTTACATCACTTATTATATAAACATGAGGCCCTGAAGTCAATCTCCAGAATCTACATAAAAATAGTTGGTTGTGTTGGTGCTTGCACGTAATCCCAGTACTGGGCAGGCAGAGAGAAACAGAACTCCGCTTTCTAACAAGCCAATCAGCCTAGACTGGTGAGCATTGGGTTTAAGTAAGAGTCTCTGTCAAAAGAGCCAAGATGAATAGCACTTTAGGATTAACACCTGAAACTGACTTCTAATTTCACATGCACATGTGTACCCCACCCCCCAAATGAACACGTATTTGTGAGAATGCATAGACACATACACACAAATTTCATGTAGGCCACAAATAACTGAAAGTGGGTTATAAGAGAAACATACCACAGAGAGTTTTGCAGTAATATTGGTGAAGGGTAAAAAGCTTTTATACTAAGATTTTGCATGTAATGCCTGTGCTTATATTAATGTAAATTGTCAGGTTATTTAACAAAAGGTGACACGAGACTCAGTGATTTCCTTAGAATGTTATAAGAATACCACCTCTGGCATGAGAAGTAGATGAATTTTCAAATTGGCAGAATATCAAGGATTTTGGAAATGTTAGAGAAAAACGATGGGGTTAAATTTGCTAATTTGTGTTAAAAGCTACAACTTCCCTCAGTGTTTATGTTATTGCTGTGCTCTGTTATTAAATAACAACAGAGAAAGTCTTCTTTATTTGTTATTGAGGAATCAGAGGAAACATGGTGCTTAATTATTCAGCAGCCCTAGGGGTGACCTCTGATGTTCAGATAAAATAAACTTTCAGCCACAAGATTCTAGCGAATGGAGGAACAAATCACACCTTTATTTCATTTGTGTGTTGCAAAATGTGCCTGGGAAGTGATTTGAAGAAAGACTAATAATCAGAACCTTGCTGCAGGCTGATTCTCCATGAAGTGACAAATTAGACTTTAATGTATTACAAGCCATTGTACTGAGGCTTGAAAGTGAGCTTGCCACTGAGGACTGGATTCCCTGCCTTAAGGGAGTTCTTAAGACAGGTTCCAAATAGGAATCACTCCAAGCCATGTCCATACAGATACTATCTTCCAAATCTCAAGCACAGAACATTTGCAATTATTGATTGTTGTTTTCCTTCCTCAAAAGAAAGGCAATTTGTGAAATTATTCAAGGTAATGCTAGGCATAGTGGCACAGGCCTTTAATCCCAGCCCTGAGGAAGCAGATTTAGGCAGATCTCTGTGAGATCAATGCCAGGCTGGTCCACATAGTGACTTCCATTTGGGCTTGGACTAGGGAAATGCTGTCTAAATAAATAAACAAATAAATAAACAAACAAATAAATAAATAATAAAAAAACTATTTGAGACACAGAAAATGGTGATGTTACTATATAAGTTCTGCAGCAGACCTTGGAGATACTTGGTTCAGTAGGATATGAGTTTTTCTCAATTAACACATGGAATAGGAGTATTTGCAACTCATATATTTGATAAAGGGTTAATATTTAGAATAAAGAATTTCTATAACTACAAAAAGAACACAGAAGTATACAAATTGATGGAATAAGCATTTATCTAATGAAGTTCTAAGCCAAAAAGTACATGAACAACAACAACAAAATGTTCAATGCAGGGCATTGTGGCACACGCACTTGATTCCATCACTGAGGAGGAAGAGGTAGGCAGATCTCTGTGACGTCAGCCTGATCTACATAGAGAGTTCTAGATCATCTGGAGCCACAGGGAGACTCTGTCTCAAAAAGGCCCAAAAAAAGTTCAAAAAAAATCTCTAGGCACTAGAAAATGAGTTCTGAAGCCACAATCAGATGCCACCTGACTTGCGTTAGGATAGCAACAAGAAAAGGAAACAATAAAACATTTTACACACTTATACAAACAAACATATGCATTCACAAAAATACATACCACATAACAAGTGTTGGTGAGGATGTAGAGAATAACAATTGTTATATAGTATAAATGGCAATATAACATGGTAAAATTGGTAGGTAAAATTATATAACTTTTTTAACCTTACCTAGGCATATATTTCTTGATCTGGTATGTATAATTTGTCAGTAGGTTGCTGGAGTAATATGGTTCCCTCTGATTTTCAAAACTAGCTAGACATTATTTATCTCTCATATATTCTCACCCCTCCATCGTGGTTTTCCCACTGAATGTGCCCCCATTGCCCCCCTTTCTCTCTTAGTAATACCTGTCTCCTGCAGTCCTGCCTCTCTTGAGCTCCTTCTTTCCCTTTATCCCCTTGGTTCCTTATATACCCTTCCCTCCCCCATCCCTTAAACTAACCCAATTTTTATCCATATCTCCATTATTAAGGGCTGTTTCTTACTGTTCTGTTTCAGGTTCTTTCTTTTCCTATACCTCCTGGTTTCCTTTCCATTATCCTGGTTCCTGTAGTTATGTCTGGATACATACTCACTTATCAGGGTTTGGTTCTAGGATCCACATATGAGGGAGAACATATGTCAA
>NW_008336075.1:3265684-3278961 GCF_000622305.1 Nannospalax galili | reverse complement strand
TAAAACTCCATCGTATAAATGAACCACATTTTCATTATCCACTCATCAATTGAGGGACACTTGGGTTGGTTCCATCTCTTAGCTCTTGTGAAAAGAGTAGCAATAAACATGGATGTACAAGTGTCTCTGCAATAGGATGAGTTCTTTGGGTATATGACAAGGAGTGGTATAACTGGGTCAAATGGTAGGTTCATTTGTAGTTTTTTGAGAGTTCTCCACACTGCTTTCCATAGGGGTTGAACAAGTTTGCAGCCCCACCAGCAGTGGATGAGTGTTCCCCTTTCCCCACATCCTCTCCAACATTTGGTATCATTTGTTCTCTTGATCTTAGCCAGTCTGAGAGGGTAAGATGAAATCTTAAAGTGGTTTTAATTTGCATTTCCCTAATTATTAGTGATGTTGAACATCTTTTAAGGTGCTTCATAGCCATCTTTACTTCTTTTGAGAACTCTCTGTTCAGCTCCTTAGCCCATCTTTTAACTGGGTTAATTCTTGTCCTGATTTTCTGTTTTTTTTTTGAGTTCATTATATATTCTGGTGGTTAAACCTCTGTCAGATGTGTCGCTGGTGAAGATTTTCTCCTATTCTGTGGATTTTCTGTTTGCTTCCCTGGTGGCCTCCTGTGACGTACAGACACTTTTTAGTTTAAGGAGGTCCCATTTGTTAATTCTTGCCCTTGTTTCCTGAGCAATTGATGTCGTTTGGATAATCTTTTCCTACACCTGTAGCTTGTAGGTTTTTCCCAAAGTTTTCTTCTAACAGTTTCAGAGTTTCGGGCTTTACATTACGGTCTTTGATCCATTTGGAACTGACTTTTGTGCAGAGTGAAAGACAGGGGTTTAGTTTCATTCTTCTACCAGTGGAGATCCAGTTTTGCAAGCACCTTTTGCTGGACATGCTGTCTTTCCTCCAGTGAATGCTCTTGGCCCCTTTGTCAAATATCAGGTGGCTGAAATTGAATGTATTCATATTTGGGTCTTCAATTTTATTCCATTGATCTATAGGTCTATTTCTGTGCCAGTACCATGTTGTTTTTATGACTATAGCTCTGTAATACAGTTTAATATCTAGTATGGTAATGCCCCAGCATTGCTCTTAGTGCTCAGGGTTGCTTTGGGTATCTGAGTTCTTTTGTGCTTTCATATGAATCTTAGGATTTTTTTTCCAATTCTGTGAGAAATATCATGGGGATTTTGAATGGCATTACATTGAATCTATAAATGGCTTTTCATAGGATGGCCATTTTCACAATATTAATTCTTCCAATCCATGTGCATGGGAGGTCCTTCCATCTTCTGATGTCTTCTGCAATCTCTTTCTTTAAGGATTTAAACTTTTCATTATAGAAGTCTTTAATGTCCTTGGTCAGGTTTTTTCCACAATATTTCATTATTTTTTTTGCAGCTATTGAGAAGGGGAGTGTTTCCCTATGCTCTTTTTCTGATTGCTTGCTATTGGGGTATAAAAAGGCTGCAGACTTTTGTAGATTAATTTTTTAACCTGCCACTTTACTGAATGTGTTAATAATTTCTAGGAACTTTCTGGTGGAATTGTTGGCATCTCTTAGATATCATATCATGTGCAAAAAGGGATAATTTGATCTCTTCTTTTCCAATTATTACTCCTTTAAGTTCTTTTTCTTGTCTTATTGTTCTTGCAAGAGTTTCAAGCATTATGTTAAAGAGGAGTGGAGACAGTGGACAGCCTTGTCTGGTTCCTTATTTCAATGGGACTGCTTCTAGTTTTTCTCCATTTAGAATGATGTTGGCTGTGGGTTTGTTATATATGGCATTAATTATGTTGAGGTATGTTCCCTCCAGTCCAATTCCCTCTAGGACTTTGAACATAAATGCATGTTGAATTTTGTCAAAGGCCTTCTCAGCATCTATTATGTTTATTGACTTATATATATTGAACCATCCCTGAATCTCTGGGATAAAGTGAACTTGATCTTGGTGGATGGATGATCTTTTTGATGTGTGTCTGTATGTGGTTTGCAAGTATCTTGTTGAGAATTTTTGCATCTATGTTCATTAAGGATATGGGCCTATAATTTTCTTTTTTGGTTGTATCTTTACCTGACTTTGGTATTAGAGTGATGCTGGCTTCATGGAAGGAATTTGGAAGTTCTCCCTCCATTTCTATCTTTTTGAATAAATTAAGTAGTTTTGGATGTAGACCTTCCTTTAATGTCTGGTAGAATTCTGCAGTAAATCCATCTGGTCCTGGGCTTGTTTTAGTTGGGAGGTTTTGTGTTACTGTTTCTATATCCTTATGTGTTATGGGTCTGTTTAACCTGTTAATCTCTTCTTGGTTTACTTTTGGTGGTTCCCACGCTTTTAGATATCTGTCCATTTCATTTAGGTTTTCAAATTTAGTAGCATATATGTTTTTAAAGTATTTCCTTATAAGGTTCTGAATCTTTTTGATGTCTGTTGGGATGATTCCACTTTCATCTCTGGTTTTGTTGATTTGGATTTTCTCTTTCTTTCAGTTAACTGAGCTAGCAGTCCGTCAGTCTTCTTTATCTTTTCAAAGAACCAGCTCTTGGATTCATGGATTCTTCTTAGTCTTTTCTTTGTTTCTATGTCATTATTTTCTGCTTTGATTTTTGTTATTTCTTCTTGTCTGCTGGGTTTGGGTTTCATTTTGTTTTTGTCCCTTTTCAAGTTTCTTGAGTTGCAATGTTAAGCCATTTATTTGTGTTCTTTTCAATTTTTAAATGTAGGCACTTGGAGCTATGAACTTCCCTTAAGGTTTGTTTTCAACGTGTCCCAGAGGTTTTGTCATGTTGTATTGTCCTTTTCATTTAGTTCCAGAAATACTTTTATTTATTTTTTCTTAATTTCTCCTTTGACCCATTCATGATTCAGGAGTGTGTTGTTTAATCTCCATGTGTTCATATACTTACTAGGGTTTCTTGTGACGTTGATTTTAAGCTTTATTATATTGTGGTCTGATGGGATGCATGGAATTTTTTCAATATTTTTGTATTTGTTGAAGTTCGTTTTGTGCCCCAGTATATGGTCAATTTTGGAGATGGTTCCACGGGGCACTGAATAGAAAGTATATTCTTTGGTGCTTGGGTAGAATATTCAGTAGATGTCTGTTAGGTCCATTTGATATGAGGCATTGTTTAATTCAGATGTGTCTATGTTAATTCTCTGTCCTTTTGACCTATAAATGGAAACAATGGACTATTGAGGTCCCCTACTATTAATGAGTTGGGATTAGTCTGCATCTTAATGTGCTGTAGCACTGTTTTTATGAAGTTGGGTGCGCCAGAGTTTGGTGAATATATGTTCATGATTGTAATATCTTCTTGGTTTATTGTTCCTTTGGTCTTAATGAAGTGGCCCTCTTTGTCTCTTCTGATTAATTTTAGTTTAAAGCCTATTTTATTAGATATTAGAATTGCAATGCCTGCTTTTTTCTTAGTACAGGTCTTTTGGTATATTTTTTTCCATTCTTTCCTCTTAATGTCGTGACTGTTGTTGAAAGTGAGATGAGTACCTTGCAGACAACAAAAAGATGAGTTTTATTTCTTAATCCATTCCACTAGTCTGTGTCTTTTGACTGTGGCATTCAGTCCATTGATATTTAAAGTTATTAATGAAAGATGTATATTGAATCCTGTCATTTTTATTTATGTTCATATTATTGGTATAGCTTTGCATTTCCACAGTTATACCATCATTGAGTTTCTTTCCATACTTCCTTGGGTATAGTCTTTCCTTTCTTCAGTTCTTTGCATTGCTTCAAGAACTCTCTGAATGGCTGTTTTGTGGACATGAATTCTTTCAGCCTATTTATGTTATGGAAGATTTTTCTTTCCCCTTTGACTATAATAAACATTTTGGCTGGGCAAAGTAATCTGGGTTGGCATCTGTGGTCATTTAGAAGCAGGACTACTTTGGTCCAGGCTCTTCTGGCTTTCATAGTTTGCACTGAAAAGTCAGCTGTAATCCTAATGGGCTTTCCTTTATATGTGACTTGTTGTTTTTCTTGTGCAGGTTTCAGTATTGTTTTTTTTTTTTGTTGTTGTTGTTGTTGTTGTTTTTCTGTACATTTAGTGTTTTTACTGTGATGTGCTATGGAGAGTTTCTTTCCTGGTCTTGTCTATTTGGTGTTTTATATACTTTTTCTATTTGTATGGACATGTCTTTAATTTTGGGAAATTTTCTTCTACAATCCTGTTGAAGATCTGTTCCATACCATTATCTTGAGACTCTTCTCCTTCCTGTATGCTTATTTTTCATAAGTTTGGTGTTGTTATGATGTCACACAATTCCTGCATATTTCATTCTTGTGTTTTCTTAAATTTTTCATAATCTTTGCTTGAGTGGACTAATTCGTCCACTTTATCTTCCAGTCTTGATATTTTGTTTTCCATTTCATTCATTCCATAGATGAGGCTTTCTCCTGTCATTTCTAATTGGCTTACTGAGTGTTTCACTTCCTTCTTCATTTCAACCTGAGTATTCATCAATATTTCTAACTCTTTTCTGAATTCACTGAGAAGTTTATCCCTATCTTCTTTCAGTATTTTGACTTCTTTGTGTGTTCTTTAAATTCACTGAAATCTTTCATCATGTTTAAAATTGTTCTTTTGAGTTGCCTGTCCTGTGTTATCTCTAGGGGGTTCTCATTGTTCTCCACTAGATGACTATTGGTACTTGGTGGCAGTATATTATTTTGTTGGTTCATGTTATTATTTTTTCTCTGTGACTTTGACATGTGGATTTCTTTTGTAGTTTCTGATTCTTGTGTGAGACTCAAGCCTTCCTTTATTGCATTTCAGTCTGCTTCTTTTTGTAAACTTTATGTGCCTTTGTGGATTTCTCATTGGGCATGAAAACCTGGTTGGTCTCAGCTTCAGGTTATCTTTTTTGATTTTATATTAGAGGGCTTAATTGCTTTGATCTTCAGGAGTTCCGACAGAAGCTCAAGTCAGTTGAGGATCAGATGCTCTCATCTTTCTCCTAAGGTCTGAATCTCTCCAGGAAATATTCTGCTCTCAGGAATTTGGGGGCTTGGCTGGCCTGGGAGCAGGGCCCAGGAAAGATGCTGGTCCCAGGAAGCTGGAGGCTGAGCCGCCCAGGGAAGCAAAGGTAGGTAGAGTTGGGCCAGGCCCAGAGGCCTCCTGAGGACCACAGTGAAGAACTGGTTTGGTCTGGATGCAAAAGATCAGGAAGTAGTGGGGACTCTGGGCCCAGAGGTCAGGCCTGGTGTCTAGGGTGCCGGGAAAAGAAATGGCCAGAACTCAGGCCAGGCAGAGAGATGGGGTGAGGGAGCTGGAAGGGTAAATGAGCCTGGGGGAGTCAAGACTTGGTGGGTGCTGCTGGACTTACCCAGGAAAGATGCTGGCACCAGAAAGCCTGTTGCTATGTAGCTCAGGGAAGCAAAGGGAGGTGCAGCTGTTTCTTAGTCATTTTTATTTCTTCATTTGAGAACTCCCTATTCAGGTCTATAGCCCATTTTTTATTGGGTCATTTAATTTCTTGTTTGTTTTTTGAGTTCTTTGTATATTCTGCATATTAACCCTCTGTTGGATGTGTAGCTGGTAAAGATTTTCTCCCCCTTAGTGTGCTTTGTCTTCCCTTCCTGGTTGTTCCTTTTGTTGACCAGAAGCTTTGTAGTTTAATGAGGTTCCACTTATTGATTGGTGACCTTAATGCCTGGTCAACTAATGTCCAATTTAGAAAGTTCTTCCTTATGGCTATATCTTGGTGCGTACTGCCTGTGTTTTCTTTGATCTGTTTCAGAGTGTCAGGTTTTGTATTGAGGTCTTTGATCCATTTGGAGTTGACTTTTTCTCAAGGTGAAAGATAAGGGTCCAATTCAATCTTCAACAGGTGGAGATCTAGTTTTCCCAACACAATTTGTTGAAGATGCTGTCTTTCCTCCATTGTGCGTTCTTAGAATATTTGTCAAGTATCACTTGGTTGAAATTGCATGTACTTATGTTTCAGTCTTCTATTATGTTTCATTGATGTATTTGTGTATTTTTGTAACACGCTGTTTTTAATGACTGTAGCTCTGTAATATAATCTGTGATCTGGTATGGTGTTCCCCTAAGCATTGTTCTTTTTCCCCAAGATTGTTTTGGCCATCTGGGGTCTTTTGTATTTCCATATTTGATGGAGCTCAGTTCTGCAGGAGGTGAATAAAAGGGTCCAGCTGTCTCTTGAAAACAAGAGAATGTTTGGACATTGGTGGATCACTGCCTCCCAGAGTCAAGGGCAGTGCACTGCCTTGGGATAGCAAGAATGAGCTTGTGGGCTTGTGTTTTTCTTTCTCATGGACTGGAGCTCTGGGAAAGAGTTTGGTTAGTAACAGAAAAGAAAAACACCCTTTAGTTTGTACTTTGATTGATTTATGTTTTGCGTGCTGTGTCCTTGGCTGTCCCTGCTCATTAGATATGAAGAGCCATTTTTAGAATTAACCTCGCCTTTCTCCACCTGAGAGTTAAGTCCTTTGCCTTCAATCCTTTCGCCATCCACCAGCAGACCTGAGTATCTACACCTATGAATTTTAGGATGATTTCTTTTTCTACTTTGTGAAGAATGTCATGGGTATTTTGATGGGCATTGCATTTCTATATACTGCTTTTGGCAGGATGGTCTTTTCACAATATTGATTCTACCAAACCATAAGCATGGTAGGTCTTTCCCTTTCCTAGACACTTCCTCTATATCTTTCTTTAAAGATTTGAATTTTTCCTTGTAGAAATATTTAATGCCCTTGGTTTGATTTATTCCTATTTTTTAGGTCATTGAGGATGAGATTTTCTGATTACTTGTTATTGTTATATAGAAGGGCTACTGATGTTTGTAAGCTGATTTTGTAACCTGCCACTTTACTGAAAATATTATTCATTTTTAAGAGTTTTCTGGTGGAATTTTTGGGATCTCTTATGTATAATATCATATCATCTGCAAATAATGATAATTTGACCTCTTCTTTTCCAATTCACTTTTTTCTTGTCATCGGGTTGGGAGATTCCATTGAACAACTTGACGTGTGTGTCCCAAACTGCCTGTTTCCTCCAAGGGGCAGGGCCTGCTGCAGAGATTTGACTGTGGGGGGGCTTCTTGGAGCCATCTTGGGGTGGAAGATGCAAGCTGCCATGGCCCTGTGGGCACAGGAGTGGAGAAAAAGATGGCCCTTGCGTCTCACACACGTGGATGTGAGAGGGTGCATTTACTGACCTGAGGTGAAACCAAAGGCCCAAGATGCATGGGCGAAAGTTAACGGAGTCTGTGGGTGGGTGTGAAGCAATCTGGAATGGCTGGCAGAGCCTCACAGAGCTGGGTGCTGAGTGTGAGTTTCTATGTAAGTTCCCCCATTTTCCCCCCTCCCTACCCAAAGGCATAAACCATAATAAATTCACAAAAAATGTTATACGGTTTTTCTGATTGCACAAGAGACCCTGAGAGAACTCTGGCAACAAGGCATTCCAAGGTGGCCTAGCCTTGCTTGGTTTTGTGGGGCAGCATGCCTTACACAGTACACCAAAAGATGTGTCTTAGAGCCTGGAATGGTAGGGACCATGGAAAGGACTGGTGTTTATCCACTTTCGGAGGAAGGCCAGATACTTTAGTGTTTTCCCGTAAATATTGCCAGAAATGTTGATGCTCTCACAGTGCACAGCCACCACCTTCCAGCCCAGCAGGACCTGCCTTGCCAACAAGGACAGCTGGGAACCCCAGAAGATGTCATTATCCATCCAGAACTAGAGCTTGCCCCTCTGCCATGTTTGGTAGCTGCTTGGAAAATAAAAGTTTTGTGCAGTTTCTTAATGTGGAAGATGAAGTTATTGATTTAGGATCTATCTTTGGTATAAAACAAGTATTAATATCTATGGATGCCCTCCCATCACTTCTTAACTGTACCTGGGATTGTGTGAAGTCTGAGTCTTAATTTACATGTTTAAGATGTATTTTCTGATTTTCTTTTTTCTTGTTTTTTAATTTTTATTTATTATTTTTATTTTATGTGTATATGTGTATTGTCTGCATGTAGGTAAGTGCATGCATTTTGTGCAATGCCTGTGGAGGACAGAAGAGGCTGTTGGATCCCCTGGAACTGAAGTTCCAGAAAGTTGTTAGCTGCCATTTGGGTGCTGGGTTTTGAACCCAGGTCTTCTGCAAGAACAGTCAGTGTTCTTAACCACTGAGCAATCTCTCCAGCCCTTCTTTTTTCTTTCTTGAGCCACTGAATATTTAGGAAGGTATTGTTCAATTTTCACATATTTTTAAACTTTCTTGGGTTTTTCTTCTTATTAATCTGTTTTCATGCCATTGAACACAGAATATATTGATATTATTGTATCAATTTGACTTTAAAATATTTTTATTGATTATTTGAGAATTTTATACAATGTATTTTGATCAAATTTAGACCCCATACCCAATCTCAGCCCCTACTCTACTACCCAATTTGATATCTTCTATTAATATATTTTTTTTAAATTTTATTGATTTTTTGTGATTTTCATGCAATATAATTTAATGGTAATTAGATCTACTTCCCCCCACTTTCACGTCACCCAACTCAATGTACTCAGCTGCTGTATATACAATACAGCCTACAAAGTCTGATTTGTGTTCACAGACATCCCTCAACATGGGTCCATTCACAGGAGCCTGGTAAACCTACCGAGAGTCCCTCCCCTGTAAGAGGTTCTCTGTCTCCCTCTTTCCCAGCAGCCATCAGTTGCCAAAAGTTTCTTAGGTTGGGTTGGGATTTATTGCCCATTTCTATATGTCTTTGCTGTGATTTTTGTCTGGTTAGAACTTGCATTGGGACTTATGCATGCTGTGACCATTGCCATGAGTTCATTTACACATATGAACTGAAAACTCAGATTCCTTGTGGTTCTCCATAGTATCTGGCCCTTATAATCTTTCTGTATCCTCTTCCACAATTTTCCCTGATCCTTGGGAATAAGAAGATTGAATTAAGTGTCCTATTCAGGGATGAGTACTCTGCAGTCTCTTGTTCTCTGCACATTGGTCACTTGTGGGTTTTTGTGTTAATCACTATCTGCTCCATAGAGAAACGTTTCCGGTGAGAGTTGAAAGATACATTCATCATATGTAGAGACGATTGCATTGAAAATGTGTCACTTAGGGCTAAGCATGTCACTGACAATTGTTCTCTGCCTTTGACCAGTTGTGGAACTCTGTGTTAGTCTCCATCTGTTCAAAAACAACAACAAAAAAATCAAAAAAAATAAATAAAAAGCATCTTTAACGAGTTGTGAGAGGCACACTTGTTTGTAAATATAATGATACGTATTTGGGCACATAAGAATAAGAAAATGCATTGGTATATGGATGTGGCAAAAGTAAGTTTTTCTCTAGGATCTGTAACTTCTAAAACCACATGTATTTGGCTATGCCTACAGAACCACACATAAGTCCTTCCCATTGAGCAAAACTCTCCAATTAGACAGCTGTTGATTACCCACAAGATAAAGATGCTACTACTGTACCAATACTCGTACTTGCTGGCTCAGTCTTTGTTTTTTTTTTTATTATACTTTACAGCTAAGTAGAATCATTGATTGTTTTTCTCTCTAGGCAATTTGCATAGTATCCTCTGATTTCAAGAAAGCTAGTCTTCAGGGAGGACATGCTAGATCAGTTAAAGCTCCATTGCTCCAAGTTCTGTGTTAAAATTATAGACTTCTTTAGCAATAGGATCTTCCCTTGAAGCTCTGTGAGGCAATCAAGGACTGTGACAACAGCATGTAGTACATTATGAGTCTCTTTAAGTACCCTGACCAATGACTTGAAGGAAGATTTCTTCTGCCCGACACTGTTGTTTCTTGTTATATAGCCTTCAGCTACACATATGCACTCATATATATGAGTAGGACTTTGAACTAATATATTTAACTCTTTCCTCACACCACCTAAATATTATCTCTCCTCTCTCTTGAACTGTATAAACCTCTCTATCCCTTTTCAGTTAAAGTACGAACACTTTTCCCATTTCCCAATCCATAACATCTGTCTCCACTCTCACCCTCTTTCAAGTTCCTTCTCCCCTTTTACCCCCATGATTCCTTTCTATTGTAGTTACAAGAAAATATGTACTCTCAGGGTTTGGGGCTAAGATCCACAAATGAGAGGAAATAAACATCTATGCATTGCTTGTATTTTTGAGTCTGTACGATTTCACTTATTAAAGCAATTTTGAAATTCATCCATTTACCTGCAGATTTCAGGATTTTTTTCTTTATTGCTGAGTAGAATTTCATTACGCAAATGTATCAAATTTTTATCCATTTATCACTTGAAGGACATTTAAAATGTTTCCATTTGCAAGTATCTCTGTAGAAGGATGAGTCCTTTGGTACAAGGAATAGTATAAGCCAAGAAATAGTATAACCAGATAATATGGTAGATTTAGTTTAATTTTTTAAGAGTTCCCCACACTGCTTTCCACAGTAGTTGCACCAATTTGCAATCCCACCAGCAGTGAATGAGGGTCCTCCTTTCCCTGCACCTTCACCAGCATTAGATGTCATTTGTTCTCTTGATCTTAGCCATTCTGATAAGATTAAATCTTAAAGCAGTTTTGATTTGCATTTCCCTAATTACTAAGGATGCCAAACTCTTTTTAGCCATTTGTATTACTTCTTTTGAGGGTTCTCTGTTCGGATCCATAGTTCAATACTCTCTAGAATTTTTATCACAAATGCATGTTGGATTTTTGTTAAAGACCTTTTCCACATCTGTTGAGAGTATCATGTGCTTTTTATCTTTAAGTCCATTTGTATGATTTATTACATATATTGGCATATATTATTGAACAATCCCTGCATCTCTGGAAAAAAATCCAGCTTGAGCATAATGGATGCCCTTTTTTATTTGCATCAGTATGTGGTTTGCAAGTATTTTCTTGAGAATTTTTGCATCTATGTTCATTAGGAATATGGTCCTATGGTATTTGTGTGTGTGTGTGTGTGTGTGTGTGTGTGTGTGTCTTTACCTGGATTTGGTATTAGAGAAATTGTGACTTCACAGAAGGAGTTTGGGGGTTATCCCTCTTTTTATTATCTCTTTTCAATAATTTAAGTAGTGTTGGTGATAGATCTTCTTTAGAGGTCTGAAGATATACTGCTGTGAATCTGGATCTGGGTTTTTTGTTTTGTTTGGTTTGGTTTTTCTTTAGTTTGGAGGTTCTGTTTTATAGTTTCAATTTCCTTATGTGTTATGGGTCACTTTAAACTGTTGACATCCTCTTGCTTTAACTTTTATATATCTTTTAAATTTAGAAGTTCATCAATTTCTTTTATATTTTCTAATTTAGCATCATATAAGTTTTTAAAAGTATTTCCAAAGCTGTTCTGGATCTTTCGGTGTCTGTTGCGACATGTCCCTTTTTGTCTCTGAGTTTATTGATTTGGATTTGCTCTTTCTTTTGGTTAGCTGGACTAAGTGTCTGTCTTGTTTATGGTTTCAAAGAACCAGCACTGAGATTCATTATTCTTTGTGTTGTTTACTTTGTTTCTACTTCATTGATTTCTGCTCTGATTTTTTTATTTCTTCTCATTGTTAGGTATGGATTTGGTTTGTTCTTACTTTTCCAGATATGTGAGTTGTATCATTAAGTAATTTATCTGCGATCTTTCTGATTTTTCACTGTATGCACTTAATGCTATGTAATTCCCTCTTAGGACTGGTTTAAAGTGTCCTACAAGCTTTCTTGTATTGTGTCATCATTTTAATTTAGTTCCATGAGTTTGTATTTCTTTTTTAATTTCTTCTTTGACCCATACATTATTCAGGAGTGTGTTGTTAAACTCCAAGAATCTGTATTGTCACTAAAACTTCTTTTACCGTCAATTTTAAGTTTAATTGCATTGTGGTCTGATAGAATATATGGAATTTTTTTTTACAGTAAAATCAAAGAGGATTTGATGTCAAAGTTTTTTTTTTAATTTTTTTTAATTAAAAGAAGCAATCATTACAACAGTATTAACCTATTCAATAACATTTTTCTGAGCTAGGGTACATGTCTTCAAAATTGGCTGTACATTTCTAGGTTTACAGATGAATTATTATGCTTATATAATCTTTTACTCATTATAAACTCTATAAGACATAAAATTAAATGAGGTTCCAACGTTTAAAAAAGATCTCCATTTCGTTGTCAAAACACACATTTTCATACAGAAAAATTCATTCCAAGCCTATTGACACTGAGACATTTTCACATGCATTTCTAATATCTATATACGTGACTATTACTGGTAACAGTCGCCCACCTTCTGAGCTCCTTGGCATCTGAGCATGAATAAAAACTCGTCAGGTAGACAGTCTTCCTCTCCCACTAGAGCCTCCATACTCTGCTATCCCTGCCACTGTCCACTGTGCTGTCAGCACCCCAATCCATTCCCCTCTATCTGCCCTTCTGGTAAATCTAGTCAGCCAGAGGCCCCTGATCCAGGAGGATCAGCTGTTCCTCATCTATGGCAATCCATTGTCAGTATTGCTATGGATAGAATTGGGGTCTGCTGTTCATTTTTCCAGTAGTATGTTGGGTTACTGTCTGGAAGAGCCTTTATCTATCCTGGCCAAAATCTCGACTGCAGGTGTCGCCTGTCTGGCTTTGTTGTTTGTCAAGTAACTTTTAGTTATATATATGTATGCTCTTATGAAATTATGTTGACCCCTTTAATCTTTGGTTATACTTCCCTTTCAGGTGTTTAAGGACATACCATTGGACCAGATAAACTGATTTGTTTTTACTCTTGATGTCATTAGAGGATCTTTTCCTCAGGGGTCCCCTGGGCTTGGGAGGAGCCCCTGGCTCCTTTCTTTTACCAGTTCTATCTATGTGAAGATAAGTCAAAGGTGCTGCTCCACCATTGTTGGTTTCTCTTGGAAGCATGGAGGAAATGATCCCTCTGTGTTGACCCTCCTCTATACAGACTGGACACTGGTTCAAGTCCATCTGGTGGGGTCACCATGACCTCCTTGATCAAGATATCAGATGACCCACCACCATTACAGGACATTTTGCAAGATGCTCATGATCCCTGGGAACTAATCGACCTAGGAGGGCAGGGAGTAAAAAGTGTCCTTTGTATCCCTCTGACCCAATTAGTATAGATCTCAAGGTATGTCTGTTAAACATCCAAGAAGGTTAGTTCCACCATTCTGGCATTTTTAATTACTGTGTGTCCTGCAGATAAATCTTGGGTAATGACCAGTTGGTCTCAAATAAACCTTATCTAGAGATATATTTCTTGATCTGTT
>NW_008336075.1:3210630-3261547 GCF_000622305.1 Nannospalax galili | reverse complement strand
TATCTTTGTGGTTTACTTTTTGGGTATGAAGAGCTGGTTCATCTAAGCTTCCTGTTCTCTCTTTTGATTTTATATTGTGGCCGGATTGATTTTGTTTTCAGGAGTTCCGCGGTGGCCCAATTCCAATGTGGGTCAGAAGTTTTCAGACTTTCTCCTTAGGTCTGGAATCTTCTAAGAATGCTTTTGGCCTCAGGAACTTGGGTGTTGAACTGACCTGAGGCCCTGGCAGCGGCCGCACCATGCAGGGATGCAAAGGCAGATGGGGTGGGAAGAAGCCCCAAGATTTCCCTTGAAGTGGATTGAGTAGCTGGGTTGTACTGGATGCAAAGGATCAGGGAGAGGAAAGGTAAGCCTCAGAGCCCCAGAAAGAGTCTGTCAGCCCCAGAAAGACGCTGGCAGGTGTTGCAGGATCAGGGAAGTAGAGGGAGGTGAGAGCGGGGCCAGGTCCAGAAGCGGTGCCCCTGGGGCCCAAGAAAGGCACTAAATTGGTCTGGGTGAGAAGGGTCAGGAAGCAGTATTGGTTCCCCTGGTGTCTGGGGCCCCAAGACTAGGAATAGCGCAGTTCCCAAACTGGGAGTAGCGAAGAGTGGGGGGGATGGAAGGGTGAATGTGCCTTGGGGAGTCAAGGCACGGAGGGCTGCGCTATAGACTTACCCCAAGAGGCCTGAAGATAGGTGTGTGTATATAGAATTATTTTAATTTTTTTGTATTTCTGATGTTTGTTTTGTAACCAAGTATATGATCTATTTTAGAGAATCTTCCATGGACTGCTGAGTAAAGTGTGTGTTCTTTGGTGCTTGAGTGGAATATTCTGTAGATGACTGTTAGGTTCATTTGATGTATGGTATCATTTATTTCAGATGTTTCTCTGCTTATTCTTTGTCCAGACGATATATTTGCTAATTGTTATATTTTCTTGATCAATTATTCCCTGGGTTAGAATACAGTTACTGTCTTTATCTATTCCAATTAATTTTAGCTTGAAGTCCATTTTGTCAGATAATAGAATTACAATACCTGCTTTTTTCATAGTACCATTTTCTTGGAATACTTTTTTCCATCCTTTCACGCAAAGGTGGTACATATTCTTGAAGGTAAGATGAGTTTATTTTAGACAGAAAATAGATGGATATTGTTTCTTAATCTATTCAACTGTCTATGTCTTTTGACTGGGGAGTTGAGCCCATTGATATTTAAAGTTATTATGGAAAAATGTGCATTAGTTACCATCATTTTATTTTTGTGTTATTACTCTGACTTTGTGTTTCTGTACTTTGTTACTTCGTTTGTTTTCTTCCTATAACCTCTTGAGTATGGTCATTTCTTTCTTCTGTCCTTCCTTTTGCATTGAATATTTTCTATAAGACTGGATTTGTAGACATGAATTCCCTCAGTCAATTTGTATCAGGGAAGATTTTTTTTTCCCCTCTGACTATGATAGACAGTTTTTCTGGGTAAAGTATTCTGGATTAGCATCTGTGATCATTTAGAACTTGAGATACTTTGCTTCAGGCTCTTCAGGCTTTTATAGTTTGCACTGAAAAGTCATCTGGAATTCTGATGGGTTTTCCTATATACATAACTTGTTTTTCCCTAGCAGCTTTCAGTACCCTTCTTTGTTCTGTATATTTGTTGTTTTTACTATGATATGCTGGGGGGAATTTCTGTTCTAGTCCTAAATGGTGTTCTGTGAGGTTCCTGTATCTCTAATGTTTATGCTTTTCTTAATTTAGGGAACTTTTCTTCTATAATACTATTGAAGATCTGGTCAATGCCATCTACCTCAGATTCTTCTCCTTTCTCTGTACCTATGCAGCATAAATTTTATCTTTTAATAGTGTCCCACATTTCCAACACATTCCATTCATGTGTTTTAAAAAGTATTTCATATTCTTTGCTTGAGCAATTCAGTTCTTCCACTTTGCTATCTAGTCTTGATATTTTTTTCTATTTCATTTATTTTGCTTGTGAGGCTTTCTCCTGTCATTTCAAATAGGCTTACTGAGTTTTTATATCCTACCTTTATTTCGGCTTGAATTTTCTTCAATATTTCTATGTCTTTTATGAATTTACTTCTTTTTGTCATTTCATTCTGTTCTATATTTATATTTTCTTGTGATTCATTCATTCATTCACTCATTCATTCATTCATTCATTCATTCGTTTATTCTTATCCACTTTGATTTCTTTCCATTGTTCCTTCGTGTGTTCTTTAAAGTCTTTTTTTTTTCTTTTTTTTTTTTTTTTTTTTTTTTTGAGACAGGTCTCCTTGTATCTTCAGCTGGTCTGGAACTCACTATGTTGAACAGGCTGGCCTTGAACCCACAGAGATCTACCTGCCTCTGCCTCCAGGGTTCTGGGGTTAAAGGCGTGTACCACCAAGCCTAGTGTCATTGAATTCTTTAATCATTATGCATTCTGGGATTCCTCTGGGTAGTTCACATTGTAGGACACTTCTGTAAGAGTGGTGGGTTTGGGTAGGGACATATTATCCTAGTTTTTCATAGTTTTTGTGTGTAGATCTAGGCATTTGGATTTCTTTTGTTGCTTATGTGTCTGATATCAAATTCCAGTCTACCTTTGCTCAGTTGAAGTTTGGCTTTGTTTATATTGTTGATGTAGCTTAGTTGCTTTCTGATAAAGTATGAATATTTGGCTTGTGCTTCAGCTTCTCACTTCTGCTTTTTTATTTGTATGACAGCATGATTCCAAGCTGGCTAGCCAATTGATCTGCAGCAAGGTAAAGAGACCTAGGCCCAAGTTGAGATTATGGGGATCCAGTGGCTGGAATCTGGTAGGCTAGTCCCAGGCAGGAACAGCAGGAGGTAATCTAGGCCCATGGTAGGGATGGGGACACTGTCAGAGTAGATATGAGTCCTTCAGCTGGGATTATTGGGCTGGTCCCAGAGCACCAAGATTACAACCACTGGGGAGAATCTGGTTCAGAGGCTTGTCGTGAGCTCTCAAGCAGAATGAGCAAGAGGGAATCTAAGCCCAAGGCCAGGGTACAGATAGCTTGGGGAGGGTCTAACCAGCTAATCAGAATAGACATTATCCTTTCTGAAGTTATATGATGGGTATGTTATGTGACAGGCATGTTATGTGATGAATATATCATGTGATGGATATGTCATGTCCTGGAGATATTATATGCTGGGTATGTTATAAAATGGATGTATCATATAATGAATATGTTACATGATGGTTTATATTATGTGAAAAATGTTATATATTAGATATATTATGTAATGGATATGTCATATGATAGATTATACTATGTGAGGGATATATTATCTGACAAATCTGTTGTATGGTCAAAAAGCACATGCATATGATTTTATATAATTTTTAAACCAATTAATGGAGAAAAAAGAAACTTCTGTTTATTTTTAGAAATAATTACATTTACTAATGTTCTTTATTAGTTCCTGTGGGTGCCTTTTGTTTTATTTTTGTGCCTCAGTTACTTTGTCTCAGATTGAATTTCTATATTATTTCATGTAAAATATACCAGTTGGCAACCAACAACCTTGTTTCCTGCATGTCTGGAACAACATTTGTGTTACCTTCACTAATGAAAGGCAGTTAATACTGGAGGAAGAATCTTGGTTGACATTTAAAAATACTGTATTTATTATTTTTGTTTTATGTGTATGAGTGTGTCACCTTCATGTATATGAGTGCACCCATGTCCTGCAATGCCCATGGCGATCAGAAGAGGGCATGGAATTTCTCTGGAATGTGAGTTACAGATGGCTGTAAGTTGCCATATGGGTGCTAGGAATTGAACCTGGGTCCTCTGCAAGAATGGTTAGTGCTCTTAAATGCTGAGCCATTTCTTCAGCCCTTAATTCAATTTTTAAAGAAGTGGATTACATAGTCCTATTGCCTAATGGCCTAAAATTTTCTACTTATAATAATTTTTGTCTATTTACTTATCTGGAGGCTTTCTGAAGACCAAGTCCAGGATCTTGCCCCTGTCAGGCAAGAGCTCCACCACACTGAGCTACATTCCCGACTCCTAAAACTCAATTCTCACTTTTAAAGTGACACTTCATTTTTGTGCTGTTTGTTTCAATATTTTGTTTCATCATGCTATATGCTGGTTAGTTTTAACAAAAACTTGACTCAACCTAGAATCATTAGTCATCTGGGAAGAGAGTCTTAATGAGGAATTTTCTAGATCAGGTTGGCCTGTGACCAGGTCTATGGGCCATTGTCTTGTTAATTGATGTAAAGAGGAACCCAGCACACTGTGGCCAGCACCATTCCCTAGGCAGGGCATGACTCATAAAATTGAAGAAAGCTAGTAAGTATGCAAGCTAGGCAATATGGATACATTTATTTCTTTCTGCTCTTGACTGTGAATATGACTTGACCAGTCATCTAAAGCTTCTGCTGCTGTGAGTTCCTTGCAATTATGAACTGTAACCTGGAATTTTAAGCTGAAATAAACCCTTTGTTGTTTTTGGTAAGAGTGTTTTTCACAGCAATAAAAATGGAACTAGGACACTGGGTCTGGCCCCATTGACTTGTAGAATATTGTGCTGCAGTAGTGTTTATGGTGAAAGCTTGGCCTCTGGCATCCCTGATAAGCTAGTTTCTTACTTCTCCTTCTTTGTTCAATGTAGTCTTTCATGTACTTATCAACTGCTTTGAACACATTTTGAGACACCCTTCTTTATCAAAATATAAACATTTTGAATTGATTCTTCAAGATGACTTAGCAGTTGTCAACATTCCTTATGGCCTTTGGATAAAGGCAACATTTTTCAATAGTCTTATTTAATCAGGTAAGTCAGTTATTTTAATGTACAATCAGAAATGAGGATTCATAGATTGTTAATTTACAGAATGATAAAAATTCTTTTGCTAAATTCACACCTAGTTAAGTGAAACTCAAAACTCACAGCTGCAGCTGTTGTTGGTTTCACTGAATCAAGTACCCTTCTCATATGTTTGAAGGTTGGTTTCTTCAATGTTATCTGGTTTGAGTGGTCCAGGGAATTATGATGAAAATCCCTCTCTGTTGCTTTGTTTACCCTTGTAATAGTTTGAGTGATAAATATCCTCCATAGGCTCATGTATTTGAATACTTGGTCCTCAGGCAATGGTACTGTTTGAGGAGTTTATGGAACCTTTATGAGGTGGAGGCTTGCTGGAGGAAATATGTCACTCAGTGGATTTTTAGGGTTTACAGTTTTATAGGCACTTCCTGTTCTCTTTCTGTAGATGGAACTGTGATCAGCCAGCTCCAGCTACTGTGCATTCCCCACCAACATGGTCTCTGTTCCTTGAAACTATAATGGAAAATAAACACTTTCATCAACAAATGACTTTTGGTTTTGGTATTTTACTACAGCAACAGAAAAGCAATTACTAGAGTCCCATGTTGGAAATATTCACTGTCCCTGATTTACCAATGAGATTCTTCAGCAGCATTAGATGAGGAGCCACGAGGAGTCACGAAACTTCATAAATCAAGGCATCCTAACCACAGTGATGTGCACAAAGTTCCCAGCCTAGAGCATCCTAGTTTTATCAATTAATACTATTTGTGACCCAGACATATCCAGCCCACAGCACAGGGTAGCTATAAATGTGGCCCAGTATAAAGTTATAAATTTACTTTAAACACTATGAAATAGTTTTGTATTACTTTGGATGGAGAGTGCATAGTTTTCAAGCTTAAAATTTATTAATAACAATACACTGTGATAATGTCTAAACTGTAATGTAAATCATGAATATTTAATATAATTCCTAGGTAAAGAGTTTTAAACATCATTTTTTTTTCTCTCTGACTTTTGGTGAGCTAGACTTATAAAAAGCAACCTCATTATTCACAATAAATTTTGAAAGTATAATTTATTCAAAGCTATATCGGTTTAAAGAAGGAAAATGTAAAACACATATTTGATTTGATATTATTCAGACAGAATAATAAACTCTCTGGCATTAGACAAAAATTATCAGGTGATTTTTTTTTCTAAGCTAGGAACAATTAAGTCTACCAAGCATCTTGGGTTATCGATACTAGTGCAGAGTGTATGTTCAAATTTTTCTGATTAAATTAGCATCCCCTATCTTGTTTCCTTGTTGGGCTATCACAGAGGGAATTGTCATAAGAATGGTTATGATACTAAAGAGTTCCCAGTCCGACTGTTTGTTGGCATGTTCTCCACAAGATACTCCTCTTATCACATTCTAATTGTGTTCTCGCCCACCCTTGAGTAACAGTTTCAGGAAAGTTCCGAAATGTCAGTGTCTGAAATCACAGGTACACTTTAAAGCTAATGAAATTCAATTCCTCCTATGTGCAAAATATTTATCCTTCTATTTACAGAGAAACATTCCAGTTACAACTCATCAAAGAAGCTTCTTTTACACCAGACGGAGATTATTATAGAGTACCACAACTGCTCACACACAGACATTGTCTGTGAAATGGCCAATTCTAGTGACATCTTTTAAAGCACTGATGACTTACTAAAGAACAAGTTGGAGTGGGGAGATGGCCAAATGGATCAGAGCACTTGCTGTTCATATATGAGGACCTGAGTTTGGATCCCCAGCACCCATGCAGAAAGCCTGTTGTAACTGTGCATAGGTCTGTAACCCCATAGTTTGGGGGCAGAAACAGAAGGATATCTGGGCCTTACTGGCCACCAGTCTTACTCCATGTTCAGTGAAAGAACCTGCCTAAAGGGAATCAGGTAGATTGTTACTGAGAAAAACACCTGATTTCCTTCTCTAAACTCCACATGCTGCACAGGAGTATGTACACTCACCCCCACACACGCAAACACACACAACCCCTCCCTCCCACAAACACACACCACACCACTTGGGTCTGAAATCTTAGGTGTTGCCCAAACAGAAAAGATGTCAAAGAAATGGCTGAAGGAATTACCCTGTCATGGAGTACTTTCGTATACTCTGATTTTATTTCAGTTCTTTTTATGAAGATAATTTTTAATCTGTTTTCAAGAAAGTACCATTAATGGGACTTTAAGGATGCTTAAAGTGATACATTTTCTATTTACTTTCTTTTTTCCAAAGTGTAAGTACTTTCACCTGCCTCAGTCCCATGCAGGGAAACATGTCATTCTTGTCCTTATGAAAAGAAATATCTGTAAATGTGTGTATATCAGGCAGTCTAGGATATAAGTCTGCTCTAAGAGCCCTTTTGACACCTGAGTTTATTCTAACACAGTTATTTTAGGAAGATCAACAATTTGAGGAGTATTTTCATTCAAATCAAAATGACAGAATCTCTGTAGGCAGACATCACCAAGATCTCAAAAGAGTTTAGACTCTAATCACCAGCAGCAAGCTTCTTAGAGAGTGCCTGATGATGTGGCTTGGGATGATGCAAAAGCCAATGGAGAGGGCAGAAGAGACAAGTGCCACCTACCTGACATCCTGGCTACAGGACTCCAGACTGTAGGCAGCCCACAGCCCAGCTCAGGTGTCTCCGAGAAGCAGATCTCTTTTCTTGTAGTCCTGATTCTATGCTTACATGCTAAAGACTTCAGTCTTCGGTTGACCTGATCAAATATTTGAGGAGTTTCCAAATTTCTCTTCATGAATAGTCTTCAAGATCAATCTGTTATACAAGTATATGACCATTGAACTTTCATGTACAGAAGAAAGGGCAAAAGAGTAAAGAAAGAATAAAACCTTTGGGGTTGTGTATGTGTACATGTGTGTACAGGTGCATGTCAGTGTGAGTACATGTGTAGGTGTGTGAATAGTGGCCAGATATCAACCTCAGTTGTCTACCTTAGTCACATTCCAACATTCCACCAGTGCACACCAGGATTTCAAACCTACACCACCCAGATATTTCCATGGGTGCTGAAGACTGAGCTAAGGTCCTTGTATTAGTCACTTCTGTTGCTGTGATAGAAACACTGACCCAAGCAATTTTAGAAGGAAGAGTTTATTTGAGCTCAAGATTCCAGGGGAATTTCAGTCCATCATGGCAGGGAGGCATGGTGTCTGGAGGTGGCTGGAGCAGGAGCAGCAGAAACTAAGCTCTCACATCATTATGCAGGCACAGGACGTAAGAGGGCGACTGGAGATCTGGCAAGGCTTAAGACCGCTCTAAGCCAACCCCAGTGACATGCTTCCTCCAGGATAGCCACACCTTCTAAAATGTCCAAAACAGTGCCATTATCTGTGAACAAAATGTCCAAACACTTCGAGTCTATGAGGGACATTTTCATTCAAACTACCACAGTCCTCATGCTTGTGCAGCATACACCTAACCAAATGTGTCATCTCTTCAACTCCCAACCATGAAACATTAACATGTCAAATTTGTTCCACTTCCTGCATGCAGAATCAAACAGTTGCTCTGGGTTGTTTCTAACGGATTTTTCCTGCTGCACACACAGCAGTTTCCTGATTTCCCATAGGTCAATATCTTTCAAAATATATCAAATTATTACATAATTGCATGGCTAACACTTCTAACATACGATTATTGTTCCAGTAAATACAATTAACATAGATTTCTTTTAACCACTTGTTAAATATTTTAGCCTGTCTCCAATAATTTTTATCACAAAGAACATAAAACTGACTTTCATATAATGATGTTTTCCATGACAATTTGTTCTGAGTCCTTAAAAAAAGAAAACATATTCCTCTAAAAAAGAAGAAATAACTTTACTGTTGGTAATTTTGTTGGTAATTTTGTTCTTTGTCCCTTATTAACATATGTAATATAGTAATGTCTCTGCAAATTTGGGGAATTATTCTTTTTGAGAATGGTTTTAAAATTTGCATAGAAGAATGAAATATTAATATTTGTGTACTTTATTTTTTGTGTCTGTGTGTGTACCTGTGTGTGCCCATGTGTGTGCATATGCGTGTGAACTGTATGTAGAGGTTAGAGGCCAATGTCAGGCATCTTTGTCAATTAACTTTATCATAAATGATGAAAATTAAATTGATTGGTAACATTATCTTAAGTCAAGAAAAACAGACATTAAGTACTTTATTACTATTCAATCTATTAAATTACAGAGCAGCTTGCTTAATATCAAACTCTGTTCTGTTTCTACTGTTTCACTCAATGTAAATAAAAGTACCTCCATAAAAGTTTCTAAATTACAGAGGCTTTATTTTTAGTTGTCAAGGAATAGAACTCTGCAATAGGGAGCAGCCTGAAGAAATGTTCTTAGGGATTGTCCACACAACCAAATTAGTTTTACATGCTGTGGGCTTTTGTATATGTTGAATTATTTTCTCCACCCATATGTTAAAGTCTGAATTCACCAGAATTTCATAATACAACCATATTTGGAGAGATCTTTAAAAACTTTTTTAAGTGAAAATGAGGCTCTGGGGGACATGCACCATTTCATTACAACTAGCACCCTTATCATAAGAAGAAATGTGGACACACAGTCACCAGAAATGAAGATTGAATTTCATACACAGAAATGCCTCAGGACTCTGAAGATGCTGTGCAAGATGACACACTAGACATTGAAGAAGGGGCAAGGGAGATGGATCAGTTGTTAAAGGCTTGCCTTGCAAGCATGCGGGCCTAAGTTTGGACACCTCAAACTCAATAGAAAAACAACAACAGCATCTTGAGTGGTGGCCTATGTTTGTAATACTGGCACTGGGAAGGCAGGCACTGGCAAATCCTTGGGGAATCACTGACCAGACAACTTTGCAGCACTAATTGCATGGCAAGCCAATAAGAAACCTGCTTTCCAGACTGAAGTGGCTCATCAGCAGGCTAGGCTTCTTCTAGTCCTTTGTAATATTGGTAATTATGCCTTTAATTTATGCAAAAAGTGGATAAAAATGAAAATATGAATGGAGAAAATCAAATCAAGGTGGACAGTATCTAAAAAACAACATCTGAATTGACCTCTGGCCTTCTCATTGGCCACTGCATACATACGTGAACACACAAATCTATTGACGCCATGGTATTAAAATTCTAGCATCCAGAATTATAAGAACTTGATTTGTTTTTCATGCCACCCATTCTCCCATTCTGTGGGAGGTCATTCTTGCTGTCTCCAAATACCTTGGCTGTAGCTGGGTACCTGAGTTTTGTTTGCTTGTCTATATTTCACCTACAGATTGCAACCTACTTTCATTTCATCCAGCAACTCTGCCAGGGCAGGAGGTACTGAGCAATACAGCTTTGATAACTTCTGCAGCATGAAAATTACAAAACTTTAGGCTTTGGTAATTGAAATAGGAACCAAGTTTCTTATCTGATGAAGTTCAGCCAAAAACTCAGAAGAGCATGATTCATTCTTATTAATTTTGTATTAAAGAGTCCTGAGACATTTTTAAAGAAAAACAATAAAACTATGAAATGTGATATACTGGTACCCATTGAAATAATGATTCATGTATTAAACTTTAGAATGACAGCATTGTAAAATCAGCATCTATTTGAATCATAGAGTCATGAATAACACATTTGAATTTAGTAATATCTTACATTCTTGCATTTTTGTGTGAATATATGTACATGTATGTGCAAGTTTGTGTGTGCACATATGCATGTGGAAGTCAGAGGACAACCTCATGCTTCATTCCTCAGGAACTTCCCACTTTGTTCTCTTGGAGATAGGATCTCTCATTGGGTTGGGACTCTCTAAACAGGGTTCATCCTGTTTCTGCCTTCCAAGCACTAGGATTATAATTATTCATCACCACACTAGCTTTTTTGCTTGGGTTTTGGGGGTCAAAATCATGTGGTCCTGATTTAAGTGTAAGCACTTTAGCATCTGGGCTATCACCCCAGTCATATAGCATTGTCATAAAAACAAGACATATCAACATTCTATACCAATACTACCATATTGAAGTAATTTTATAGAAAGATTGCTTCAGGAAACTTAAGTGTCTTATATAAAACATCAACTGAAAAGACATAATTGTGAAAAAAAAAAGAGAGCAGGACACTTTACTGTGCTCCAAAAATACATAGGGATAAGGACATTTAGACTGAAATCATCATTTGATGTTCTAAATCAATTGTTCAAAGGCACAATGGGGAAAATGTGTCTAGTGTAAATATATTAGTAGACAAATATTTGCTAATACAGACAGAAATATGGTTAATAAATTCCATTTTCTTGATGTAATAATTTATTTAATACTATATTTTATTCATTCAAATACATTCAAAAGGGCTGGAGAGATGACTGGGCAGTTAAGAGAAACTTCTAAGAATTATCAACACTTTCAGCAAGTCACAGGTTAAAAAATCAATTTACCAAGTTCACTAACCTTTCTATATACCCATAAGAATCAATCAGAGTAAAAGTTCATGGAGGCACTTCCACTTACAAAAGCCTCAAAAAACATCCAGGAAAAACTTAACCAGACATATTAAAGACCTCTACAATAAAAAGTAAATCTTTGAAGAAAGAAATTGAGGAAGAAACAAGGAAATGGAAAGCCCACCCCTTTCCCGTGCTCGTGTATTGGTAGAATTAATGTTGTGAAAATGAAAATCCTACCAAAAGAAATTTAGATTCACTCAAAATCCACAAGCACTTCTACCTAAAAAAATCTTAAAATACAAAAGAAATAACAAAATGTCCCAGATATATAAAGGAATTGTGAGCACTAAAAGCAATGATGGGGGGGGGTACCATTCCTAATTTCAAACAATATTACAGAACTATAGTTGTAAAAACAGAATGGTATTGGCACACAAACAAACATGTAGGTCAATGAAACAAAACAACAGACCCAAACATGAGTGTACACAATTTAAGCCACCTAATATTTGAGAAAGGTGCTAAGAACACACACTGGAGGAAAGACAACATCTTCAAGAACTGGATGTCCATATGTAGAAGAATGAAATTAGATATACATCTACCACTGTGCACAAAAGTCAAGTCTAAATGTTTCAGAAATCTCAATGTGAAACCTGAAATGATTAAACAGTTAGAGGAAAACATAGGCAATACCCTACAAGATATAGGAAAGTACTCTTTAAATTGTTCTTCAGGTCACAGAAATTAAGGTCAACATTGACAAATGGTCTCTCATTAGACTTAAAAGTTTCTGTATGACAAAGGAAACCACCAATATAGTGAAGAGGAAGCCCATAGAATTGAAAAAATTTTTACAAAGTATACATCTGACAGAAGATTAATATCCAGAATATACAAAGAACTCATAAAACAAAGGCTCAATAAAACAAATCAATTTAAAAATGGACTACGAATCTGAACAGAGAGCTCCCAAAAGAAGAAAGAAAAATTGGTAAAAATACCATAAAAATTGTGGCACATCCTTAGCAATTAGGGAAATGCTAATTAAAACTACCTTAAGATTTCATCTTACCCACTTCAGACTGCCTAAGATCATGAGGTCAAATAGATCAAATGAATGAAATGCTTGAGAGGATGTAGGGAGAGGAGAACACTCATTCACTGCTGGTGGGACTGAAAACTGGTGCAACCACTGTGGAAATCAGTGGGAGGAACTCTAAAAATCTAAAAGTAAACTTACCATATGGTCTGGTTATACCACTACTCGACATATACCCAAAGGACTGAATATTATACTGCAGAGATACTTGGGCAGGAATGTGTGTTGCTACTTTTTAAACAATAGCTAAGAAATGAAAAAAAAAAAAAGAAATGGAATTAAACTAATTGCCTCTCAATACATGAATGAAAAATGAAAATGTGGTACATTTACACAATGGATTTCTACACAGTGGTAAAGAAAAATGAAATCATGAAGTTTACAAGTAAATGGATAGAACTAAAAACTGTTATTCTAAGTGAAGAAAAACAGACCCAGCAAAACAATTTACATATATTCTCTCTCATTTGTGCATCCTAGCTCCCAATCTTTAGATGTGAGTATATATCCTGATATAACCTCAGTAGCCAGAAAAAAGGAATGGAATGCTGAGGTTAAAGGGGGTGTAGGATCTTGGGCGAGGAGGATATTAGGTGATGGGTGTTTTCAGAAGGAAAATGGGAGTGATAGTGATCTTTAACTGGGGAGGAAGTAGAGAAAATTATACATGGGGAGAGAGAGAGGAGATTAATAATGTATATGTGGCATGATAAACCAGAGGCAAATGCATTACTTCAAAAGCCTACTGAAAACACACACACACACACACACACACACAGACACACACACACACACATGCATGTGTATGCCTGAAGGCTGTATAACATAAAATACAGTATCAGGCAAGGTAAATCTCTCTTTAAATTGTTTGTCAAAGTACTATAAAACATTTTCTGTGTATTGTTCTGTTTAAAATAAAAGATTCTTGGGGCTGGAGAGATGGCTCATCAGTTAAGAACACTGGTTGTTCTTGCAGAAAACCCAGGTTTGTATCTCAGCACCCACATGACAGCTAACAACTGTCCGTTAACTCCAGTCCCAGGGGATCTGACAGCCTCTTCTGACCTCCGCAGGCATTGCACAACACGGGTGCACTTACCTACATGCAGGCAATACACACATACACATACAATAAAAATATAAGTAAAAAATTTCAAAAAGATTCTCAAAATAATTCAGGCTGTTACCACAGCCCTTAATTGCCTCCAAGAACTGGGAGATAAGACCTTAGTGCTTAGGTGGGACATACTTCAGACACAAGACTTGGAACAAACAATCTGGATCTGATCCGGAAGCCATCTCTCTGAAGACAAACTCTCATAGTATTAGAAAATATTATTCAAACTGCCAAGTGCCAAGCGTGAAAACCAATCAATGATACCACCAAGCTGTAAAATCTATAAACTGCAACAATGACAAGCCCAGAAAATATTTTATATTGGTGCAATAGTGGCACTTTTAAAGAAATATTTCATTTATTTTTTTGTTTATTTGTTTATTATTTATTTATTTATTTGTATTTTATGTGTGAGTGTACTGTGTCCGCCCATCCCCCCAGTCCAGCCTCTGTGGCAGGCCCCATCCCTTGGAGGATCCAGAACCCCTGGGAAATACACCGACCCTAAGTGACACTTCTACAATGCAACCTCTAGTAGATCTGAGGCTCAAGGAACATAGCAGAACGGGAGTGGAAAGAGTATTAATGCATCTTTCAGTTATCATCAGTGAAACTTCCTCATGCAACAGATGATGGTTAATCCAGAAAACCACAACTGTCCAAAGTACAGAGAGTAAGATACTGTAGAGTGCTTATCACGGAACAGGACATGGGTATCAAATCTCTGAGACACAAGGATTAGGGACTATGACAGAAGATTGAATGGAAAGATTGCCAAGGTCAGAGATAATTGATTACCACAAGGAAACAGAGTGTTTCTGACAACTGGGAAGTTACTTATATGAACTTACTGCAATGGTAGCAACATACACAAAAGCATGCAAGCTCAAACCAGACAAAATCTCAGCATAGAAGTGGGGATGTTGGGAAGAAGTTCAATCCTTAGTTGAGGAACTATTGGCAACAGATAACTACTGGGGGGGGGGGCGAGTTATTTTTCTCTAAGGATGTGACACTATTAAGGTTAACCAGGAGCTAAGGGATGGAATTATACCAAAAGAAATTTGGGAGCAAAAACTTGACTTGACAGGCATTAACATTTAAGACAGAGTAAGTAAAGTCTGTGGGGGTGGGGTAGAGGTAGGATATACAGGTTGTGCAGATATGAGAGGGGGTCTAAATATAATCAAAATACACTATGGAATTCATGAAATTATTAATAAAAATAAATGACAAAAACCATGAACTTCATATTATTTAAGAAACACTCTGTCTTTGTACCCAGTGAGGTGATAAGCTAGTATTGTATACAAAGAAATAAGCAAAAAAGAAAAGGTCATCTTTACTGCTGTCCTTGGAAGCTGCAGCTAAGGACTAAGAATATGAACAGAAATGAGGAACAGCAAGCTAGAAACAAGTGTCTGTCTGAATTGTCCTTTCCAATGAATGCCATTTCTAAGAAGAACATTCACAGTTCAAATAATGAACTTTATTTAATCTGTGGTGGTCTAAATAAATGCTTATGTGCATGTTTGTGAGCTTCTAGGATCTAGGTCTACTTGTCAGGAACTTATGTTTCAGGAAACACAGACTGCTGTCTCTACATTACACAAATTTTTCTTTGGGGTCTGCTCTATTGGGGGTGATGATACTGCTTCAGGAGTGTTCTTTGAATTCTGGGTAGTACACTTTCTCCATGGGAGGTGATGTTACTTTACCTGCTCCTTAGCAGAATGCCAGGCATATGCATGGGTAGATCTTTTCTACATTCCTCTTGTTTTCTTTCAGGTTAATATCTCTGACTGTTCATTCAGTCCCTCAAGTTGCAGTATTAGATATTGGATGTCCTATCACAATCAGTTTTAACTCATATATACGTATGTTGGTTAAAATGTCCATTTTATAGCTGTCCATTGAACAATGAGACTTCCATAGATAACTTTTTGTATTTTTTTTATCTTTTTGAGACAAGGTCTCCCTGTAACCCCCAGCTGGCTTGGAACTTGCCATGCTGACTAGGAAGGCCTCAAACTCGCAGAGATCCATCCACCTCTGAACCCAAGAGCTGAGACTAAAGGTGTGCAATGCCCAGCTGACTCCACAGATAACACTTGAGTAAATCTGTGTCTGCACAAAATTCCAGCATGGACATGAGGAAGTAAGTCACTTCAACTCCATCTAAGGAAATTGTGGTAACAGATGGCTGCTGAGAAGGCCACTCTCTGTCAAGCACAGGATTTTCTTGCTTAGATTAATTGAAATGAGAAAACTGGCCTTAAATGTGGTGCCACCTTTTTACAGTCCTCAAATATGAAGTCTGAGAGAAGAGCTTTTGCTTTTGCCACTTGCCTTCACATCTTGGTCATCTCCACTATTGCAGGCACTTATGTGGCCACTGCTGTTGCTTCAACTTTTACTGCTGTCAAAACCAAGATTTTTTCACCTTCCAATATGAACTGAAAACCAATGACTCTCCAGGAATCTTCCAGGCCATCTGTGCAAGATTAGTACTTCTGAGACACCCAGGCTCATGGACTGAGCATCTGAATTCTCAGCCTTTCCAGCATGCAGACAGCCATTGTTGGACTGCCCAGTGGACGTCATGTAGTCTAGTCTAATAAATTCCCTTTTACTATATATTCAGTCTATCAGTCTGTTCTAGAAATCCTGATTAATACATCAGACTACTCATGGATCCAGAATACTATTCATTTTCGTGACCAGTCCTTTGCATATTCCATATCCATCCAATAAGAGGGAAGAGAAAGTGGAAGGCCGTCACAGCACTCAGAATGGTGGTGCTGCATTTCTTACTACCTTTTACTTATTTATTTCCTTTATCGTGTGTGTGTGTGTGTGTGTGTGTGTGTGTGTGTGTATGCATGTGTGTGTGTGTGTGTGTGTGTGTGTGTGACAGCATGCCTCTCAAGGTCAGAAGACAATTTCTGACAGTCTGTACTCTCCTTCCACAAGGTGAATAATGGGGATCCAACTCAGGTCATCAGCCTTGCTGACAAGCACCTTTAAATGCTGAGCCACCTCACCTGTCCAAGGTTCTATATTTCTTGTGCTTACTGGCATTTGGCAAGAAATAAACCCATCTTTGCTGTTTTACAAATACAAGTTGAACTATCAGTCCTGTTTTGAATTTTTGTTGTCTGATCAATCTTCCTACATGAAAGAGGATGAAACTGAAAAGTGTATTATCGACTGGAGAGATAACTCAGCGGTTAAGGGCACTGACTGCTATTGCAGAGGACTTGGGTTCAATTTTCAGCACCCACATGGCAGCTAACAACCTTCCATAACTCCAGTTTCAAGGGATCTGATGCCCACTTCTGATTTCCTGGGCATTGACTGACATGGATACACTTATGTACATGCAGGCAAAACACTTATACACATAATATGAAGAAAAGAAAGAAAGAAAGAAAGAAAGAAAGAAAGAAAGAAAGAAAGAAAGAAAGAAAGAAAGAAAGAAAGAAATTGTATTACATTTCATTGCACAAAACGATTAACCCAATAAACCTATTTTATAGATTGAAAAGGTGAAATAATTGGAGAAATGGCTCAGTGTTAATGGTATTTGCTGTCTTCAAGAGGTGAAAACTTCAGTTCCAGCACCCAATTCCACTGGTTCACAGTTACCTGTAATTCCAAGTGTTGGGAATCCAACACCTTCCTCTGTATAGGTACCTGCCCACTCATGACATATATTCAGACAGAAATACAAGCACTCATATAAATGTTTAATCTTTATTTTCAAGCAACATATTGATTCTATTTTTATAATTCAAGTATGTCCTTTGTAGTCAGTGGTTTGGAACTAAGGATATATTAGTAAATAAAAATACATACTGCCTTCATGAATTTTATATATTAAAAGAGGGAGACAATAGAAAACATACACATATCACTATATCATAGTTAGCTTTTGACTCAACATAACCTAGTTACCTGGGAAGAGGGAACCGTAATGGAAGAATTTCTTCCATTAGATTGGCCTTCAGGTATGTCTATGAAGAATTTTCCTAATGGCTAATTGATATGGAAGGACCCAGCCCACTGCTGGTGGTACTAATGCTAGACAATGGTCCTTGGCTGTGTGACCGATAGCTGAGCAAGCCATGGGGAGCAAGGCATTAAGCAGTGTTCCTCACTAGTTTCTACTTCAAGCTCCTGCCTTGAATTCCTTCCTTGGCTTCTTTTATTGATGGACCATAATCTTTAGTTTGAAATAAACTCTCCTTCCCTCCCCACGTTGCTTTTAATCATGGTCTTTAGAGCAACAAAAAGCAAACTAGAGCACTGTATTATGTTAAGAAGGAGGACAAAGGACTCTGAGAGGGAAGAAGCAGGAGAATAAGGAATCCAATCCCAAATGGAATGCAGAAGAAACAGCACTGAATGGTCTGAGACTTGGAGGAAGGATTCTACTTACTGCTTTTAACGCTCATCGTCATTGTGCTTATAATGAGAAGGCAGAGAGATTTTGTGACCGATCAATCATGTAACATCAATACAGGCTTGCTTGGCAATCGTAGACCCCTCCTAGAAAAGGAATTGTGTTATGATCACTCAGTTCTTGCTAAACATGCATATGAACTATTGCCTTTGGTTATTCCTGTAGTCATTTATCATTCTGTGAAAGAGGGTGCTGCCATTATCTAAAAAGATGGTCACAGAAGATGCAAATAATCTTCCCATAAGGATTTAATTCTAGGTAACATATGTTTTTTAAGAGGCATAACACAATACACACAAAACAGCTACTTAAATTAATCATCCCTGCCAATGATGGTCTAAATACTTGTAAATAAATCTATATCATTATATCTACAAAAACTTGGAAGTTATTATCCCCAGAAACCCTTGAAAGTAAATTGCTAAAATCCCAATGTGGTTATAATTTCCTCTTTAATCTAATCATTTAAACTGTGAAATATTTCCATATGAAAGCAAACATACATGCTTATATTTTATAGGAATATGTTTTAAAACAAGACAAATTCTACCCTGGCGAGCACTTGGTATTTATGAGAATTTGAAGAATACACTGGAAGGCAAGGCTGAGTGAAACGTAAGGGAACGATTTTATTCGATATGTGGATAGTTCAGCTTTCTGTTTTTCTATCATTTTAAATAACTTAATGGAATGCCTCAACATTATATTTATAAGATAAGAAGAAAAAAATAACTCAGATGAAATTATGTTTTTAGTCATTGGGACAGTTCCTTAAGTCTGAGTTTTCTCCTTTCTAAAACAAGAATCTCTCTTGCTTTTTTTCTGAAAAGGCTTAGCATTTCATAAAAAAAAAAAAAAAAAAACACCTAAGGAATTTCAGATAACTTTTTATTTAATGCTAAGTAATTTTTTAATCTAGATTATAAAAAGATTTGGTCTTTAATTTCCTCCATTTTGACTATTTGCCTGAAACCAGTTCAAATTTCTCAGAATCTAAAACATTTTCCAAAAGTTTCAATATTCAAATAGCCCTTGGGAGTAACAAACTTTCACTAAGCATTATCACAAATATAAAACCCACACTAAATATACAACTGGGTGAATTTTCTCATCTCCAAATACCCATGAAGTTGGCAATAGTCACATCAAGATACCCCCTCCAAGCAAAATAAAAACTCCCTATGATGACAAAGGAAAAATTTCATGTTTGGAGCTCACAGGGACCATGAGATAGACAGATTGTCTTTTAGGTGATTTATTAAGAGCAATTAATGCCACAGATAGAAAGGCAGACCACAGCATGGTGGGGGTTATGAGGAGATTTCTGGCCAGGAGGCAAGGTGAGGCTCCCTGCTATATGTCTCAGAAGGGGGAGTTAATGTCATGTGGATGATGAGTGGTCCACAGCAACCTGCAGCTGAGGTTGTCTCTGATTTTGATGTAGTAGGAGGAAGAGAGTATTCTGAAGGAATGTGTGATTCTGAGGATGCAGAGGAGGATGGGCACATCTAGTTGAGGTGTACTCATTACACTGGTGGGGCCTATACAGCCACCAGTAGCCCTCTGATGTAAAGACAGGAAGTCTGGCAACCTGAGCCTATAAACTTCTTGAAGAAATTGCTGCCTGCCATTTTCCTGGAATCCCAACACTTTGGGATTTTGTCAGTGGGTCTGAGATTCACACACATGCAACTGGTAGTGTGATTGTGATTTCCTTCACAGCAGCTGTAAGAAAATACCTAATAACAAAGAAACAACGAGGAGGGGGCTTGGTTTCAGGCATTGTACCACCAAGTTACTAGATTCAAATCTTTATTTAAAAAAATCCATTGTCCAGTCTTTCACTGGTTTCATGACTCACTTCTTGTGTGTGTGCGTGTGTGTATTTCTGTAATCTATTCTTTGTCACTGTTTTTGTCAGCATTTGTGTTAATCCATACAGTTCTAGACATTGCTTCAAAACACAACTTGGTATTTAACTAAGCTGTCCTGCCTTTATTTCTTTATTCAAGGTCACCTTTATTTGACTCACCTATATTTCAATTAATTTATTCTTCAGCAATTTCATAAACTTGGTCACATTCATCCCTCCATCATCTCTTGCCTTCTTCCCACCTCTCCCAAGCCTTCACTTCCTCACATCAAGTCCCCATCCCACTTCCATGTCTTTTTGTTTTTGTTTTGCTTTGTGACCTACTAGGTTTAACCAGGGCCACAAGCACTGGGTGTGAAGTTATTCACAGCAACATGTAGCCAGTGGCTACATCACTGAAAACTATGCTTCCTCTCCTCTGTTCATGCTCTGGAGGTGGGGGGAGCACCATGATCCATTTCCCCATCAGTGATGGAATGCTTACTGGCTCAGTTTTGCCCAGACCCTATATAGGCAACCACATTTCCTATGAGTTCACAAGTGCCTCTGCCAATTCAGTTCCATTAAGATGGCATTCAGTCCTCCTACCTAAATATGATAATCACCTTGTCTTAGCTAATTGATCTGATAATGTGCTTCAATATGACATTTTCACATATGCACATTCTACTTTGATGAAATTCACACTCCTTCCATTGGTCCCATCCCCCCCAGTAGTCTACTTTCTTCTTTCCCAGCACAAGCATAGGCACATTCTCTCTCTCTCTCTCTCTCTCTCTCTCTCTCTCTCTCTCTCTCTCTAATATGTAATACTTTCCTTTCTGAGTCAGTCTCATTTTACTTAACATGAAGATCCTTAGGTCCATACATTTTACTTGCATAGTTTCACTCTTCTTCATGGTTGAATTATATATGTTACAATAATATAACATATATCTATGTATAGATAGATGGATAGATGATAGATAGATAGATGATAGATATGACAATTTTTTTTGTTGATTCATCTATTGATAGACAATTGAGCCAGCTCCATAACTTGGCTATTGGGAAGAGTGGCACACACACATATGCTGGTATCTGAGTTGTATGCTGACATAGATTCTTTGGGTATAGACAAATTATGTGTTTTTTTGTAATTTTTGAGGACCCTTCACAATGATTTCTACAATATCTTGGAAATTTAGAGTGTTTCTGGGTTCTGTTTTCCTGAATCCTCACCAGTATGTGTTTGTTTTATTAAAGATATCCATTCTGACTAGGATAAGAGGGAATTTGACAATTTTGATTCAGTTTTCCCTAATGGTGAGGATAGTCAAAATTTTTATTATGCTTATTGCCTGTCTGTAATATTCTTTGAGAGAAGTTTACTGAGTATATTTTTCCATTTGTTCACTGGATTATTGGGTTTTTCTATTAGAATTCTGAGTCATTTTCATATAATAGATATTAACTTCCTGTTAATGATTTTCTCCAATTCATGATTTTCTCCTATTCATTCTATAGGCTGTTTCTTCACTATAGTGATAGTTTACCTTGCAGAAACTTTTTAATTTCATGTAATCCCATTTGTCCATTCTTGAAATTATTCATTGTCCTATTACAATCCTTTTCCAATGGTTCTTGCTTACACTTATACCCTGAAGAGTTTTCCTTTAGTACTTTCAGATTTTCAGGTCTTTGATCCAATGTGACTAGATTTTTATACAGACTGAGAAATGGGGATCTAGTTTCAAATCTTTACATGTGGATACCCAGTTTCCTCAGCACCATTTGCTAAACATGCTGTGTTTCTCTAAAGTATATTTTAGCACATTGGTTGAGAATCAGATATCAATAGCTGTATGTTGAATTTTCAGTAGATATCTTGGATTTCTATCTCAGTACTTTGAATACGTGGTTACATCCCCATCTATTTCTTTCCCACTCCACAAAACTCAATTGTTCACCATACTCAGTGTCCCTTATATCTGACAAGTTATTTGTCTGATCCTTGCAATGATTTCTCATTGGTTTTACTAGTGCAATCATGATGTATCTATGTATTTCATTCTGTTTCCTATGTATGGGGTACTTCAAAATTCTTGTATGTGTAGATATTTTCATCAAATTCAGAAAGAGAGAGAATAGAAAGATCATTCAGAGACAAAGGGTGCTTATTCTCTTTCAGAGGACCAGAGTTCAGTTTCCAGCAAGCACATAAGGGAGCTCACAAGTGTCTTTAACTCCAGCTCCAGGGAATCTGACTCCCTCTTCTGGCCTTTATAGGGACCAACACTCATTTGGTCCACATATGCTTACACACACACACACACACACACAGAACTCAAGAAGTGGAGTTCAGTTAAAGAGCATCCTCCACACACACAACACATATACACACCACACACACACCACACACACCGCACACACACCACACACACATACCACACACACACACACCACACACACACACACACACACACACACACACACACACAAATTAAAGAATAACATCTTTAAATTTGGAAAAATCTTACCATCATTTTCTTGAATATTTTGACCATTTTTTACTTTGTTTTTTCCTTTGGTCACTTTTGCTCAGTAATTTAATTTTCTCCAGCTTCAAATAGCACAGTCTTTCTTCTGCTTGATCCAATACGTTACTGAATATATTTAGTGAAATTTTCACAGCTATAATTACATTTTGAGAATTCATGTTTGAGTGCTATTTTATAACTTATATTTCACTAATATTTCTTATTCATATCAATGTAGCCTCACTTATTTCTTGTAGATCTTTGATTAGTATGTTCTTCACCTCTGCATGTATTTACTACACACTTAGTCTTTGTCTATCAAGTTTAATAGTTGGAAATTTTCAGGGCCAGAGATGTCACAGAAGTTAAGAGCACTGCCTGATCTTGCAGAGAACCAAGTTTCAGTTCCCCGCACCTACATGGCAGCTGTTAATACACGATGAGTAAGGAAACTTACAGGAGGAAGAGGTTATTTGCACTAATGGTTCCAGGTTCCAGAGGGATTAGGATTGATCATGGCAGGGGTTTGGTGAGGTGGCAAGAACAGGTGCAGAAAGCTAAGTGCTTGCATCTTCAAGCAGGCACAGGAAGCAGAGTGGGTGGAAATTTGACAAGGCTTAATGACTTTCAAAATCCACCCCCAGTGATGCACTTTCCCCGCAAGGTCACACTTCCTAAAACCTCCCCAAACAGCACAACCACTGGGGTAAAATGTCCAAATACTTGGAGCCTATGGGGGTCATTTTCAAACAAAACTTCACAGATACATAATGGTACAAGGTGCCAGAAAGAATATGCATTTCTCATCTCTTACCAGTGATGTTTCCTTTCAGAACAGATGGTGTTTGTTAACAGCAACAGAAAAGTAACAATACAGTTCCTTAAGTCTTAAGAATGGGGGTTGCGATGGAGATGTGTTACTTCAGGTAAGACAACTCACACACTTGATTCTATTCATTTGATCAGTTGTAAATATTTTATTTTTCTCCATCTGTTGAAAATAGAAGCATCTTCAATGAGGATGAGAGGTACACTTGTCTATAAATATAAGGTACATATTTAGAAAACTTTTTATCTGTCATATTCCTAGAGAAATTAATTTATTACTATATGCTAAATAATGACCCTTGGATTTAGAGACACGTATACTAGTTGCCATTCATCAAAGAAGCTTCTTTTTACAACAGATGGAGACTCTTACAGAGTTCTACAACATGGCACACACAGAGAATAAGTGTCTGAGAGATGCTCAGCCCTAAGTGACAAATCTACAATGAAACCTCTACAACTAAGGCTCATGGAACATGGTGCATTTCTCAACTCTCAGCAATGAAGCTTCCTTATGCAATAGAATGTGATACACACAGAAGGCCACGTTTGGCCAAAGTTTAGAAAGAGTCCCTGGATAGGACTCTTATATTAAACCTCACCCACACATGGCTCACGGACCATTGCAGAAGAGGAGGTGGAAAGATTTTCAAAGCCAGGGTTGGCGCATGATCATAAGGAAATGAAGTCTTCCAGGCCTCTGAGAACTTGCTCATATGAACTTATAGCAATGGTGTCAGCTTGCACAAGGCCCATGCAAACTCAATCAGACAAAACCAAGTATAGAACTGGGGAAATGGGCAACAGGCCTCTACCTTAGCCTAGGAACTATTGAGAACTGATTACTCCTGAGTGAGAGACAGTTAATATTTAAGGGAGTGACTCTACATAGGCTGATTATACTCCAGTGGATGAACTTGCACAGAGGGACATCTGGGTACACAAATGACTCACTAGGCCTTAACATACATGACAGTATGCATGTAATGTGGTTTAGGGGGTTATGGGTATTAGGGATGAAAGAGGGGGCCTAAATACAACTAAAATGAGTTGTGTAAAATGCACAAATTTCAATTAAAATATACATTGAGAAAAAAGGATACATATTTAGATACAATGAGAAACTGCAATGATCTAGGGATGTAACAAAAGTAGGTTTTATTCTAGCATATAAGATGTTTCCAGTTATGTTTGTCTGGCTATGCTTACATTCTCATACTGTAATTTTCCACCATTGAGATAACCTTAAGTCTAATTAGATGACTGTTGATTAATCTCAAGATAAAAGTACCACTATTGCTCCAGTGGAGGTCAATTGCTGGGCTGGTTGTGGTTCATAGATTTACAGATGGATGGGATCCTTGATTGTTTTCCTCCACTGGAAATTTGCATAGTATCCTCTGATGCTAAGGGAGCTAGTCTTCAGGAAGGTTTCCAAATCATTTGCAGCTCAGTTACTCCAATCCTCTGTCTGAAATATATCCTGTCTTCAGCAATAGGTCTTATCTTTAAGTGCTGGGAGGTAATCAAGGACTGTGGCAATAGTCAGTTATTTTGAGATTCCTTGGATTACCCTAACAACTTAAAGTGAGGTTCCCCCTGCCTGGTTCTGTGTTTTTTGTTTTATAACCTTCAGCTATACACATGCAGTCATACTACATATGCTCCCCTTTTCTTGAGCTGCTTCTTCACCTTTACTCCCAGGTTCCTTTCCATTTTCCTGAATCCTATGGTTACATCAGAATAGATACTCACTTCTATGGATTTGGAGCTAGGATCCAGAAATCAGAGAGAACAGATGTTGCTTGTTCTTCTGAGTCTATGTCACTTCACTAAGTATAATAGTTTCTAGCTCCATTCATTTACCTGAAAATTTTAGGATTCTTTTTTTTACACTGAGTAGAATTTCATTTGTAAATGGACCACATTTTCATTATCCATTCATCAGCTGAGGGGAAATTACATTATTTCAATTTCTTAGCTATTGTGAAAAGAGCATCAACAAACTAGGCAGTGCAAGTATCTCTGTAGTAGAGTACTGAGTCCTTTGGGTATATGCGAAGGAGTGGTGTAACTGGATCTTATAGTAGATTTATTTTTTTTTTCTTTTATGAGTTCTCCATACTGTTTTCCACAATGGCTGCATGGGTTTGCAATCCCACCACTAGCGAATGGTGTTCCCCTTCTTCCCACATCTTCTCTAGCATTTGGTGTCATTTGTTCTCTTGATCTTAGCCATTACTAAGACTAAGCCATTAACTGGGAATGGATGAAATTTTAAGGTAATTTTTATTTACATTTCCCTAATTCCTAAGGATGTTGAGCACTTTTTAAGGTATCTCTTAGACAACTGTCTTTCTTCTTTTAAGAATTCTCACTTGAGTTCCATAGCCCATTTTTAATAAGCTATTCATTTTCCTGATTCTTGGGTTATAAGTTTTTTGCTCTGCAGGCTTCCTCTTTACTCAATTGGTAGTTTATTTGTACCAGAAGAATATGTACAGAAGAAGATTTTTAGTTTAACAAGGTCCTATTTGTCAATTATTGAACTTAACTCTTAAGTGACTAATGTCTGATTTAAGAAGTCCTTTCCTACACATATATATTGTATGGTGTTTCCTGTATTTTCTTATAACAGCTTTGTCATTTCAGGTTTCATGCTGAGGTCTTTGATCCATTTGAAATTTACTTTTGTGCAGGGTGACAGATATGGGTCTAATTTCGCTCTTCTGCATATGGAAACTCAGTTTTCCCTAAAATTTGTTGAAGATGCTGTCTTCCTCACAGTGTGTATTCTTGGCACCTTTGTCAAATACCAGGTGGCAAAAATTGCTTTCACACGTTTGGCTCTTCTATTTTGTTCCATTGATTTAAAAGTCTGTTTTTTGCAAATACAATGCTGTTTTCATGACTACAGGCCTGTAATATAAATTGAGGCCTGGTATGCTAGTCCCCCCAGAAGTTTTCTTTGTGCTCAGGATTGCTTTGGTCATCTGGGATCTTTTGTGATTCCATATGACTTTTAGGATAAATTTTTCTATTTTTATGAAGAATAGTGTCACCTGAGTTCTCTCAGGGTCTCTTGCACTATCCAAACAAACCATAAAACATATCTTTATGTGAATTTTTCATTTCATACCTTGGGTGGGTGGCGGGAAATGGGGGAACTTACAAAGAAATGAATACCTGACACCTGGCACCCAGCTCTGTGCATCTCATTCCACCATTCCAGATCGCTTCTGCACCCACACAGAGTCTCTGTTAACTTTCACCCATGCATCTTGGGCCCACAGTTTTGCCCCAGATCAATAATTGCTGCCTCTTGTGTTCATGCAGTGAGATGCTGGGCCGTCTTTCTCTCCACAACCACCGCCGTGCACCATTCGTAGCTTCTGTCCCAAGGTGGCTCAGAAATCCACTCCCTTTGTGGCTAGCTCTCCACAGTCAATTCTACTGAGCAGGCCCTGCCCCTTAGAGGAACCAGGCCCCTGGGACACACACCACCCCTTTCCTCTGCTCTTACAGTCTTTCCTCCAATCTTCCACTAGGGTCCCTGAGCCTTGGACAGGGTGACAGATGTAGGGTGATCTCTCTTGTATCATGGTGAAATAGTGACTTCTTGGGCCTCCATTATTTGTATTTAAGCAGCCTCCATTATTTGTCTTTAAGCAGTGGCATCTTCCGCTAAGGTCCTGAGCCTCAGAGGGGGGTGACACATATAGAGTGATCTGTCTTGTAACCATGGTGAGATACTGACTTCTGGGACCTCCACATTATCCATCTTCAAGCTGTGTCCACTGATCTATCTCAGTGGTGTTTAAAGACAAATAAAAGGAAGTAGACACATCTAAACAAACATGAATGTAAATACAAATGCCTTGAAGATATCCCAGTTAGGAGTATTATGTCCATTAAATAGTATACTTGTCCCTGCTAGGGCCTGTAGCCTTCCTCAACACAAGGTGATGGCCTGGTCTACAGCACCAGTTGTGTGTTCCACCCCTAGGAGCGGTCCTTATCCAATTAGAAATTTGTCACTTGTACGTACATTGGTCAAGCCATTATTGCACTTGTAGGCATTGCTTAGCATGTCCACAGGGTACAGCATGCAGAGTCCATTGTTGAGTAGAATCATAGGGGATCCTTCTTTCCCCAACCATCTGCATAGTGCCTTCTGGCAATATGAATGTCATTCATCCAGTGGCATGGAGTTTTTTGGCATAGTCTCAGCTCCATCTCTTCTCCCATGCTCACAACATGCAGTGTCTTCAGCAACATGTCCTTACCGACCTTTCTAGTGTACAACTGACATTAATGGAAATAGCCTTGGTGAATTTGAGGACCTCTAGGATCTCTCTCTGACCAACATCTCATAAGGGGGCAACCCACATCTATGTTAGCTTTTCTTAACAGTTGTATAGCTTGGGAGTCTCTGTCTTCACCTTACCCAACCATAAAACTCCCAAGATTCTTACAGCTATAGCTGGCCTTTGTTTCTTTAGGTATCTTTCAAATGGGTTTCACATCTGTAAAATACTTGAAGCAAGGTTAACATTATATATTAAGTCAATCATAGACAATCACATAGCATGGAAAGGTTTTGTCCATAGATCCTTGTTAGCTGCCATAGCATGGGTATGAGGCAATAATTTGGTTAGCTCTTTACTATCTTTAGTTATCCCTTTGGAGTCATTTCATACTCAGGGGATTTTACATGGAGTCTCCTTGTATTCTTTTATTCTTGATACACTTACAGGTGTTGGCTTCAGTTGCCTGACCCTGCACTGGGGAAAAGAGGCAGGGAGTTTCTGCTGTCCTGCAGCACTTGTTGGTTCCCTGAGTCAGGCAGGCCCTGGGTCTGCCTCCTGACTGTAGCCATATCTGTCATCTCCCCACTGACCATACCTGGTTGCTGGGGGAGAACTTGGTAGGAAAAACTAGTTCTACCCTTAGTAAAGCTTTTATTGAAGAGAAATGTATCTTATTTAATCCTTGGGGATTCTTAACCATCCTGGGACAGTTTTTATCCTTTGAATGTCTTTTGTAAACTCTTCTTCTGGTTTTAAAGCCTTCCAGAAATGTCTTAGTACTGAATTTGCTTTTCTCTCATTTTTTTTTCCCTCTGGGAATTTGGGCTCAACATAAGTCTTGCCTCATTTGTCTTCAAGTAACCCAAGTGGACCATTTCTTCTGTCTGGTCTTTTTTATATCTCTCATAGGATGTTCTGTTATTCTACGGACACATTTTACATTCTGGTTAGAATCATTTAAATTTGCCAAAGCCTCTCTCACTTTACAAAGATCTTATTCCATTAAAGGGCTTAGTAAAATCATTAAAGCCTCATACCATTCCCAAGGTCCCAGTTGAATTAACCTTTCCTTCATACCTCTGGTGAACACAGTCTTATCTGGCCCAGTGAACTGGACATCATATATTGCTTTTCTCATACCTAGTTCTCTAAGCAATGTCTGCGACTCCTTTATAGTCCTCCAGCCCCTGCTAATCATGTTAGTCTCCCTTGGTGAAGACCATGTATCTTCTAAGCCTTTAACCAGCCACCCCATTAAGGACTGCTCCCCCCTGCATTGGCCTAGATTGAACACCCTATATCGCACGGATGGATGGGTGGTTATATAACTCAGCTGTGAAGGTTCTGAAGGACTTAGACTGACATTATTTGCTCCCATGTCCTACATTCTCACAAGCCACGTCGCTAGTGGCTTTTTGATGGCTTACTTGTAAGTTTTTCCTAGTTTTAACAGTTCCAGTGTGGAATATTCCTAGCTACAGCACTGTTAGCTTTTTATTTTCCTTTTGTATCAAGGTTGAATCTGAGGGACAGCTTTAGTTACTTCTATTTTTAGGTCATCTTCTTTTTTACTATTATCTGTCTTTTCCTCTGAGTCCTTGGACTTTATACAAATTAAAGTGTCCAGCTTTTTCTCTCTTTCAAGCTCTGCAACTGTATCTGCCAGGACCTCCCTAGCCTTTTCAGATTCCCCTGCCTGGGGCACAACTTTTATTATGCAAAGTGGCCATGCCCCCTCTGGGTTCTCCACTTGTATGCACTGTCTCTAACAATTTTTCTAATTTTTCTATAACCTTCAACAAATCTTCATATATCCATAATTGGGCAATTTCTCCATATTTACAATGCAGCTGAGGCCCACACTTCTGTGTGGGTGGCCTTTTTTAGTTACTATTTTATAATCTATTGTAAAATCCACATCAGTGCCACCATCACCTCCCTAGCTTTTTCCAAACTTCTGCAGGTTGTCATTGCACCCCACCATCCCACCAATTTGTGCCAATTTTGTTGCCTGAGTTCTCTTGGGGTCTCTTGTGCTATCAGACAAACCTTATAACATATCTTTATGTGAATTTTTCATTTTTCGTCTTGGGTAGGGAGGGGGGAAATGGAGGAACTTACCAAGAAATGAACACCCGACACTTGGCACCCCGCTCTGTGTGGCTCGGTCCACTGTTTGTGTCCATGCCCACCCATAGTCTCTGTTAACTTTCACCCATGCATGTTGGGCCTACAATCTTGCCCTAGGTTAGTAAATGCTCCCTCTCTCATCCATGCAGGTGAGATACCTGGGCCATCTTTCTCTCCACTCCCACTGCCTTGCGATGTTCGCAGCTTCTGTCCCAAGATGGCACAGAAAGCACCTTCCTTCATGGTTAGCTCTTCACAGTCAATTTTCCTCAGCAGGCCCAGCCCCTTGGAGGCACCAGTCCCCTGGAACACAAATAGCATGAGTATTTTGGTTGTGGTTACATTGAATATATAATTGCTTTTAGTAGGATTATCATTTTCACTGTATTAATTCTACCAGTCCATGAGCACAGGGATATATTCACCTTATATTTTTCATTCTCTATCTTCAAAGTTTTAAAGTTTTGTTTGTAGAGATCTTTATGTTTTTGGATAAATTTATTCATAGATATATTTTGAGGCTATTGTGAATGGGAGTGTTTCCTTGAACATGTTCTCTGATTGCTTGTTATTAGTATATAGGAAAGCTAGTGTCGTCCTAAAATTCATTTTTGTATCTGCCTCATTTCTGAATGTGTTGATCATTTCTAGAAATTTCCTGGTGGAATTTTGGGATCTATTATCTATAATATTATATCATCTACAAATAGGAATAATTTTTAAAGTATTTTATTTTATGTGTATGAGTGTTATACTCCTATATATGTAAGTGCACTCATGTTGTACAATGCCCATGGAGATCAGAAGAGGCTGTCAGATCCCCTGGAACTGGAGTTATGGATGGTTGTTAGTCACCATGTGGATGCTGGGAGTCGAAACTTGGTCCTCTGCAAAAGCAGTCCCTGCTCTCAACTGCTGAGCACCTCTCAAGTCCCCAAATGAGGATACTTTCCCCTATACTTTGCCAATTAGTATCCTTTTAATTTCCCTCTCTCTTATTATTTTTCTAGCTAGAATTTCAATCACCATATTGAAAAGGAGCATGGCTTGTGCACAGCTTTATCTGGTTCCTGATTTTTATGAGAAGGCTTAAAGTTTTCCTCCATTTTTTTTAAAAAAATTGTTTATTTTACATACACAGGCATTATGGCTGCATGTATGTAAGTGCATCTGTGTCCTGCAGTGCTGGCAGAGGACAGAAGTGGGTATCAGATTCCCTGGAACTGGAGTTAAAGACATTGTTGTTAGTAACTATGTTGGTGCTGGCATTCAAAACCCAGTCTTCTGCAAGAAAATTTGGGGCTCTTAACTGCTGAGCCATCTCTCCAGCCCTGAGATTTTGTCCATTTTAAATAATGTTGATTGTATGGATTTTTCGGATGTAGCCTTAATTATGTCGAGGTGTGTTTCCTTCTGACCTTTTCCCTCTAGGTCATTTTTCTGGAATGAATGCTGGATCATGTCAAATGCTTTTTCTGCTTCTATTGAAATGATCATGTAATTAAAAATTATTTTTCCTTATTTGATTTATTACATTTATTTACCTATCTGTATTGAACCATCCCTGCATCTCTGGAATAAAGCCAGCTTTATTGAAGTCACCTATTATTTCTCAGTTGGGTTAAATCTGTGTCTTGATATTAAGTGGTCCTTTTTTAAATGAAATTGGTCATATAGTAGTTTGTTGCATGTATATTTATGCCTGTAATATCTATTGGACAATTGTTGGTTTGATCAGAGTGACCTTCTTTATCTCTTCTAATTAATTGAAGTCTATTTTGTCAGATATTGGACTAGCCATGCCTGCTTGCTTCTTTGTGCCTTTTCCCTGGGATACATTTTCCCATACTTTCACCATAAGTAAAAGGTGGTGCCTATCCTTAACAGTAAGATCAGCTTCTTTTAGACAACAGGAAGATGGATTTTGTTTCTTAATCCATTCAACTAGCCCTTGTTTTTTGGCTGAGGTGTTGAGGCCATTGGTATTTAAAGTTATTGAAAGATGTTTGTTGGTCACTATCATTTTCTGTTTGTGTTCCTAGACCTACTTTCTGTTCCCATAATTATACCTTCATTTACTTATTTTCTATAGTCTCTTGAGTATGGTGATAGCTTTCTTCAGTTCTTTGTATTGTTTGTGTATTCTCTGAATAGGGTTGATTTGATGGACATGAATTCTTTCAGCCTATTTGCATCATGGAAAATTTTTCTGCCATCTTTGACTTTTACTTTTCCTGGATAAAGTATTCTGGTTGGCATTTATAATCATTTATAACTTGGAATACTTTGTTCCTGACTCATATGGCTTTTATAGTTTGCATTGATAAGTCATCTGTAATTCTGGTGGAATTTTATTTACATGTAACTTGTTTTTCTCTAGACTCTTTCAGTACCCTCTCTTTGTTCTGTACATTTAGTATTATTACCGCAATATGCTCTGAAGAGTTTCTGTTCTGGTCCTATATAATTAATGTTCTGTGTGCTTCTTGTATCTGTACAGGTATGTCTTTCCTTAATTAAGGGAAAATTACTTCTAATTCTGTTGATTATATGCCATTGTGCTGTGATTCTTTTCCTTCCTCTATGCCTGTAACATAGATTTGGTCTTTTCATGTTGTCCCACATTTCTTGCATATTCTATTCCTGTGTTTTAAAAACATATTTCATAATATTCCCTTGAGCAGTTCAATATTCAAGTTTATCTTCCAGTCTTCATATTCTGTTTTCCATTTGATTCATTCTGTTGGTAAGGCTTTATCCTGTCTTTGTAAATTGAATCATTGAGCTTTCAATTCCATCTTCATTTCCATTTGCTTTTCTTCAATATTTCTATCACTTTTATGAATTCACTTTACATATCCAGAATTCTTTATCATTTAAAAATTATTTATTATTTTTATTTTATGTGTATGAGTGTATTACCTGCATATAGATAGGGGTGCCTGTGTTGTGCAGTGCCCAAAGAGGTAAGAAGAGGGTATTGGGTCCCCTGGAACTGGAGTTAAAGATGATCTTTAGCCGCTGTGTGGAGACTTTGAATCAAACCTGTGCTCTTAAATGATGAGCCCTCTCTCCAGCCCCATCTTTACCATTTTATTCAGCTTTATATTTGTATTTTCTGGAGATTCCATCAGGAGTTTTTCTCTATCCTCTTTGAGTTTTTGGTTTTTGTATTCTTTAAAAATCTGAATTCTTTGATCACATTTATGATTGTTTTTTTTAAGTTCTATGTCCTGGGATTCCTCTGAGTAGTTCTCATTGTAGAACACTTCCATAAGACTAGTGGGATTTTGTGAGAATATATTTTCTTGGTTTTTCATATTATTTGTGTTTTTGCATTGCGACCTGTATATATGGACTTTTTTCTTGGTTGTGTCTCTAATTTGAAATTCTACTCTGACTGCATTGAGTTGAAGTATCATTCTGTTTTTATTGTTGATGGAGCTTGGTTGCTATAGTTAGTTGGTCTATGTTTCATGTTCCCACTTTAGTTTTTTTAAATTGGAGGAATGAAATTGTTCCAGGCATGCTAGTTAGTAGCTCTTCAGCAGCTTGTATGGGCCTAGTCCCAATGCAGGAATGCTGTGCCTGAGGGCACAGGTTCTGATTAGCTAAGCAGGGTAGGTGTGAGCCATGAAGCCAAGGAATGAGCCATGTCCCAAAGCAGGAACGATGGCAGCCTCATATTTTTTTCTCTTTTAAGTATATTTTATTGAGTTTTTGTGCATTTCTTATAATAGATCTTAATCAAATTTATGATTCTGCTTCTTTAAAATGATCTGTTTCCTTTTCTATCAATGGTTACCCAAGCCAGCAGTTTATTAAGTTACCCTAGCTTTCATTTCCTCCTTGGTCTGCAGGGAGTTAGAACCAGTGACCCCCTCAAAATGATGATTGGGGATGAGTAAGCATGCCGTTCACCAGTCCACACCGCCCCCAATACCGGGGACACTCAGACGCAATGGGGAGCCTAGTCAAGCAGGGACTCATTTATCGCAGGTGTTACAGAGCACATAAAGGCACCTGGAACCTCCCCCAGGGTGTATCTTAAGTATGGTCACAGGCTGATCATGCACTCCTCAGCAGTGCGGAAGTATTCTTCAGACTTTCAAAGCAAGTCAGGCTGAGCCCCAGTGACTTCCTCTTGGACTTCTGCAAGGTGGGGCCTTTAGGTCCCCACATCTCCCCCTTTTGATTTTTGTTTTAAGGCCGGACTCACTTTATTTCATGGGTTACCCACCTCATAGACTGCTCCCTGAGGAGAGATGGCTATCTCCTTCCTCTAATCTTATGCATTTTTGCCTGTCTTAGGTTGTGTCACCTCTGATCAAGCCTTGCCCATCATTGGATCATGCACCTGGCCATGTGCATGTCTGGTCTTAGGAGTACTTATCATGGGACATCCGACCTGTCCTTGGCTAAAAATGTGTCATTTTTAAGGGCAGCTGCATGGGTAATGCCAGCCTGTGACAGTCATAATCTGTGCTTAACTCAGCCAAGCGTGGGCAACTGGAGGGAGTCCTGGGGGAGTCCCTAATCATGAGGAGGTGGGTCATGGCAGTTCCAAGGGTCCTGTGTCACCGAATTATCTAGTAAAGACACTTAAAGATAAGCATTATCAAGAGAAACAAAGCAGTCATGGCGTAGGACAAGTTGAAATACTTCTGAAACCATGTACCTCTTAGCCAATCAGCCAGTTGTCAAAGAGGCTGACTGGCAATGAAGCCAAGGAACTGAGTCTTCACCTCAGATGGATACAAATAAAGAGAGGATATTTTGTCTCATGAACTATTGTCCATGGACCATCATGCTAGTCAGTTGGATCCTGGCCTACCCACTTAAGGTTTTTCACAGGCACCCATATGGGGTTTGAATCTCCTGTAGGGTAGACACACCTAAAGCCTCAACCCATGGTTAGCAATGGATCTGGGCCTTTCCATTTCCTCATAATGGGGTCCTTCCATCTTACCCATACCTCAGGTCTCTGTTCCTGTTGTCCCAAATGCTTCTGAAACCGGGATTCCAACTGATTTTTTTGAAAATTAAGAACATTAATAGTGAATAAGCCCATACCCAACTGTTGGTGGGGGCTTATTCCCCCTTTTTGTTTTTGTAATTGAAGTTTTAGGTTTTGATGGTTGTGTTCTACAATGGCTTGACCTTGGGGATTGTAGGGAATTCCTGTGTTGTGTTGAATTCCTCAGAGAGAAAAGAAATCTTGTAAATTTTTACTCACAAAACATGGTCCATTATCAGTTTTAATTCATTGGGGCAGTCCCAATGTAGCAAAGCACTGGAGAAAATGAGACTGAGCATGCTTAGACTTCTCTCCTGTACGAGCAGTAGCCCAACAGGCATGTGAGAATGTGTCAATGGACATAAAAATATACTTAAGCTTTCCAAAAGGAGCATAGTGTGTGATATCCGTTTGCCATAAGGAATTGGGCTTGAGTCCCCTGGGGTTTACCCCTTGCTGTTGCAGAGGCGGTACCTGTAGAAAGGGTTGACAAGACTTACAGGTATGTACAATCTTCTTTAGGTCCTTGATGGGTACTTGAGGAAACCTCTTATGGAGTCCCCGCCAATTTACATGAGTGAGGTTATGTAACCCCTGAGCTTCATTCAGGCCTGCTTACAGGACCTGGGTGGAAGCCACCTTGTCTGCCTCTGCATTACCTTGGAATAAAAACCCAGGGAATACTTGGTGCCCCCTAAGATGCTGTAAGAAAATAGGAGCTTCTCTCTCTTTAAGGAGCATACGAGTCTGAATCATCAAGGGAGTAATGGGGTTCCCATACAACTGGATATGAGAACCTAATAGCCCTAGAAGAAGACTGACTACATACAGACTGTCAGAAAACATGAGTTCCTTGAATTGAGCTGAGCCATCACAAGTGTGGACATATCTTTTTGGTTTCTCATCTGCCCCCGGGTATACTAACACTGCAGCTCCATATCTGCCCTGTCACTGTAAACATTTTAGGCTTTCACTAAGGGCTCCCTCGGCCCAGGATTTGGTGAGCGCTGCTGCCAGCGGAGCTGTAACACTAGGGGGGGTGGATCCCCAGCTGCCAACAGAATGGATGGGACTCCCCCCGAGCCACCTTCCCCTGCTGGCCCTTCGCAGCTGTCCCAGAGCCAGTCATGTCACACAGCCAGTGGTGTTATTTTTTTGTTGTTGTTTTTTTTTTTGAATGTGCCCAGTGGCACTAGTCACTAGCAGGGGGCAGTCTCCCGCCCGGGTTTCATGCGAGCACCTGACTCGCACTGGTTGCCATCTGGGGGGCAGTCCCCCACCCGGCTTTTGCACGGGCCCCTGACCTAAGCACACGTTAGTTCAAGGCAGATTGGGTGGATCATGAGGACTGATAGAAGGATTTCTGCCCTCACTGGCCAGCTGGTCTAGTCAATCAGTGAGCACCAGATTCCCTGAGATACTCTGTATTAAAATATAAGGTGGGGAGTGGAAACAATGCCAGACAGGACGTACCTTCCTTTGAGCTGTTGGCCAGGGTGGTTCAAGAGACTCCCCAAATTACTCAGACTATTGCTACAGCCCTTGATGGCCTCTCCAAACCTGAAAGCAAGACCCTACTGCTGCAGAAAGAGCATACTTCAGACACAGGATTTGGAGTAATAAAGCTGCAACTGACCTGCAACCACTTCCCCTGAAGGATAGCTCTCACAGATTTGGAGAGTGCTAGGAAAACATCAAGTATCAAGGGAAAACATCAACAGATGATTCAACATCAGCTTCATGACCAAATAACCACATAATGGCCAGCACAGCATATGTCACTGATGCAGCAGTGACACTCTTATCTTGGGGGAAATCAACAGCTACCTAATTTGACTAAATGTCCACTCAAAGAGGGGAAACTCAAGTGTGGTACTGTAAACATAACCAAATACACATGGCTGGAGGTGCCATAGATCTTAGAGAAAACCCCAAGACTGCCACATTGCTAGACTATTGTGCAAAATATGTATCCTTATATTTATTTGTGGGTCTCTCCCTCCCCTCGGGGGCCATTGGCCACCTATCCATGAAGACAAAGGGAGCAGAAGCAACAAACGGAGTCAGGATGGCCAGATTCAGTGATACAGCTCCATTTATTCAGTGGGGGTCAGGGAAAATATAGTGTGGAGGCAGTAGATGAAGCTTCAGCTGATAGGTGCTCATAGTATGCTTTATTTACATGTGGTAGGGGGATCTTATCATCCAACTATAGGGCAATGCCTAATTATCACATAGAAAAAACCTGGGGGCAGTTTTATTGCAGGTAACTATGCCAAAGGTCATGTTCCAAATAAGGTCAGGCACCTGTGCTTGGTGGCACTTTCCAGATAAGTCAGGCAGAGAGCAGGAGGCCCCCGCTGAGAAAGGGAATCCTTCCATATAGCCCCAAGCCCCTTAGAGCTATCCAGACATGGTAGACTGCAACCTTAGCACCAGGGTCCCCCAACAATATTTACAGACATATCCCAATCACCACTCATCAAAGAAGTTCATTTTGTAGCAGAGACTATTCAGAAGTGCCACGACTGGCCACACATGGATATTTTCAATGAATAGCCCAAGCCTAAGTAACACATCTCTACAATGCAAACTCTTCACCTAAGGCTTATGCAAAGTAGAACAGGGATAATGAAGAGGACAGTAATGAATCTCTCAGTTCTCATTAATGAAGCTCCCTCATGCAGCAGAAGGCCAGGAACACAAAAAATCAGAAATAGCCAAAGTGTAGAGATCAAGAGTCTGCTGAATGCTGGTCCTTGGACAGGATCCCTTTAGTAAATTTCTCCCACCCAAGGCTCAGGGACCATCACGGAAGAGGGGGCATAAAGATTGTAAGAGCCAGGGAGGAGGTACATGACCATATGGAAACAGATTCCAACAAGCTCCTGGGAACCTGCTCATATGATTCTATGGCAATGGCATCATCATACACAAGTCCTGTGCAAACTCAGGCTCTGAAAGAAAATTGGCAACTGATGGCTTCTAGATGAAGAGCTGATCTTTCTTTAAAAGGAGATTCTAGATAGGCTGACTAAACTTAGTGGACAGACTTGCACTGGGGAGTGGCTGGGGACACCGAAAACACAGTGGGCCTTAACAGGGATGACCAAGTATATGGGCTCCAGTGGTGGTAGGGAGGGGCTCTGGAAGGGTGCCAGTGAGGATAGGGGTATAAATATGATTAAGATTGTTTGAGCTGTTCTGTATGAAATATACAAAAAATTCAATAAAAATGAACAAATTGAAAAAAAAAGGAAAGACACTTGACATGGCCTATGATCTCACAGGAACACATAGGCATGTGCATCTGCACACACATGTGCATACTGATGTATAAACCACATGGTCCCACACAAAATGAAAAGAATTCATGAAGTCTATGCAACGAACACATGAAATTTTATTTTCATGTGTATGAAATATATTGCTGTTCCAAACAGGAAACTCTAATGAGTGAGATTATCCAGAAATAGCAAATGGTAAAGGTTTTTATGAAGTTTATTATAGTCTAAAATAATTTCTTGCCTATATGAAGTGAAGAAAAATGAGCTGATGTGATTTTTATATGAAAATGTGGGGAAAAAATCCATACTACTTTTCTAGTATGCTTTGTTGAATCAGGAAGCTAGAGTTTAACTAGAGAAAAATTTACTGTCATTCCAGAAGTTGAAAGATTGTGAACCTCTAGGACACAATGCAGAGGGGCTGATCAAATCAAAGTAAAATAAATTATTGAGTAAGTATGTCCACGGACAGGTTTTCTAATGAATCAGTGGTTTCAAATAAGAAAGAGAATGAAAAATCTTTTGCACTAAATCATGCCTTTCATCTCAAATGAAATACCTTCATATGTCAGCACAGGGCGACTCAAACTGATGAATTCAGCTGTGGTTTACATGTCATTATCTAGGTCTGTCAATCAGCCCATACTCATCACTTATGAGGGAAATTTCACTTTCTGTGCTCCTCTGAGCCGTCCTTTCCAAATACAATTGCTTCTTTGTATCATTGATCAGTGCTGTTTCCATGATGGGAAATTTGCTGCAACTGAAATGACAGGTTGTGTTTGTAGCTCCTCATCTAGTCTCAAAATCAATCCTGAGGCCACGACTCTTCTATGTTCCAGCCCTTTGAATAAGAGTAAACAAGATATTTATATAACTCTGTGTGTCCACTATTACAGTCTATATGGAAGTTCTTATAAATCTGAAAACAGAAATACCACATGACTCAGCAACACCTCCCTTGTGTATACACCTGCAAGACTTGAAGCCAACATACAACAGACATGCTTCCATATCTATGCTAAATACTGCACTACTCACAATATCCAGTCAATGAAACCAGTCTACATGTCAATCAACAGATGAATGGATAATAAAATCTGGTACATATACACAGTGGAAATTTATTGTCATAAAGGCCATGAAATCATGGCATTTGCAGGAAAATGTAAATATTATGTTAATATCAAAATACCACATGCTTTATCTTCTATGAAGAACCAAAATTTAATATTTATGTTTATTTATAACCATGTGCTTGTAGTTAAAAGTAGAAAGGGGACCATAAGCACAGAGGAAGAGATATTAAGGTAGGTGGAAAACAGTCATGACAATGAATACATGGAAAAGGCAAGCAGACCAGTTGTGGGGGAGACTAAAGGAACAAATGCAGTAAAGTATGACTTAGAGCAAAAAGATGCCAAGAGGTTAACCTGAAAATTAATGAATAATCAAAAGGAATTTCCCATGGATATTTGGACCACTTAGGAATATCCAAGGCCACTTTATCATTCTCTAAAGAGGACAGTGGTCTTGGGTTTTAAATAACAAGCCATAAGACTTAATATAAAGAAAAAAATTAGGAACTAAAAATAGCCTCTATTTTGCATTAGAATTTTGAAGATTTTAGTTATTATTAAGGAGTGATGGAATAAAAATAATTGTAATAATACAGGTGCATATGTAAATCAGTAATAAAACATTAAATTATACAGTGTCAAGCCACCACCAGAGAATGATTAAAAAAGATATGCAATGTGCTGAATTAAAGATAATTATCATATGACATCCACAGTCTCATCAAAATTCCATTCTTGAAGGGATGGCAGAATGTTGGACAACATAGTATGGGTTAGGTGTGGAGACTAGCTTGTGCCTTGTTCTAGAAAAGCTGTTCCCTGTATACTAATCATTTAATAAAACTCATCCATGCTGAACAGTAGCAATATATTCCAAGTCTTAAAATATTATTAATTTGTGAATTATGAACTCCGCTGTAAAGCAAAAGCTTCCAGGAAGGAAATCATGTGATTAGTTTGTGTAGAGATTTCCAATTATAGTCACATAATTTCAGGAACTTTGATATTTCTTCCACACAGAAACTTGATTTCACAGAGATACTCCTGCCTCTGTTTATTAAGTGCTGGGACTAAAGGCATGTGCCAACATACCTGACATGTAGTGGCTGGTTTTATTCTTCAACTTGACAATCTAGAATCAACTGGGAAGTGAGTTTCTAATGGCTACTGTCTAGATTCCACTGGACATGTCTGTGAAGGGTTTACTTAGCTGGGTTCATGGATGTGGTAAGACCCACTCTGAATATGGGTTACTCCATTTCACTGGCTGGGCTCTGGGCTGAATAAAAAGGAGAAAGCAAGCTTAGATATCCATGCATTAATTCATCAGTCTCTGCACTTGACTGTGGACATAATATGATTAGCTGTTTCAACTTGCTGCCATCTTGACTTCCCTCTGCTTAATGAGGCCCTGTAACCTGGAATTGTAAGCCTTTCTCTGCAAGTTTCTTTGGACAGGGTATTTCAGCACAGCAACAGGAAACTAAACTAAGACAAGATGTGCATATCTATTTGGGCTCAGACAAGACACTGCTATTATTTTTCTTAAGCTCCCCAGGTGATTCCGTTATCCCTTGAGTATTGAGAACTACCAGACTAGAAAGAAACACAGGACCACACCTAAATTTCCTTGTGTCAGCATCTAGTGATTTTTCTTAAACTTCAAAGCTCTAGAGAAGGCCTGAAGAGCTGTGAACAAATCTTAAGGTTTTTTTCAAACATTAAGTTTTATTAGCTTTAACCTAAATGCAAGACTACAGTAAAAATAAAAGACACAAATTAGATGCCTCCCATGGTGAAAAAAATGGAGCAAGAAGTAATGTGATCAGCCCATATGATTTACCTAGAAACTCAGAGCTGTCAGCGTGTTTGTTGAGAGGTCCATAATTCAGCATATGTAAACATAGTTACTGCACAAGACAATAGAATGTACTGAAAAGTGAAAGTTCATGTATAAAAGAAATGTGGGAGAGTTCTTAGAACGTAAAATTATTTGGTACTTCCTGATCATATTACTAATAAATTATCATGCTGAAATATTTATTAAAAATAGGTCAGTTACGGCAAGGAAAAAACAGAAAGGAGAAAAGTCTTTTGCTTTATCTTTAGAAAATTATATGATAAAATCTTTACTCTGAGAAATCATATTAAAATCCAAAAGCGGAGGGAGATAAGGCAATTAGTTATGTGCAATTATACTGAATTTCTCAATGTTGCAAAAGCAACTTTGTTTTCTATTGGCCAACTTTTAAGTATTTTATTTGTGATTTATCATGTATTTCTAAATAAATATCCATCCTTATAACTATTTTTATTTATATTTTATTCATTGCTTTATGGAATAGAATTTCTATAAAGGTGTTTATTAATTACTTTTCTTACTGCTATGACAAAATACTTGACTAGAGCAACTTTGGGAAAGAAGGGTTTGTTTTGGCTCACAATTGTAGGTTATAGTGATTCATGGGTACAGAACCATGAGGTAGCTGGTCACAGTGTGTTTGCAGTCAGGAAGCAAAGAGATGAATGCTGGTGCTCAGCTTGCTTTCTCCTCTTTGTTCTTTCTAGGGCCCCAGCCCACAGGATGCTGTCATCCACATTTGTATTGACTTGTCCCATTTCAGTGAACTCAATGTAGGGATTCCCTCACAGAAAGTATCAAATGTTTGTTTCCATTGTGATTGTAAATTCATCATGTTGGCCAGCAAGGTTAACCATCACAAGGCATGAGCAAAGTCCCAGCATGATTTGGATTTACCTTTGCTGGACATGGAGAACCCATGGAGCTAACTGATAGCATGAGGAGGAATCCCTGAAACATCATCAATTTGATGAAATAAAATGATAAGACATGTGTTTAGATGTTCTGTGATTGTAAACAAGTGAAATCACAGTTAACTTTACCTCGCAGCCTTCTTTTCACATATAGTTCCTAGAAACAACAGCACTGAGCACAGATTACGTGGAAAGTTTGTCTTGCAATGTCCTGATCAATCCCTTCTCCACAGACGATGCCTTCTCCTGACTTTACAGGCTTCTCTGATAAGTAATATGTAATAAAAGTCACACAACCAAAGATTCTTCTTTTGAATTTTCATATTGTAAGATGAAGTCTGCCACATGATTATCTGTGGGAATTTAACTGAACCATAGTATCTAGCTTTTTTGTTGTTGTTTAAGTTAAAGATTATACTACAATGTGGATGGAGAGATGGCTCAGCAGTTAAGAGTGTGTACTATTACTCCAGATGACCTGAGTTCAGCTCCCAGTATCCATGTCCAATGGCTCACAATCACCTAACTCCAGCTCCAGGGGGAAGGAGTCCCTCTTCTGGCCTCAGTAGGCACCTGCACTCACATGGATATACATGTGGAGACACAGGTGTATATACTTAATTAAAATAAAATCTTTGATTTTTTAAAAAGCTAGATTTTGAGATATAGGCTTTATCTCTGCCGTTTTTCTTAATTCTTTCCGTTTTTCCTTCACAAATTCAAAGAAAAGAATTCTTCTTCACTAGTACATTCATAGATTCAAAAACCCAATTTACTCAATTCACTTTTAATTTCCTCTTTTTTGTAATTTATTCATTGTGTGAGAAACCTAATCATTGAAAAGCATTACCCATGAAAATTGGTTGACTTAAGTTCTGCGTATTATGAATAAAGCATAACAAGGCAGTTAATAGCCATAGCTAAGGAGAGCCATTTGGAAATTAACTAATTAAGGGTTTCATTTGCACTTCTCTAAAAAAATAGTGTTTCTATTTGAAGTAATTATACATCCCTGAATTGTTAATTAACATGCAGAAACTAGATAGTTAACCCAAAGGTAAAAATTAAAATTATCTTCATATCACAGACATAATCACAAAAATACCACAGACATACTCAGACATAGTTAGAATTAAAAATGATTATAGCTCTTGCTTTTGTAATGATCCAGATGTAGTCTTTTACCTATAATGTTCTTAGATGATCACATAGCAAGTCAGCAATCGTTTTAAGCTAAGTTGTTATGAAGAATGATCAAATCTGGGACTGGAGAGATCATTTAGCAGTTAAGAGCACTTTCTCCTATTCTAGAGAACCCTAGTTCTGTTCCCAGCACCATCAGGTGGCTCACAACTGCTGGTAACTCCAGCTGCAGAAGGTCTTATGCTCTCTTCTGTTCTCCACAGGCATCATTATGCACAAGTGCTGTGCTGGGTAGCTTCAGTTGTCAACTTGATATACCTGGGAAGAGGGAGCCTCAAACGGGGGATTTCCTCTATCAGACTGGCCTGTGGGCATGTTTGTCAGGTATATTCTTGATTTTGACTGCTGAGTGATATGAGGCCCAGCCCACTATGCTGGTCCCATGCCTGGGCAGTTGGTACTGGATTCTAGAAGAAAGTAGGCTGAACACAGTCCAGAAAGAGAGCCAATAAGCACTCTTCTGCCAGGGGTTCGAACTGCCAGGGGTTCGATCCAGCGACCCCTGGCATAGTGATGATTGTGGATAAGTAAGCACGCTGCCCCCAGTACCGGGGACACTTAGACGCAACAGGGAGTCTAGTCAGGCAGGGACTCATTTACTGCAGGTGTTACAAAGCTTATAAAGGCACCTGGAACTCCCCCCCGCCCCGCCCCGCCCCCCGCAGTGTTTATCTTAAGGATGGTCACACGCTGATCATGCACTCCTCAGCAGTGCAGAAGTATTCTTCAGACTTTCAAAGCAAGCCAGGCTGCGCCCCCAGTAACTTCCTTTCGGACCTATGCAAGGTGGGGCCTTTAGGTCCCCACACTCTTCTTCATTAGTCTCTGATTCAGTTCCTGCCTCCAGGTTATTGACGTGCTCTAAATTCCTGCTCTGGCTTCTATCAATGATGGACTGTGAGCTGTAAGCCAAATGAACTTTTCCTCCATAAGTTAGTTTTAGTCAGAGTGCTTTATCACCCCAATGGAAACCTAAATAAGACAAGAACTGCCCCCCACAAATACAAACACATATAATAAATATAATAAATCATTAAAAAAACATGAAATTTTTCCTTAATTTGTTTTCTTCTTTCCATAGGCTACAATAATAGCCTTAACACTCAGTAGTAGTGGGTAACAGTACATTTTAAACAATATTTTAGGTGCTTATTCAATTAGCATTCACATCTTTTTGTTCAATAGACTATTGTTTCGATGGGTGTCTTTTGGAAAGCTAGTTTTCAATCTTATTTTGGTTTTATAACTAATGATATTTTTTTCAATATGTTTTGGTTTGTTATATTGATTTTTCAAATTGCCTTGATATTTACCCTCCTTTTGCTTTGCTGAGATTCTTGAATTGTAAACAAATAAATATCTTCTATCAATTAAAAAATTTCTTATTGGGGATGGAGAGTACTGCTGCTCTTGTAGAGTACCCAGGCTGAGTTCCTAGCACCCACATGGCAGCTAACAATTGTGCTTAACTCAGGGAATCTGATGCCATCTTCTGGACCTTAACAGCATTGTGTGCTGTGTGCAGATGGTGCACTTACATACATGCAGTCAAAATATTGACAAAAATAAAATTTTAAAAATAAAAACAGTAAAAGAAAAATATTCAAATAAATAATCATTAAATATTTACAGTTCTTTTCATTTTTTACATATTTGTGACTTTCATATAATGAAATTTAATGGTATTTAGATCTCCTCTATCCCCCCTTACTGTTCCCTGCCTAATTTAATGTACTCTCACTCTATAGGTACCTATAGAGTCTACCTACAGAGTCCAATTCATGCTTCCTAATGTCCTTCAGTGTGGGCACATCATTTGGAATCTTATTAAACTACAAAGAGTCTCATACTTGAAAGAGACTGTCTCTGCCCCTTCCAGCATTATCTATTGTCAAAAGTTTCTTAGGTGGGGATTGAAGCTTCTTACCCACTTCCTCATGTCTATGCTGGGATTTTATCTGGTTTCAACATGGGACTTGTGCTTATTGTCATATGAGTAACTGACCATCTGTCTGGAGAACTATGTCCTTGTGGTCATCTACCACCTCAAGCTCATATTCCCTAGGCCTTGGGAGCAGAAGTTTGATATAAGTGTCCTATTCATGGATAAGTGCTCTGAGCCTCTTGTTTTCTGCACATTGACCAGTTGTGGGTTTCTGCTTCAATCACCATGTGCTGCATAAGGAAACTTCTTTTGTGAGAGTTGATCTGTGAGTATGACAATAAGTCATTAATAGTTGGTGTAGTAAAATAACTATTTATTAGAAAATTATTATTAGGTTTTCTCCAAAGTCTTATGATCTGTCTATCTTCAGGTTCCTAAGCCTGATATCAGTGTGCGGTATGGACTCCATCCAAGGAAGCAGATCTTACATCCAATTAAAGAGTGGTTGATTATTCCCATAATAGTTGTGCCACTATTGGTGGGTATACCTTGCCAAGCCAGTTATTATAGTTCACAAGATGTACCACTGGGTAAGGATGATGATTATTTTTCCTTTCAGTAGCTTGCATAGCACCTTTCAGCACTATGAAGACTAGCCAGTAGATATAAGGCTCTGAAGTAAGCCCCAGCTTGAGTTCTCCTTGTTGTAGTGTCTTCAGCAAATAGGGTTTTTCCATCCATTTCTTGTGAGGAACCAAGAGTAGGGGAAATGCCCAGTACTGTTTGAGGGTCTATGGGGCACCTAGTCAACAGCTTCTATAGAGGTAGTGCATTCCTGGCATTGAGATTTCTGTTTTTATCTTTTGGCCTAGTGTATAGAAGGGCAATGTCTCCCTGTTACAGGATAACTCCTTTCAAGCTTTTGTTATGATGTAGTGTATATACATAAGAAGTTTCTATAGTGGTAAATTTATATAAGACTTTTTCTAAATGCCTTTAGTGTTGCTTATTCCACACTGTACTCCCTACTCTGCCTTCCCTCACATTCCTCACCATTTTTAATCCTTGTTAGTCTAATGTTTCCCTTTCCTCCTCATAGCACTGCATTCTACCAATCTTACCAGGAAGCATCCCCCTACCCATCCATGGCTGTATTAGTTTTATTACCTCTCTGAAATTTCAAATTGAAACACGTAATTCCAAAGCTAGCATCTAGCTATGAGAGAAAACATGTGATATTAGTCTTTCTGAGTCTGAGTTACCTTAATCTGGATGATTGTTTCCAATTCCATCCATTTGCCTGCAAATTTCATAATTGTGTTTTTCAAAAATATTTTATTATTTTTATTTTATGTGTATGAGTGTATTGCTTGCATGTATGTAGGTGCGCCTATGCCGTGCAATGCTCGCAGAGGTCAGAAGAAGGCATCAGATTCCCCTGGAACTGGAGTTACAGATGGTTGCTACCCATTATGTTGGTGCTGGAAATTGAACCCAGGTCCTCTTCAAGAACAGTTAGTGCTCTTACCTGTTGAACCATCTCTCCAGTCCCCATAATTGCATTTTGATGAGTTGAATAATATTCCAGGTTGTTTTATTCTTTCTGATATTTGCTATCCTAAGTGGAGAATCCCAAAGTGGTTTTAATCTCCATTTCCCTGAAAAGGAAAGATGTTGAACATTTTTAAAAGTATTTTTCAGTCATTTGTGTTTCTTCTTTAGAGAACCCCTGTTTGGCTCATTGCCATGCTTTTTAATATTTTTATTTATCTTTTGGTGTTAAGTATTGAGCTTTCTGTATATTCTAGATACTAACCGTCTGGGAGAGGTATAGGTAAAAAGATTTTTCCCATTCTGTTTGTGGCTTCTTCACTAGAATGATTGTGTCCTTTAAGTTTCATGTGATTCTGTTTGTCAGTTGTTGGACCTAACGCTTACCTACAGGAGTCCTATGCAGATAGTCTTTTACTGTGCCTATAAGCTCCAATGTATCCCCTACTTTCCCATCTATCTGAATCAGGATACAGGGTCTTTGGTCCTTGATCCACTTTGAGTTTTGTGCATGGTGAGAGGCAGTGATCTAGTTCTATTTTTCTACATGCATCTACATTTCTACAAACATCCAGTTTGACCAGCAATATTTGTTGGAAAAACTGTCTTTTCTCTAGTGTGGTTTTTGACTCCTTTGTCAAAAATCAGGAGGCTGTAAATATATGAATTTCAATCTAGTTCCCTAATTCTATTTCACTGGTCAATTTTCCTGTTTTTAATCCCAGTACAACACTATTTTAATTACTATAATTCTGTACCATAATTTAAGGTCAGGAATAGCCAGGCCTTCGGCAGTTCTTTTATTGTTGAAGATTACATTGGTTATCCTGTTTTTTTGTGTTTCCATATAAAATTTGAGATTATTTTTTCAATTTCTAAGAAGTATTGTGTTTGGGATCTTAATAGGTATTGCATTGAATTTGGAGATTCGTTTTGGTAGTATGGCCATTTTCACAACATTAATCCTGCTAATCCATGAGCATGGGAGGTCTTTCCATCTTCTGGTATCTTCAATTTCCTTCTTCAATACCTTGAAGTTTTATTATACAGGTCTTTCTTTCACTTGCTTGGCTAGATTAATTCCAAGTTATTTTATGGATTTTGAGTATATTATATATGAATGGAATCATTTTCCAGACTCCTTTCTCAGTGTGTTCATTGTTGGTATATAGGAAGGCTATTTATTTTGGGGTGTTAGTTTTATATTATGCTACTTTGGTGAAGGTATTTATCATCTCTAGAAGTTTTCTGGTGGAGAATTTAAGATCCTTTATGTATAGAATTATATTGCCTACAACAAAAACTTTTAATTATTCCTTTCCTATTTTATTTCATAAATTTATTTTATCTTCTTTGTTTGACTTACTGCTCTAGAATTCAAGTACTATGTTAAACAGGAATGGAGAGAGTGAACATCCTTGTCTTATTTCTGGTTTTAATGGGAATCCTTTCCATTTTTATCCATTTAGTATGATGTTGGCTGTGGACTATTGTGCTATATTACGGTATTCCTAGGTTCTCTGTGATGTTTATAATGAATTGATGCTGGATTTTGTCAAAGGCTTTTTTCTGCAGCTAATGAGATGATCACATATTTTCTGACCCTGAGTTTGTTTATGTGGTGGATTACATTTATTGATTTACATATGTGAAACATTTTTACATCTCTAGGAGGAAGCCAAATTGATTTTGGTGGATAATCTTTTTGATGTGTTCTTACATTTGATTTGGGAGTATTTTATTGAGAATTTTTTCATCTATGTTCATCAGTGCGATTGGTCTTCAGTAGTCTTTATTCAGTTGTTGCCTCATTTTGGTATTAAAGTAATACTGGCTTAAGAGATGGAATTTGGAAGTGTTTCTTCATTTTCTAGTTCATGGAATAATTCGAAGGGTATAAGTATTAATTCTTCTTTGGCAGTTTGGTAGAATTCTGCACTGTATTCCTCTGGTCCTGATCTCTTTTGATTTGGGAGATTTTTAACTATCTATTTCATTGGTCGTCATAGCTCTATTTAGATTAACCACTTTGATTTAATTTTCCTATACCATATATATATATATATATACATACATACATAAAACAAGTTATTTATTTCATTTAGATTTTTTCTTTTAATGTAATTTTTAGTATGATTTTTAGTATGCCTTATGATTTTCTGAACTTATAGTCTCCTAATCTTTTGTAATGTTTCCTTTTTCCTCTCTGAGTTTATTTGTATCCTCTCTCTCTTTCTTTTGGATAATTTGACTAAAAATTTGTTAATTTTGCTAATCTTTTCATAGAATCAATTTTTCATTTTATTCTTTTATAGTTTTTTTTCATTTCTGTTTATTTAATTTTAGCTTAAGTTTTATTTATCTCTTTCCTTGTACTCTTTTTAGGGATTTTTTGTTCTTGGTTTTTCAAGGCTTTCAGGTACATCATTAATTTATTCATAGCATATGTTTCTAACTTTCTGGTGAGCAAAGTAATGCTTTAAGTTTTCCTCTTAGTACTGCCTTCATTGTGTCCCAAAGATTTTGGAATGCTGTATTTTCATTTTCATTTGATTCTAGGAATCTTTTTATTTTATCTCAATTTCTCCTCTTATGAAATTTTTGTTCAGTAATATGTTGATTAATTGCCATGAATTTTTTGAATTTTCCCATTTTTATTGTTGTTGATATATCTAGCTTTATCCTTTGTGGTCAGATAGGGTACAAGATAATATTTCAGTTTTGTAAATCTTTGTTGTTTTGTTTTGTGTCATAGTAGGTTTTCAGTTTTGGATAACAGTCCATGGGCTGCTGCAAATGGTTTTGGATGGAACGTTCTGTAGATGTCTAAAAATTCATTTGATTTATGGTATTATTTAACTCTAGAGTTGCTCTGTTTAAGATGTCTACAAATTCATTTGATTTATGGTATTATTTAACTCTAGAGTTGCTCTGTTTAATTTTTGTCTGGTTGACCTACATATTAGTGACAGTGTGTATTGAAGCTACCCACTATCCTTATGTTAGGGTCAATGTGGGAGGTTGTTGTGCCAATACAATTTTTAATTTTTTTTTTATGAAATTGGATGCCCCTATGGTGTTGGGGACCCCTGTTTGTGAAGTAGTAGTCTCTCCATGTCCGGACAGCCCATGGGCTCGGTTTCATATGCAGAGACTCCTTTTCATCAGGGTACCTTCCCGGCATCTTCCTGACTCGTCTTTTGAAGTAGCCGCCACAGAAACATGACCTCCGGCTCTGGAAATGCCAGGTTTTCCTGTGTGATTTTTCTGGCAGTCTAGCAGCCAGGCAGGAGCCCACTTCCATATGTAAATAGGTTATCCCACAAAGTGCCTATCAGCTAAAGCTTTTACCACTACCCCCACGGTATAAAATGTCCTGGTTTTCTCTCAATATTGGAGCTGGATCAAGCCGCCACAGAAACATGACCTCCGGCTCTGGAAATGCCAGGTTTTCCTGTGTGATTTTTCTGGCAGTCTAGCAGCCAGGCAGGAGCCCACTTCCATATGTAAATAGGTTATCCCACAAAGTGCCTATCAGCTAAAGCTTTTACCACTACCCCCACGGTATAAAATGTCCTGGTTTTCTCTCAATATTGGAGCTGGATCACTAGGAGCTGAAACACTGAGACTTGGAGCCAAGCTGAGTCACTGAATAAAGAGCTGTAACACGGATTGAGCTGTGTCCTGTCACTCACTGCCTATGATCCAGTCTCTCCAGGGGGCGATATCCTTCCGTCATCGACTCACGGAAACCCAGCTTTTGCTGCCTCGTACCTCTCCTCGTGACCCAGCAGCTGACGGGTCCCGAACTTAGAGAGAGAGTACACGGGTGAAATTAGGGCAGAACTCGGCCAGGCAAGCCCCAGTAACAGAAGCCTCAGGAGACACAGAGAAGCAGCGGAGAAGCAGAGAGCCAGCAATGCGGAGCAGAAGCGCCTGCTGGGCCCGCCGCCTTTCCAGGTGTGTGCAGGGGGCCGGTGCCACGAGATCCCTGTGCACCCCATACCTGGCACCCAACGTGAGAGCCTCTGAACCTTGTGCCAGCTAGGAGCTGGCACCCACTGAAAGGCAGGATTTGTGAGTATCCCTCCCCACCAGGAGGGCAATAAAAATCTCTTCTAATTTCCTCCTTTTGTTTCCGGTCTGAAGTCTTCGTATGAGAACATTAGAGACAGAGGAAGCAACTGAGGTTTTCTGGTCAGGGCCACTCCCTGACATTAACCAAAGCCCCTCTGCCCCCTAGCAACCTCCAACTGCCTGTACAGGTGTAGACAAAAGACCTCTATCTATATACCTTTCTAATATAAAAATCCGGTGACGCATCGGCCACTTAAGAGTCATTAGGATGGCGGCCAGCCTCTTAAATTTGTGGGAAGTCCTGTGCTGGGAACCAAGTGGGATCCCCTGAAATTTCAATTTCAGGCACGTCCCCTTGGGAACCATCACTTCACCCCACTTTTCTATCTGAACACTGCTAGAAAAATCCCTAAAGTTCTAAGCTTT
>NW_008336075.1:3208417-3210165 GCF_000622305.1 Nannospalax galili | reverse complement strand
AAAACATAATTTTGCCCTCTCCTTTTTACCAATTATGGCAGCCATCCAGCAATGCTTAAAAAACTCACCTAAGATTGAGAAAAGCTTACAAGCAACAGAAAATAATAAAAGAGAGGTTTTAAGTGATAAAAAAAAAAACCCTACAGACTGCCCAGTAACAAATTTAACAAACCCAGATACTAATGCCAAGATTTCAAAAGCTTCCAAAGAGTCTCAGGTAAATTCCCATCCCCCTTCACCTTGGCTGCCTCCAAGCCCTGCGGCACCTCCACCCCCTGTGGTGACACGTCCTACAGAGCAACTGTGTAACCTTAGAGATAATGAAAGTTGCCAGCCTCAAAATTGCCAGCCTCAGTGGTCTCAGGACCCCCAAATCCCACCACTAGAGGCTTTTCCTGTTAACTTACAAATAACAAGGCAACGCCCACTAGCCTGGTATCCGCTCCCAGCCGCAGAACTTAAAGAATTGTGCCAGGCTGTATGTGAGGATGGAATTCATGCTCCATGGACAAAATCTATACTACAGACATTTAATACTAATCGGCTTCCCCAGGATTGGAGGGACATCTGTAGATCTACCCTCCCCAGTCCATTATTTATACAATGGGAAGCCTTATTTAGAGATGAGTGCCGAATGCAGGCTAAAAGAAATGACACTGATAATCAACAGCTGAGACCCCAACAAGGACAGGATCCACCAACTGGATTTATAGATTGGAATTATGACCAGCTTTTTGGTCAGGGCAACTTCTCCACAGGAAATCAGCAAGCTGCAATTCCTACTGGCTGCATTGAGCAAATCCGCTTATATGCATTACAGGCCTGGGACCGCCTAACCCCCTTGTCCACCGGGCCTGGAGAGACCTCTTCATTAACCTTCTTAAAACAGAAGCCAACTGAGGCTCTCGATTGTAGATCTAAAAATGACAGAGATGGCAATCCTCTGCCACCTTTAAACTCCCTCAGGGGCAGCCCTCAGCCCTGCTAACAAGAGGGAAGCCACAGACATTATGGGTAACCAGCATTACAGAAAATGCCCATCCAAAATTAACCATAAAAATAGACAATAAACCTTTCAAATGCCTCCTTGACACTGGGGCTGATAGAACCATCTTAAGGTGATCTGAGGTTCCTCCACACTGGAAATTAATACCAGGACCCCAACTAATGGGAGTAGGGTGAGCCTCCCAAGCATTTATCACTAAAAACTTCTATAAATGGGAGGACCCTGATTGAGAGGTTGGCACGATAAGACCCCTGATTGCAGACATTGCTACAAACCTCCTAGGATGAGATATCTTGGTAGACCTCAATGTAATTCTTACTAGTGGGTCTGAAGAGAAATGCCTCAAAATAGATGATCAGATGAGGTCCCTAAAACAAAAGGACCCCCAATTCTAAGGGTGACTGTTGATTACCAAACTCCCTGCCTCGATTGGATCACCACAGAACCAGTCTGGGTGGAACAGTGGCCATTACCCAGGGAGAAATTACTCATTTTACAGCAACTTGTAAAAGAACAGCTACAGCTGGGACACATTAGGCCCTCCAGGAGCCCATGGAACACCCCAGTCTTTGTAATAAAGAAAAAGACAGGGACATGGAGACTGTTGCAGGACCTCAGAGCCATAAATAAAACCATGAAAATATGGGTATCATCCCAAAGAGGCCTGCCCATGGTCTCTGCCATCCCCCTTAATACTTTCCTGTTAGTCCTAGATATAAAAGACTGCTTTTTCTCCATCCGT
>NW_008336075.1:3193994-3208236 GCF_000622305.1 Nannospalax galili | reverse complement strand
TCATGATATGGATGACCTCTTGTTCTGGCAAGATGAGGATTCCTCTCCAGAAGACCTAAAAGATGCTATGATAAACACCCTAGAGGAAAAACGTTTTGTAATTGCAACAAATAAAATACAATCTGTCCCCCCATTACCTTCCTGGGGACTGAAATAACACCCACTCTGTTAGGCCCCTCAATCCTGTCCTGGATGTCCCCCATCCACTCACACTTAACTCACTTCAAAGTTTTTTAGGTAATATTAATTGGCTAAGGCCATGGCTTTCCATCCCCACAAGTCAATTACAGCCACTTTTTGATCTCTTAAAGGGAGACAAAAACCCAGCCTCCAGACGGTACCTAAACCCAGATGCAAAAAAGGCTCTTCAAGTAATTAATAGCCACTTCCAAAAGGCATCACTAGCCAGATATGACCCCAAGTTACCTGTTCAACTCTTAATATTTAATTCCTCCCCGACCATGGTAGGAGAAATTCATCAGCCTCACGGAGTACTAGAATGGCTTCACACGCCTGTAGGAGGCGCTCCTTGCTTTCTTACAGAAGTGGACACTCTTGCCTCCATGGTCTGAGAAGGGAGAGATAGAATCATACAAATCATAGGAAAGGAACCGGATACTCTCATTATCCCCTTCTCATTATCAGATGTACAATGGCTCTTAAAGCATCACTCCTCTTTTGCAATTAGCTTAATAGGCTTCCCAGGACAAATTGATAATCACTATCCCAAAGATAAATGGGTGTCAGTTATTCCAACATTTCGCTGGCTTCCACCTTGGCTTTTTTTTACCATAAACCCATAAAAGAGACTATTACAGCCTTTACAGATAGAAGAAAGAAAGGGGCTGCATTGGTCATATATGACTCTCCTGATGACCCACCTATGATATATTTTCAACCCCTATCTGATAAATCCCCACAGTTTAAAGAGCTCTTTGCTATCTATATGGCTCTTGACAAGATTGATAAACCCTTCAATCTCTATTCTGACAGCATCTATGCTGTTAATTTACTCCCATGGCTAGGTAGTTCCTTTATCAAAATAGATGGCAACCCCATCTCACCCCTGCTAATTAAAATTTCCACACTGTTACAAAAACGAGTGGCTCCATTATTTGTCCAGCATATCAGGTCCCGCTCCTCTCTCCCAGGTCCTCTTACTTAAGGAAATGCCATAGCAGATGAGGTAGCCACTGCTGGAACTTTCTCTGCCAGCGTAACAGATGCCCAAAACCTCCACCATGCCACCCACATTAGGACCAGATCCATTGCTGACCACAGGGAGAGGATTTGCTTGTGTTTTCCCACAGGATCAACCAAAGCCTATCTGGGTTCCAGCTAGAAATGTACGACACCTCCCCACCCACGTAAAAGATGGCTCACATGACCCTGACAGAGACAAGGAAAAGAAAGAGGCAGAGACGACACCCAAAGCCACACCAGACCACATGGAAAGAGATCCATGACCTAGTGGAGACTGCATGCCACAGATGTCCCCCTGGAGCCTCCTTCTCTTTCATCCTCATGGCTGTCTTTACCCTGTGTAACACCAAAGGTTCAGACAGCCCCCACTCTCCCTAATACCATGTTCTAGATATTTTACTTTTCAAGAAAAAAATCAGATCCATAAGACAATTGCTGGAGCATTGGAGTAATAACAAAATTTTACTCAGGTGCATTTTCTAGGTACCCCACAGCTAACTTTCATGCCTCTCAACAGCTTCCAAGTCTGTGCTAACTTATAATATAATTCTACAGGAAAGACAAACAGAGGACCAAATAAGATCAACTATGTCCTGGAACAAGTATAACTTTCTTCCCACCTACCCCAATGCCTAACTGTTTCTTTTGTGCATCCAGCAATAGATTTCTACTGACAGCAGTACCAGTTACCACCCTTCTCTACCCAGGAACAAAAAAGAATTTCACTGACTCTCATCTAAGTGGATTCAAACAACTGACTAATTATTTGATTTGCATTTTCAGCAGCAAGCTTCCCCAGTACAGCATGCATCAACAACTGGCTAATTATTTAATTTGCATTTTCAGCAGCAAGCCTCCCCAGTACAGCATGCATCGTCCCTTCTCTTCATATAGTACGAGGAAAGGCCCAAAACTGTGTTAATTTCTCTTTGTCTACCTCTTGTGTACTAATAATAATTGCATCCCAGGAGATGCCAGCAGAGAAAGATCTTCTTCCCCCTGCTGGTAGAGATCGAACTTACACAAGATGCTGGAGGCGTTGCTATGGCAACAGCTACTACAAGCTGCACCTGATCCTGCCTTGGCTGAGACAAGCTGAACCAAGCAGTGACATTCGTGACTGATAGCCTGGAATCTCTCCAACAAAAATGAACTCTCTCATCAGAAGTTATGCTTCACAACAAAAGAACATTGGACTTAATAACTACTGGACATGGGAAGGGTATATGATATTGGGAAAGACGCTGTTTCTTTGTAAATGAATCAAATGTTGTTGAAACCAATGTTAACACTCTCAAAAATTTTGTAATATATTGGCTTAGCAATCCCTTGTTTTGCACGGCTCCTATTCCCTGTTGATAATACTGTGTACTATTTTGATACTTGCTCACTGTTTTTAAGATTTCCTTGCTGACAAATTACTTCCATTTGCTAAAATCACCACGGAGACAGGTCATGGTTAATTATCAGACTTTGGATTCTCCCGAGATGAGATGAGTTGGCCCTTAGGGCTGGTGATGGCACTTCTTCATATTTAAATCAAAGAGGAGGAGATGTTGGGGACCCCTGTTTGTGAAGTAGTAGTCTCTCCATGTCCGGACAGCCCATGGGCTCGGTTTCATATGCAGAAGACTCCTTTTCATCAGGGTACCTTCCCGGCATCTTCCTGACTCATCTTTTGAAGTAGCCGCCACAGAAACATGACCTCCGGCTCTGGAAATGTCAGGTTTTCTTGTGTGATTTTTCTGGCAGTCTAGCAGCCTGACAGGAGCCCACTTCCATATGTAAATAGGGTATCCCACAAAGTGCCTATCAGCTAAAGCTTTTACCACTACCCCCACGGTATAAAATGTCCTGGTTTTCTCTCAATATTGGAGCTGGATCACTAGGAGCTAGGAGCTGAAACACTGAGACTTGGAGCCGAGCTGAGTCACTGAATAAGGAGCTGTAACACGGGTTGAGCTGAGTCCTGTGTCTCACTGCCTATGATCCAGTCTCTCCGGGGGGCGATATCCTTCTGTCATCAACTCACAGAAACCTAGCTTTTGCCGCCTTGTACCTCTCCTCGTGACCCGGCAGCTGACGGGTCCCGAACTTAGAGAGAGAGTACATGGGTGAAATTAGGGCGGAACTTGGCCGGGCAAGCCCCAGAAGCAGAAGCCTCAGGAGACACAGAGAAGCAGTGGAGAAGCAGATAGTCAGCAACGTGGAGCAGAAGCGGCCTTAGGGCCCACCACCTTTCCAGGTGTGCGCCGGGGACTTGCGCCACGCAAACGCGAGACCTTCAGCACCTCAGCGGCGGACAGCGATGTGGTGCGTGGCCAGACCTGCCGCCTCTCCAGGGTGCACGCAGGGGACCGATGCCACGAGATCCCCGTGCGCCCCATGCTATGGGAAGTGCATTTATGTTTAGGATTGTAATTTAATCTTGATGGATTTTTCCTTTAATTGTGTGAAGTGACTGCCCCTGAATCTTCTGACTAATTTTAGTTTAAAGTTGACTTTTTCAGATATAGCTTCCTGGTTCCATTGACTTGACATGTTTTACATCCATTTATCTTAAGGTGGTATCCATCATTTTCGGTGAGATAATTTCTTAGAGTCAGAAAACTAATGAATCCTGTTTTCTAATCTAATAGTCTGTTTTGGGGAGTTTGGACTATTAACACTGATGGTTAGTATTAACCAATGTTTATTAATTCCTGTTATGTTTATATTGCAGTGCTCTTTTCATAGACCACATGTGGTTTACTATTCTGGAGTAAATAAATTCATTTACTCTGCACCCTCATGAAAGTGTTTAATCTCTGAACAAATTATTCCATTGAGTATTCTTTGTAGAGCTGACATAAATAAATTTGTCTGGTTGACCTGTGTATTAGTGACAGTGGTACTGAAGCAATAAAATCTGGACATAAATTCCTTAAATCTGTTTTTATAGAGGAAAGTTTTGTTTTTTTATTTTCTTCCTTCAATTAAAATTGGTAGTTTTACTGGGTATAGAAATCTTTGCTCAAATTTGTGTTCTTTCATTGTATGACATTGATCCATGCTCTTCCGACTTTCATAATCTCCATTGAAAAGTTAGCTGTTATTCTGTTAGGCCTGTCTTTCTATGTGATTTGATATTTCCCTCTCTCAGCTTTCAATATCTTTTCTTTGTTCTCTATGTTGAGGTTTTTGTTTTTTGACTATTATATAATGTGGGGGTTTTCTTTGTGGTCCTGTCTACTTGGTGTTCTGTATGCCTCTTGTACTCTAATAAGTATCTCCTGAAGCTTAACAAATTTTCTTTCTCACTCTGCCAAGAAAAAGTATGTATGGATTCAAGATGGGATAGGATTCCAGTGACCAAGGGAAATCTGAGAGCTGAGATGACTGGGCATTAGGAATCTCAGGGAAGGACCACAAAGCCATAAGTCTGAGGTGGTGTTAGAGGAGGATCTCTGGAGATCCAGGCTGGGTTTAGGTGTTAGGGATTAACTCATTCTCATTTGCAACTTTTTTGAGAAAAATAACCTACCTCTTATAAATACAACAAACTTTTAGTATGAGAGACACCAAGGTTTTCAGTTTATTGTAATGCAAACATTAACTGTTAAAGACCAGTAGAGACTCTTGAATGCAACGAGAGAAAATTAGTCCATTTTTTAGAAGAAAATCTTAATAAATACCAGTTCACTTCTCAGTAGACACAATGTTAGCCATGAAAATGGAAAAACTCTGCCAGAATGTTCAAAGAAAACAACTGCCCACCAATAATCTTTTAATTATAATATAAATATTTTCAAAAATTAATGTAAAATTATTTATGGATACATAAAAATTAAAGTTTGGATGCTAACAAACTTTCAATAATAATAATGACAATAATAATAATAGCAAATAATGCAACATGACAGCAAGGGAAGATACTATTGGTGACCCCATGCAGTCATTCAAACATGCACAGAGACCCATACAGCAATACCAGTGTGTATGGAAACCCCATAAACTAATGCAAATGTTTGTGGTGATCCCATGCAATAAATAATCATGAAGACTCCATCCAATAACCCAAATGTGCATGGAACCTTCATACAACAATATGAGTGTTCATAGGAGATGCCTAAAATAATGAAGTTTGGCATGAAGAGCCCATAAAACAATGCAAATAAATATGCATAGAGTCCCTATGCAGCAAATGTGCAGAGAGATCCCATGTGAAAATGAAAATGTTCATGAAAACACCAGGCAATAATGAAAATGTGCAAGGAAGTCCCACACATTAATTCAAATGTTCATGAAGACCCTAGGCAGTAATGTAAAAGTGCATGGAGACTCTATACAACAATGCAACTGTACATGGATATCCATGCAAAACCATAAATGTGCTCATAGATCCCAGCCCACAGTGGTAATGTTCATAGAGACCCCATGAAATGATACAAAGGAGCATGGAGATGCCACAAGTAATTCAAATGTGGTGGTAGATCCCTGTACAATAATACAAACATACTTGGAACAAACAAGAGATGCAGTATTGATAAATGTAATTATTGGCTTATAATAGTTCAATCTGTTTTGTGTTTTCATTTAGCAACTTTCTAAACTTAGCATTCAACAAGAAAATATATGTAAAATATGTGTAACATGGCTTTCAGTCTCTAGACATCTGATGTGTATACAATATTTTTAAAGATTGTAACAAAGGAGAAGAGTATGATGAAAATCTTTATTGTACTAAGGATATTTGTGTGCAAAATATATTGTTATATGCAGACTTTAAGGCATTAATATAAAACCTATATTATTATAGCAATGCATAAATGAGGCAAATAATACAAATTTTATATTTACTTAGGCCATTGGAAATTACTATTACAAAAACATATCCTGTTCTGGTAAGTTAAGATGTATAAGTTAAGCCATAAAAACACCATAAGCCATAAAACAAACGTACTCAGTAAAAAGTCAGCAAAAAGCACAAAATCTGGATGAAAATTATTCATTTATGCCTTGAGGAATGAACAAAGAAATGAATGCAAATAATCTATAGATGAAGTGTAGAATATCAGCTATAAATTTGTATCAATAGCAATAAATATTGTAACTTCATCAGTGATGTCATTAAATATGAGTTTATCCAATCAAAAGACAAAATATCAGACAAGACTTTGAAAGAAAAACATAATTTAAATATTCTGTATACAAAACTTAGATTCAAAGCCAAATATAGAAGAATGGAAAACATTTATTTGTTGTTTTTTTCTTTTTGAGACAGTTTCCCTGTACTCCAATCTGTAATGGAGCTCACTATGTAGACCAGGTTGGCCTTGATCTAACAGAGGTCTGCCTGCTTCTGCCTCCTGGTGGCTGGGATTAAAGGCATGCAGCACTACAACCAATTTGAAAATGTGTATTGTTTAATAGCAATTTAAAGAGTTGAGGTCCTCCACTAACATCAGAAAAAAATAGACTTTCTAGCACCTGAACTGCTTTCTTTCAAAACTCCTGTGTTAAAGCTCTAATGTCAGTGTTCACTATGTGACTAGATGTGCACATAATGCCTTTGAGGAGATAATGCATTTAAATTAAACCTAGGAATGCACATGGGAAGACTGAAGCTCATGTCAAAGTATTTATTGTTTATTTTATTTTATTCTATTTTGTTTAATTTTATTTTTGTGTAAGGATACAGTAAGGAAGCGGTCACCTAAAAGCCAGGGGAGGAAAGCAAGACGGCTCAGCAGGTAAACGTGCTTGCCTCCAAACCTGACAATGTGATCACAATCTCTGTGACCCCATGGTGGAAGAAGAAAACTGACTGCTGAAATCTGTCCTCTGACATCAACATGAATGGTGTTGCACATGCACACACACACTAAACAAATGAACAAATGAATGTAATTTTAATAATTAAAATGAGTAGAAACACAGAGAAGCATGCTTAGAAGAAACCCAAGCAGCCCAGTCCTGGATCTTAGACTTCTGGACCAGAACTGAAAGAAAATACATTTCTAGAAACAACTGTGGAAAACAAATTGATTCAAAGAGGGCAGTCTTTGGCATTTTTTCCTCAGGGTATTTCTAGTTAATAATAAAACAGACTTCACACACAAAATTGTGTTCTTAAAAAAGAGGTGTTTTATAGTGATTAAAAGATGTTTTATAGTGATTAAATTTTAATCAATGGGAAGATTTAACAGTAACAATCATACATGATCCTAATAAGAGAACATCAAATACCTGAAGTAAGGGTGGACAGAAACAAATGAAGAAAATAGTTCAGCAATGAAAGTTTGAAACTATATCACTGCACCTCTATCAATTTATATAAGACTACAAACGGGCCTGGAGAAAGCCTCTAAGATTTATAGAACTTGCTGATCTTGCAGAGGACAGGAATTTGATTCCCAGCACCCACATCGGGTGGCTCACAACCACCTGTAACTGATTCCAGAGGATCTGATGCTTTTTCTGATCTCCACAATGCATCTATATGCAGAAACTTACACATACACATAAATAATAAAAATAACTCCTTTAAAATGATTAAAGAATGCTAATGGTTCGTAGAACAAAGAAGCAACCAAGTGTATCAGTGAAACCAAATGTGTCTGAACAAATGAACAAAATTTATAAGATACTGTCTATTTGATATATGTATCAAAAAGAAAGAAGACTTTAATTACTAAAATCTCTAATAAAAGTAGAAGTGGGAGCTGGAGAGATGCTCAATGGTTAAGAGCATGTACTGCTCTTGCAGCTGACTCAAGTTTCATTCCAAGCACTCACACCAGGTGGTGCACAACTGCATGTAATTCTAGCTCCAGGGAACCCAACACATTCTTCTGGTCTACTGGGACACTTTTGATCAGGATCACACAGACAGACAGACAGACAGAGAGACACACACACACACACACACACAAACACACACACACACTATTATAAATAATGAAAATAAAATTTTAAAAAATATTTTATTATTTTTATTTTATGTGTACTGATGTATTACCTGTATGTATGTGAGTGCCCCCATGTCATACAATGCCGCAGAGGTCAGGAGAGGGCTTTGGATTCCCCCTGGAACTGGAGTTAAAGATGTTTCATAGCTGCACGTGGGTGCTGAGAATCAAACCTGGGTCCTCTGCAAGAGCAGTCAGTGCTCTTAACCACTGAGCCATCTCTCCAGCCCTGAAAATAAATATTTTAAAAATTGGAAATACTACTAACATTACAGAACTAAAATGTACTATAAACTTAATATATGTTCCAGCAATTACATATCTACTCATATTCCTAACACAGGTAAAAACATACTCCTACAATAAAATTTGTATTAAAAATGACATAACATGGGCTGTAGAGATGTCTCAGTGGTTAAGAACGCTGGTTATTCTTGCCGAAGACCTGGGTTTGAATCCCAGCACCCACATGGCAGCTAACAACTGTCCATAACTCCAGTCCCAGGGGATCTGACAGCTTCGTCTGATCTCTGCAGTCATTCCACAACACAGGTGCACTTACCTACATACAGGAAATACACATATACGGATCAAATAAAAATAATGAATTTAGAAAAAAACGGCATAACATTACTATGCATAGAAATCCAAAGATGAAAATGATTGACATGTACAAAACTGGTACATAAGTGAATGCAGTCTTTTCATAGGATAGAATTGTATTCAGCTGTGTAAAATCACTGAATGCTCATATGCACTATAGCATATAGCACATGAATAGCATTGTGAGACTTGAAATGTTACAGCAACTGAAAGGAACTATCATAAAAGGTTACATGCTATGTGATTCCATTCACATGAAATAATCACAAAAGAGGAATGTTTCTACAAAGAAAGTTGTTTAATTGTTGCCTAGGGTTGTATGGGACTAGAAGAGTGTTAACTAATGGGTAGCAAATTTTTTTCCTGGAGGGGTGTAAGTGTTCTAAATTTGACTGCAGTAGTGATTTTGCGTATCTCTCTAACACACATGAAATGGGTTGATTGTGTGACAGATCATCGGTATTTTAAGAAAGCAGTGAAAATTTTGATTTGGTACTTTTGCAATCTTTTTGGGAGATTTAATTTTTTTTCATTACATTTATTACATATGTAAGTCAGAGAACAGTTTTCAGGAGTCAGTTCTGTCTTTTCAATGTGTGGGGCCTAGGAATGTAATTCAGGTATTCAGTTTTGGCATCATGCATATTTACGTGCTGGGCCATCACACTGGCCCTTTGAAGATTTTAATTGGGAGAGCTGTGGGGGCTCCATAATCAGGCTCCATCAGCTGCAGCATAAGCATTTACAACCATGGGTTTCAGCTCACATAACCAGGAATTCAATTTGGGGAGTTTAATACAGAGAATATGCAATGTAAGTGAGCAATAATATTGTATAGAAAATACAGAAATATCTTCATTTATTCAAATTAGGGGACCGGGGAAATACACTGATTTTTATATATTAGTGAAACACTGTAAAGAAATTTCTGAATAGATGATATATAAATAAATCAACATGAAAAAACATGTCAAAGTGATTATGTGGAAGAAAAATAAGCATTTGTCCAAGCATGACATCATTTTTACTATTGTAAGGGATGCATTTTTATGTATGCATATGTTACAGGAAAATCAGAGACCAGCAGTCAAAGTCAGGTGAGGAGATGGATTTAATTGTACACTAGTGGACTGATACACGGATCCTTCTGGAAAGGAGCCAGTCCCCATCTCCAGTTTTAGGGGTTTTTATATTCATGTGAGGAACTACAAGTAAAAGACAAAACAGCACACAGGTGGCAATTAAGTAAAAGGTACATATGATAATTAAGCAAGGTAATGTATGGCTGCAGGGGTTACAAAGATGTCCTTCCAGGTTGACCATGGGGGCGGGAAGGAGGAAGACTCCAGCTTATCTCCCCAGTCTTATCTCTTGTGGATTTCTCTTCCCTTATATCATTGGCCACTGATCCATGAGGACAAAGGGAGCAGAGGTGGTGAGCAGGGTCAGGACAGCCATGAGTATGATGGAAAAAACCTTCCAGGAGTCAGCTTCAATGAGACAGCTTGTTTATTCAAGGGGGGGTTGGGGGAAAATATAGGGTGAAGATGGCAGCCAAAGCTTCATCTAATAGGTGTTCATAGTACGCTTTACTTGCATGTGGTAGGGGGACCCTATCAAGTAGAAAGGAAAGGTAGGATGGAGTGGCTGTAGTGCAATGCCTAATTATCATACAGGAAAAAACCTAGGGGCAGCTCTTGCAGGTAGCTATGCCAAAGGTCATGTTCCAAATAAGGCCAGGCATCGGTGCTTGGAGACACTTTCCAAATAAGGTCAGGCAGAGAGTAGGAAGCCCCTGCTGAGAAAGGGAGTCCTCCATTCTGAGCCAACATGGTGGACTGTGACCTTCATGGCACAGTCCCCCAACAATCTCTTGTCTAGGAACTCTTCTTCTCCAAAGCTCTTAATTACCATCACATTGCAAAAGCTTTCCACCTCCACAATGTCCTCTCCTCTTTATTGACATAATCCCTTGTGTTATTTAAGAGGAACTTTAAGATATCTTTGACCTGGCATTTGAGAGTGGGCCTCTAATTATTTTTGATAAATTTATTGAGTTTATTATCCAAGATTTTAACAGGAAAGCTAATAGAACCATCACTACTGGTTCTGTTAGTGAGGCTAGCCAGGGACGTGACATTTTCTATGTATTTTTTCAGGAAGACTCATTTCCTTCTTTTCAGACCTTTATTTTCTCTAGTAGTTGCCTTGTATTTTTCTAGCTCTGCAGGTTTGGTTTACATAAAAAGAGTATGAGCACCTCCTTTTTATGGTTTTGACATTTTCAGTCTTAGAGATAAGCACACTGGCAGACCCAAGGAATTTTCTAGCTTTCATTTGAGAAAGAAACTGGTCATTTTTCTTTTGGAGTCTTTACTTTAAAACTGTCTATTTCTTGCCTTTTATTTTTATTACTTTGAAGAGGTAACCCAATTTGCCAATGCAGAATTGGGATGCAGACCGCTCTGGCTTCTTCCATGCTGAACAGGGATGCAGGGTGTGGCAACTGGAGTACCTCTTCAGTGGGTCTATCTAAAAGACTCTCAAATTGTGTAAGTTTTAACTGTAGGGAGAAAAGAAAGTCCTTGACCAATGCCTGGGAGATAGGAAGGCAAAGTAAAGGTAAGAATAGTTAGCATTACAAGTTCTAGACTGGGAACCTGAAAAAAATCAGAACAGGGAAAATTTTAAACGTCCAAATTAAAGTTCATTGAAATTTCTTGATGAGGGCTTCCAAAAGCATCCATCTATTGAGCTCCTCCTCATTTTTCTTTACGTCGCCAAGGCTGGATTCAAGTGGGATGAACTCAGGATTTGTTTTCAGGCACTCTGATAACTGTTGGAGTGGTTAGAATCAGTCTTCTAGACAGGGAGAGAAAATAAATTTAGCCATCATTGTAGAACAATTAAAGCTGCAGGCAAGCACTACAGTATTGGAGACCAAGATTTGAAGCCTTACACCTGAGCAGCACTTTCTTTTTAAAAACAAAATCACTACTAAGAAATAATTGTCTAAATAACATTTTACCTGGACTTACGTCTAATATCTGGGAAATGCAATCCTTTGGACTCTTAAAGAAATATACTGATCACTTTAATTTTTGGTTATACTTTCCTTTTGGGTGTTTAAGACCATACAGTTGACCCAAATAAACCAACTTAATTTTACTCTTAAGGTCATTTGAGGATGTGTTCCTCAGGGGTCACAGGGGCTTGTTAGGAGCTCCTGGCTCCTTTCTTTTACCAGTTCTGCCTATGTGAAGATAAGTCAAAGGTCCTGCTCGACCATGGCTGGCTTCACTTGGAAGCATGGAGGAAATGTTTCTTCTGAGTTGACCCTCCTCGTTGTAGAGTAGACACTGGTTCAAGCCCATTTGTGGGGTCTCCATGACCTCCCTTAACAAGAGGACAGGCGACTCACCACACTTAAAGGACATTTTGAGAGATGCTGTACTTAATTTGCACTCAGAGCTAACCACAACCAAAAGTTACAGTATGATTAAAACAAGCCAATGCTTAAAAAAGTTTTAATTAAAGACAATTCCATTAAATGAGAAGACAAAGAATGGGATGGTGAGAAGTATTTAGTCTTAACATGGCAATACAGAATCAATCTATTATTAAAGACCAGTTAAGATTGACAATACCAGAAGTATAGAGTATAAGAAAATAGTTTGTGAGTATGATTCAATTACAGCTGTCTACAGTTAACCCTTTCCCATAGTAACATGCAGGAAGTTAGAAAGAATGACACGTAAAAGCACAAGACCACAGCACACAGGGTCAGGGACCACCATGCCTAGTCTGTAGGGCTGGCAGTCTGTGACAGCACAGTTCAGGCTCAGGGCAGTCCTTTGCTTCCTATGAGAATGAAAAGAGAAAGACTGCAATGGAAAGAAATGCAAAATCATCTCACTGCCCAGCATCTAAGAAGACACACTTTAGCGAACAGTTATGAGCTAATTCTCAGACATGTCTAGAGGTTGTTGATTATATAAATAAAAGTTACAAGATAAACATAATAAAGTCTATTAAGTAGTTATTCTGAATACATTGTAGTTGTCCCATTTTGTCTCAGGCTGTTCTGGAGGCAAGAGACTTGCTCAGGCCATCTTTGGGATCAGTTCTTACAAGGTGCTCCAGAAGAAGCCTGCATCTAACTCAGGTGTCCTCTACCAGAGAAACAAAAGCACTGCTGTCGTGTGGCCATCTCCAGGAGATGGGGGAGCTTTTCCAGGCCTCCAGTGAAGCCAAACTGGTTTCAATTGCTGATGGGAGTTTTATCAATAGCTAGTATAAAGCCAGTTCAATGCAGACTTAAACATGAGAGTTAAAGACAAGAGTTGCTTCAAGAGAGAAAAGCACAGAGCCAAATCTGAGCCAGCAGAGTTTCCAGGGATGAAATGCATCCCTCCCCCAAACGAGCTATATCTGCCTGCATACAGAGCCATTCTGCAGAAAATGGAGAACAAAGCACAAGGCCAAAAGGATGAGACAGGAAGACCAGTCCCAGAATTCATCTCCAGCTCTGAAGATGAGTTAAAATATTAAATCAAACCTATAACCAACTGAAATTTAATTTTTTTTCAAATAATTTCAGACCTTTAGAGGTCTGAAAGCAATGCAAACCAAATCAAGAATGTCAAAACCAAAATACTTCCAAAAGCGAGCAAGCCAAAGAGATACTCTAAAACATATACTATGGGTTTGCTTAAGGGAGGGGGAGGGAAGGTATACAAGGAACCTAGGGGATAAAGGGAAAGAAGGAGCTCAAGAGAGGTAGGACCATAGGAGAAGGGTATTAGTAAGGGAGAAAGGGGGGAAATGGGGGCACCTTAAGTGGGAAAACCATGATAGAGGGGTGAGACAATGTGAAAGATAAACAACGAATAGCTAGTTTTGAAAACCAGAGAGAAGCATATTATTCCTACAACCTACTGAAAAATTACACATAGCAGATCAAGAAATATATGTCTAAGTAAGGTTTATCTGAGTACAACTGATCTTTGCCCAAGATTTATCTACATGACACACAGTAATTAAAAATACCAGACTGGTGGGACTAAACTTCTTGGGTGTTTAATAGACATACTTTGAGGTCTATAATATTTGTTCAGAGAGACATAAAGGACACTTTTTGCTCCTTGCCCTCCTAGGTCGACTAGTTCCAGGGAACTATGAGCATCTCTCAAAAAGTCCTATAGTGGTGGTGGGTCACCTGTCCTCTTGACCCCACCAGATGGACTTGAACCAGTGTCCAGTCTATAAAAAGGAGGGTCAACAAAGAGGAATCATTTCCTCCATGCTTCCAAGCAAACCAACCATTGTCGAGCAGGGCCTTTGATTCATCTTCACATATAATGGACTGGTAAAAGAAGAGAGCCAAGGGCTCCTCCCAAGCCCATGTGACCCCTGAGGAACAGATCCTCAAATGACCTTAAGATTAAAAATAAATCGGTTTTATCTGGACCAACTGTATGGTCTTA
>NW_008336075.1:3189119-3193949 GCF_000622305.1 Nannospalax galili | reverse complement strand
AGCTACATAACAAGAAACAATTCCAGACAGGAGATACCTTCCTTTGAGTTGTTGGCCAGAGTGGCCCAAGAGACTCCCACACAGTAACCCAGCATAGAACAAGAAAAATGAACAGCAGACCCCAAGCTTATCCAAAGGAATATAGACAACTGATTACCGCTAGATGAAGAACTGCTGACCCTCCTAAAACAAAGACCTCTAGATAGGCTGAATAGATTAACCAGAAGGGAAAGTAGCAGGAAATGGCTAGGGGTGCCAACAACACAGCAGACAGTAGCAGGGATTTCAAAGTATAAGGGCTCTAGTAGGGGGAGGGAGGGTATGGGAGGGTGCTACCTGGGAAGTGGGTTTAAAAATAAATAAAAAAATAGAAAAAAATTCTTCAAAGCATAAAAGTTTGCTCCTTAATAATTAGTAGAGTGAAAAACATTACCATTAAAATCTAACTGATGAATTTTCATCCATGCTCAGATACCAAGGAGCTCAGAAAGTAACTGACTGTGACTAGTAATAATCAGATATATAGAGATTAGAAACACATGTGCATCTTAGTGTCAATTGTATTCAAAATTAGTTTTTCTGTATGAAACTGTATTTTAATAATGAAATGGAGATCTTTTTTAAAGTTTAAAACCTCTTTTAATTTTATGTCTTATAGGGTTTATATGGAGTACAGTATTGTATAGTTGTATCAATTCAAATGTAAACCTAAAAATTTACAGCCAATTTTGAAAGAGATGCATCTTAGCCCTGGAAATTGTTATTGAATATGTCAATGCAGTTGTAATGAAATGCTTCTTCTAATTATATGGTTATTAAAAAAATAATTTAAAAAAAACAAAAAAAAGCAAACATATACTATGAAAGCAAACCCAAACCAAAAACTATATAACAAATACGGTCCTTAACCCGTTCAGATACTTTTTTTTTTCCTCTTTGAGACAGGGTCTTTCTGTAGCCCTAGCTGGCCTGGAACTCACTATGCAGACCAGACTGGCTTTAAACTCACAGAGATCTGCCTGCATCTATCTTGCAAGTCCTGGGATTAACAGTATACCACCACACCCAGCTTCAGATACTATTTTGTATAAACAACTAGCACTTAAAAGTTTTGTGAAACACTGAATAAACCCAGAGACATTGCCCAATAAGATATTTAGGGCACCCAAATGTATAAGGCCTTTGAATGTACTATCAAAATATCCATATTTATAAATCTGCACATGTATTTAATTAGGTATGCCAAAATAAAACCAATAATTTTGTGCACAGTAAATGAATTAAAATGATAACTGAAGCGGCCAGTTTGTTTTGATGGAAACATATGAAGACAATAATCACAGACACATATGACAGAATTACTTGAGATCTCAGCACAGGAGACATAACATGACATAATTACATGAAATACCAAATAATTCATAGAAAATGATTATCACAGACACACATGACATAATTCCACTTAAACTGGGTGCACCCAAAACATAAAAATCAAGGAGTTTGATTAGGATGGTCCTTTGTATGTAGGCACTCATCTTTTAAATTCTGGATCAGAAGAGAATGCTTCCTCCATAACGTCCTCATAGTTGTGTGGAAGTTCTCCCTCCTCTTCTGGTATGAAGCTGGGTTTTAGGGCTCAGGTAGCCTCCATTTGGACTCAGGGATTCTTACCAGCATGGCCTGATACTAAATCACTCAACTTCATATTAAGTTTTAACTTGGAGGGTTTATCTCAGTGCCATAATTTCCTGCATAGCCTAGTTTAAAGTTGTCCAGTATCACCTAGAGGAGAGTCTGTGTCTGACACTTGGACTGGAAAGAACCCATCTGAAATTTTATATGTGCCTGGGATGTATGTAATGTGTGCATAGGAGGGGGTAGAGAGTGTTGGTCTCCTTCATTCAGATGCCTTCCTGGTCAGCCACCTCTCAGGGACTTAAGAGGTCTTACCTTAGGGCTACACGTATAATCCCTATGCTCGGTCACCTGAAGGTGAGAGTTGGTTTAGGTTATACAACCTCAGCGGAACCACAGGGTGAGGTCCACTCAGATTCTGTATCCTCACAGAGTCATGGAACCATTACTTTCACTCTCACATTCACTCACAATCATTCAGAGTTTAAGACAACCATTCTCTAGTTATTCCCACTAAATTCCTGTTCTGCCTAAAATGGCCCAGTTTGCTGCCTGATTCCTGTTTTACCTTAAAATGGGCCCAGCACCTCAGAATCACATTGAGGTTTAGTTGTGGTCCCCTTCATTCCTGACTGGAGGCCAGTGCCATCTTGGAATCACATCAAGACTTCGTATGCAGCCTCCTGTGGGGGATCAGCCCATGCCGGCTTCCACCTGTCTAACCTGGGCCCATTACCTGTTCTGGACATCCATTCTGGGTCTCCATCTCACTTCACCTGATGAGAGACACCTGTCAGGGGCTATATAGCTCTCTCTGGCCTCCTGGAAAGAGACCCCTAAGAGGAAATTCTTCAGGGGTACGCACTTATCTGTTCCAGGGGCTGAGAGGGCTGCAGGGTCCAGGAGCTGCAGTCTCTGTACCAACGAAGGTATGATGACCTGTTCTCGCTGGGGCCTCCAGAGATGTTATGGGAAAATCAGAGACCAGCAGCCAAAGTCAGGTGAGGAGAGAGATTTAATTTTATGCTAGTGGACTGACCCATGGGTCTTTCCATAAAGGAGCCAGTCCCCTCCTCCAGTTTTAGGGGTTTTTATATAGTCATCTGAGGAAGTACAATTAAAGACAGCACATAGGTGGCAATGAAGTAAAAGGTACATGTGATAATTTAGCAAGGTAACATATGGCCTCAGAGGTTACAAAGACTTCCTTCCAGGTTGACCACAGGGGGCAGGAAGGTGGAAGACTCCAGTTTATCTCCCCAGTCTTATCTCTTGTCTAGGAGCTCTTCATGCTCCAAAATTCTTAATTATCATCACATTGCAAAAGCTTTACCCCTCCACAATACATATACACACTATTCATAGTCTGAATCATTGGTTGCACTGGAAAACTAGGAAGATCATGGTATTCAAATAAATCAGTGCTATAGAAAAAAGGATAGTAAATAATACATGAATCTGCTACATAAATACAATAAAATACATTTATGGAGCATTAAATCTAGACAATAGGCAAATAGAAGTCTATTTTATTTTTTCTCTATTTTAACATTTAATGTGTTTTCTTAAAATAAAGGAGAATCTCCAATTAGAAAGTCATCTGGTTAATGAGTTTGTTTGGAATGTAATAACATATGCAGATATTAAATCTGAACTTTAAAAAATTCTGAGGTCATGATAAAATAAGCATTACCTTCAAATGGTCATTTCTAAACATTGTAGTGGCTAGAGAAAAAGGAAAAAAATTTAAATAAAGAAACCCAAACACTCACATCTTTAGAGTGATAAATAAATAATAAAAAGAGAAAGTAGGGGCTAGAGAGATGGCTAAGCAATTCAGAGTCTTGCTGCTCTTGAAGAGGACTCAAGATTCATCCCCAACACATACATCTACCTTTAACTCCAGCATCAGGGGATAAAATGCCCTCTATGGCCTCTGCAGGCACCAGTACTTATGTGTGTATATGCTTACATAGGCACAGTAAGACATAGACACAGACATAGACAGACACACACAGACACAGACACACACACACACACACACACAAAAAATACATATAAGTAAATATAGAATAATTCTTGTTTTAAAAGGAAAAGAACATTTCTTTCAGATTGAGATATCTTTAAAAGCATTAATTCAGAACTTGGATTATATCCTGGGATTTTGTTAGTTTATACAAAAAGGTTAGTGAAGAGACAAGCTTACCCATGTATCATTTTGTTATGGAAAAATCAGAGACCAACAGGTGAAGTCAGGTGAAGAGAGGAAGTTAATTTGATGCTAGCGGGACTGACACAATGAATAAAGGATTCAGATCCCATGTTCAAGTTTTCGGGGACTTTTATACTCATGTGTGGGGAAATGCAAACAATAGGCATTGTGTATGTGTATTGCCTGCATGTATATAAGTGCACCCATGTCGTGCAATGCCTGAAGAGGTCAGAAGAAGGCGTCAGATCCCCTGGAACTGGAATTACAGACAGCTGTTATCTGCCATGTGGGTGCAAGGATTTGAACCCTGTGAGACAAGCCATCAGAATAGTCTTCTGTGAGAATAGTCATGTTCGTAACTACTGAGCCATCTCTCCAGTCCCCAACTTCAAGCTGTTTTAATTTGAAGTTGCAATCATATGAGAATGTGGTGAAATGTGCAATCCATTTGCCCAGTATTTTACTAGGATAAAGTGATAACTGTTGTACCTCATCCACTGGACCCCCAAAAGACCACCGAGGACCTAACACACCAAAATGCAAAAGCAAAAGTTTATGGTTTATTCGGGCTTAAGCTTGGGCTCTCAGACCTCACCACCTCAACGGATCTGTGCTGAGAGCCCAGAGTAAGGGAGAGTGGAGCCTTTTATAGGTTTTAGATGAAGAGAGGAGGGGGATACTGAAGACACGTTTTGGTTGGTTCAAGAAGCTCACATGCACCAACGTAATTTTAAACTGATGGGATGTATAAGATGCAGTCCTGGAATTTTCTTATTGGTAGGTGCTATTCTCAGGGCTTTGGAATGTGCTGACTGTTATCTGTGGGGCCAGGAGTCTCCGTTTTTACCTTATAGGGCAGTTTTTATGCCTGGGCTTGCTTAATCTATAGTTTCCTGGAAGGGGGGTGGGGAATAGCAGGCGGGGGTCAGGGCATGCCAGGGTATGTCTAGGCATGTCTAAAGCAGCAGCCAAGCATTTTACAG
>NW_008336075.1:3184459-3189075 GCF_000622305.1 Nannospalax galili | reverse complement strand
CATGCTCATGTCCTGATTGGCTCCGTGTGACGGTCTGATTGTGGGATGGATCTGATGAGGGTATATATTGTGGGATGACGAAGAATAAAGGAGAGAGAATTGCTTGAACCTCACCTTGGCATCCGTGTTGTCCTTTCCTTGGCTCTGCTGGTCGGAGTCTTGGTTCGCGGCAGGTGGAGATGAGGGTTGTCAACCAGGGAGATTGGTTGAACCAGGACTCAAACCATCTCTGTCTGCCTCTTGTTCTAGTCTCCTCTGTTCCAACCCTTCTCTTATTTTGGCCATGTTATCCTTTATTAATCCTGAGTGGTCCCTATAAAAACAGCATTCTTCTCTTAGGGTAGCACATAGACCACCCTGCTGTAAGAACAGGAGGTCTAATCCCCTATGCTTTTGCAGGGCTAGCTCAGCCAGCGAGCTCAGGGAGTCCTGTAGGTGAGTAATTGACTCCTTGACTCATCAGAGATCTGAATATAAGCTGGCTCTGAGCTGGGAATAATGCTGATCTTGTCTTGCCAGGGCTGTGGCTCCTGTCCCTATCCCAGCACCAATCCCTTTTCCAGTGGGGAGATTTAAGTTTATTGCATTTTTTGCCCCCTTTTAAAGTCTAGGGGGGTTGGTGTTTCTCGGTCTTTTTAGACTAGTATAGAGGGTTAAGAAATTTTCATGAGTGTGGTAGGTGATTCTAGGCAGGAGTCTGATAATAACCCAGAAACCAGATGTTCTCTGCAGGACTTCCTGATTTACATGGGCTATTAGTCCCATGGTGTAGGCCCACCAGGTGTCATTGTGAGGCAGGAGGAACTGTCCCCTCCCTGGGACATTAAGGGAGAGGATGATGTTGCAGAGGCTAGTCTAGGTCAGTGGGACCTGGCCAACACAGGTCCCAATGCCAGTTACCTGAGATAGGGTAAGAGAAACATTTGATAGCCATCTGCATTCTGTGTAATCCACAAGGGAGAATGTTCCTTGTACAGAAATTCCCTCATAATATGGGGTGGGGGCAACACCATAGCAGAGCCAGCAAGAGTGGGTAGCGTCCGAGTTGGTTGCATTGAGGAAGTAATAAGATGAATTTAGCATCTGCAAAAGAATTTCCCAGGTCGGGGTAGTGGCAGGAGGGGGAGGAATAGGATCTGCCCTTGAGGACTCAAGAGCCTGAGTTGTTGGCGCAAGAGTATAGGTTTGGGCAGTGGGAGGTCCTGGAGGGTGTTTAGCTGGAGAAGGTTTATGAGAATCACCTGGGGGGGGATTTAGGAGTCGGTTGGGTCCCAGTGCATGGACGACAGGTCAGAGGAGAAGTTGAATGGTAAAGAGGGCCCCAGGGTCTCTCCCTGCAACATATAGCCATAGGTCCCATGTGTGTCCTACCCCATAGACTGTTTTCCTTTCTCAGTGAACTGAATTATGAGGGGGTTGCACCGTGGTTGGGTGCAGGGCCCCCCCATACCTCCTCCAGTGGTCCCACACCATCCCAGGGTGGTAGATCCGGGGGCCTATTGTAGGGTTATTAGATCCCCGGTTGATGACCCTTTTCACCAGCATGTGCCGGTGGTCTCACAGCCCCAGTTGGCGCAATAATAATCCCCAGGTCTCCCACATTTGTTCTTAACTTGTCTGCTGTGTCCATGGCCTGGAAAAACGTAGATGGTGAGGCTTCACGTGCGTAATCTGGGGCAGGGGTCTCGGCAGCTGAAGAGAGGAAAGGGGGTCTGGTTGTGAGGTTCCCATTCTCCTTCAAAGATGTCACAGAGGTCAACCCAAAGGTCTGGGTACCAAGAGTTGGGAGAGGCTGTCTTGGAGGTAGAGTTGATGACCGTCCCCGTGGCGGGGGTGGTGATTACCCAAGTTAAGTTTTGGGGCATATGGGGATTTATGTTACTTTCAGGAAAGGTGCCATCAGCTGATAAGCAGTTCAATGTCAACAATAGACAGGTTAGCAGGAAGGGTCTCATCAGATGCGGAGCTTGAATGGATTCGAAGGGTGTGGGGATGCCTTCCAGGTGTCTCCCATGTAATCCTCTGGGATTGCAAACTGGTTGGCAGGTTTTGTGTGGGAGTCGTGCACCCAAGCCACGACACCATCCACTTTGAGTGTGCTGGGAGTCGTCAAGAGGATCACGAATGGGCCCTTCCATCTTGGCTCAAGATTTTTCTGTTGGTGTCTGCGGATGAAGACCCAGTCGCCTGGTTTAAACCTGTGGGGTTGCGGGGGGACAGCAGCTTCATATATGGCTCTGAGTTGTGGCCAGACCCGTTGGTGGGTTAGCTGCAACCATTGGAGTGAGCCCAGTAGGTCCTGGTCTCCCAAGGTTGATACTAGGTCAGCTTGGAGGCTAGGTATCATAGGAGGGGGGTTTCCATACATGATTTCAAAAAGGGGTGAAACCCATCTGGTATGGAGTGTTTCTTACTCTAAAAAAGGCAAAGGGGAGGAGAGCCACCCAGTCTGCACCAGTCTCTAAAGCTAATTTGGTTAAGGTCTCTTTTAGAGTTCTATTTATTCTTTCTACCTGTCCTAAACTCTGGGGTCTATAAGCACAATGTAGTTTCCAATTGGCCCCCAGTGCAGTGGCTATTCCCTGGCTTACCTGAGAGACAAAGGCTAGCCCATTATCTGATCTGATTGTAGTTGGGAAACCATACCTGGGCAGGATCTCTTCGATTAGCTTCTTGGCTACCACGTGAGCAGTCTCATGCTTGGTTGGGTAGGTCTCAGTCCATCCAGAGAAGGTGTCTATGAATGCTAGTAAATATTTATATCCAAATTTTCCCTGTTTGATCTCAGTGAAATCAGTCTCCCAATACGTACCCAGTTGTGTCCCTCTGCTCCTGGATCCTGGGTTAGCATGGGACGGAGCTGAGTTGGTTAATTGGCAGGCATGACAATGTCTAACAATTTTTTCAATGGCTTGATTTCCTTCCTGAATTTTAACTTTGGCCCTTCTTAGTAAGTCTTGCATCCTTCGGGTGCCCATGTGTGATGCTTGATGTATTTTCTTGAGCAATCTTATGCCTAAATTCTGAGGTAGGATAACTTTTCCTTCCATTGTCCTCCACCAGCCCTCTAGGCATTGAGCCATAGGGAGAGTGTGTATCCAGGATAAGTCCTCAGGGCTATAGTGAGGAGTTTTAGGCAGTTCCCTTGCTCTGGGATCAACAAGAATGGGCAGGATCGTGGAGGTCAGGGCTATTTCTTTAGCCATCCTGTCAGCCAGATTATTTCCCTTCTGGGTGGGGTTGTTTCCTTTTTGGTGACCCGGGAAGTGGATTCTGGCTAGTTTTGTTGGGCCCCAGAGGGTTTGCAGGAAGTCTAAGATCTCCTGTTTATTTTTAATAGTCTTTCTTTCTGCAGTAAGGAGGCCCCTCTCTTGATAGATGGCCCCATGGATATGGGCAGTGGAAAATGTACATCTGCTATCTGTGTAGACGTTGTGTTTCTTTCCTTTACCCATCTTTAGGGCTTTGGTAAACACAATCAGTTGAGCTTTTTGGGCCGATGTACCTAGTGGTAGTGGCTTGGCCCAAATGACTCTCGAGGTGGTTGTGACTTCTCCCCCAGCATGCCTTTTACCATTTCTGATGAAGCTGCTTCCATCCATGTACCAGGTTTCTTTGGCATCAGGCAAGGGAACATCCTTCAGGTCAGGTCTGATGCAATGCACCTGAGCCAGAATTTCAGTACAGTCGTGGAGTGGGTCCCCAAGATCGGGATCTGGCAACAACGTGCCTGGGTTCAGGGCCGTTGGTACCTGGAAGATGATCTTGGGCGGATTTAGGAGCAGAGCCTGATAATGAGTTAATCAGGCATTGCTCAACCATCGATCGGGGGGTTGCTTGAGCCCCCCTTTGAGGGCATGAGGGGTTGCCACAAGCAGGTCCTGTCCCAGGGTTAACTTGTTAGCATCCTAAACCAGCAGGGCCACTGCTGCTATAATTTGTAGGCAGGGGGGCCATCCAGCTGCTACAGGGTCTAATTTCTTTGATAGGTATGCAATAGGTCTCTTCCAGGGGCCTACTCTCTGAGTGAGGACCCCTTTCGCAATACCTTTACGTTATCCACATATAGACAGAAAGGTTTACTTACGTCTGGTAGTCCTAAGGCAGGGGCCTCTAAGAGCTTGTGTTTTAGGGTTTCAAAGACCTCTTGCCTTTCCTGTGTCCAGTTGGAGTCCTGTCCTTCTTTGGTAGCCTCATATAGGGGTTTTGCAATTTTGGCGAACCCCAAAATCCAGAGGCAGCAGAACCCCACGGTACCCAGGAATTCCCTCACCTGTTTTCTGGAGGTTGGTGCAGGTATCTTTAGCACAGTCTCTTTGTGGGCCTTAGTCAACCACCGCTGACCCTCCTTGAGGATGTACCCTAGGTAAGTCACTTCTTGCAGATATATCTGAGGTTTTTTTTTGCTGAGGACCGGTATCCCAAGTCCCCAAGTATGTGGAGTAAGTCCTCTGTCCCCTCTAGACAGGACTTCTGGTCCGGTGCTGCAATCAATAAGTCATCTACATACTGTAACAGGCTTATGTCGAGGTGTTGGGCTCTGTACTCACCCAGATCTTCATGCAGGGCCTCATCAAATACAGTTGGAGAATTTTTAAACCCTTGAGGCAGTCACG
>NW_008336075.1:3180830-3183514 GCF_000622305.1 Nannospalax galili | reverse complement strand
CTTGCAGTACGCACACTGGTTTTTCCCTACCTTATTTCGTGGTCTGGATCCCACCGATGAGCTCCTTCCATACTGGGGGTTGGTTGCCAATAATATCTCTCTGAGGTCCTTCTTGTGGTGGGCCTGTTGTCTCTCCAGGACCCTGGTCAGGCTTGCTTCTTGTCTTTTTTCTTTTCTTTCCTCTCTTTTTTCTGCTGTCTCCCTTCTATTATAAACATTATAAACCTTTTCTGCCACTGCTATTAAGTCCCTAAGGTTCTTTTCTCCTAGTCTATCTAAAGACTGTAACTTTCTCTTGATGTCAGGGGCTGCCTGGTTAACGATAGCAAACATCACAGTTTGAGCTGATTCCTCTGTTTCTGGGTCATATGGAATGAATCGCCGGAAGGCATCTTGTAACCTCTCTAAGTATGAGGCTGGGCTCTCTTCAGGCCCCTCTCTGACATCATAGGCCTTAGACATATTGGCATGTTTTCGAGCCGCCATTTTGAGACCCGCTAACAAACTCTGGCGGTAGACCAGGAGCCTCTCCTTACCTTCTGCTGTGTTGTAGTTCCAGTTGGGACAGCTAGGGGGAAAGCTGACAATACTGATGCCTGGGTCTGTGGTAGGGTCCCCAGTGGGGCCCAGAATCAATTTCTGGGCTGCCTCCACGATCCTGTTTCGCTCCTCAGTAGTGAACAGGACACTCAGGAGCTGGTGGCAATCGTCCCAGGTGGGCTGGTGAGTTAAGAGAACAGTTTCCAATAAGTTAATCAAGTCCCTGGGGTTTTCAGAGAAAGGCGCATTCTGTGAGCGCCAATTGTAAAGATCACTGGTGGCAAAGGGCCAGTAATGAAAGGGCTGATTGCCCTCTCCATCTGGGGGCCCCACCAGCCGGAGGGGGAGGACAATGGTGTCAGGCTGGGGGTCTGCCTCCCTCCGGCTCCATGTGGCCTGCTCAGGTCCCTGTGGAGGTGATGGTGGCTCCTCAGGGTTAGGAGGCGGGGCCTGCACTTGTGGTGCCATTAGCGGGGTGCCCATCTGAGAGGAGTAGGGTGGGGGAAAGATGTCATTCTGCCCTGTGCCTCCCTGGAGAATGGGTTTCTCTTCCACCTTTGGTCTGAGAGGGAGAATCTACAGAGGTGGAGGGGCAGCAGTTGGATTAATAGGGAGAAGAAAGGACTTGACCCAGATGGGGGTGCCATTGGGTCATTCAAAGAGGCCTCGCCAGGTCACGATGTATGGGATCTGGTCCTGGTGGCCCATCTGTGTGCAGAAGACGTGGTCCTCTACCCTGGAAATCAAACTCAGGTTAAAAGTCCCTTCACGGGGCCATCCAACATTGAAGGAGGGCCAATCAACCGAACATAAAGTTGTCCATTTCTTTTTCTTTACATCTACACTATTGCTATGGGCAATCGTGTTAACGTGCCCCCAGTGGACTAGGAAGATGGGGTGTTGCCCATAGTATTTATCAGTCCCGTCTGTTTCATCAACAAAGAAATTAGAATGAAGATCACAAGACACAAGAATGACACAGACAGACAGAGGGCCCAAAATAAACTACAGCGTCTTTCAGATGTTCTGGACTCTCGGCCGTGTGGATTCCCTGGCTCTATTGTGCCAAAGACCGTATGGATAGGACGCGCATGTCCCAACAGGGTCGTGAGGTCCTCTGAGGTTTCAGATGGACTAGTGTCCTGGTGGGGAGTCCGGTGGGGAACACCCACCCCGACAAGGATGGGGACATCTCCCAAATCCTCCAGGTTGCATTGCTAGCATTCCAGCAACAAAAAGAAAACTGAGATCAGATGGCCGCGACCAAAGGGAAAGTATAGAAAAGACAGGCAGACAAACATAGTTTTACAAAAACGTACCCAGCCAGTTGATCACAAACTTTTTGGTGTTGGTTCCTCTCGGGGGAGGGGGGAGTCTCTGTGGGGATCCTGGACGAGCCCCCAAATGTTGTACTTCATCCACTGGACCCCAAAAAGACCACCGAGGACCCAACACACCAAAATGCAAAAGCAAAGATTTATTAGGGCTTAAGCTCGGGCTCTCAGACCTCACCAACTCAACGGATCCATGCTGAGAGCCCAGAGTAAGGGAGAATGGGGCCTTTTATAGGTTTTAGACAAAGAGAGGAGGGGGATACTGAGGATACATTTTGGTTGGTTCAAGGAGCCCGCGCACGCCAACATAATTTTAAACTGATTGGAGGTATAAGATACAGCCCTGGAAGTTTCTTGTTGGTAGGTGCTATTCTCAGGGCTGTGGAATGTGCTGACTGTTATCTATGGGTCCAAGAGTCTCTGTTTTTACCTTATAGGGCAGTTTTTATGCCTGGGTTTTCTTAATCTATAGTTTTCTGGTAGGGGGGGATAGCAGGCGGGGGTCAGGGCATGCCAGAGCATGTCTAGGTATGTCTAAATAGGCATGTCTAAAGCAGCAAACAAGCATTTTACAGAAGCTAAAAGAGCAATTAGTGGGGGTCTAGAGGGATTGGAAGGTAGCGGGTGAATGAAGAGGGTCTCAGGGTTCTACAATAACCAGATGTATAATTGATACTTGTTCCAGTTTCCAGCATGCTTTTTATCCTGCTCTCAATATCCTATATATAATTTGAATTGCAGGATAAGTAATATAAATTTATTCAAAAGTATACACACACACACACACACACACACACACACACACACATA
>NW_008336075.1:3165401-3180723 GCF_000622305.1 Nannospalax galili | reverse complement strand
ATTTGTTTTATACATACGAAAAGGAAAATATGAAAATATTTGCACATATTAAAGACAAATAAGATGCAATTTAAGTTTTTAGAGGAGTATAAATATTTATAGGACTCATAAAACCTTGAATCTATATCATATATTAAAACACTCATATGTTACAAAAAGTTATAAAAAGAATAGAGAAGCCAGTAGTAAAACATGAGTTAAGAACATGAACACTATGTTTGAAAAAAAATAACAACCGAATGTGCATTCAATATTCATAAAGTTTACATCCACAGAACTAAGAGAAATACCATTTCACAGCCAAAGGAATGGCCATCTGTTAGGCTTCTAAACATGGGATTTCTCTTTCTAAATACGAAAGTCAAATACAGACAACACTGGACTTTCTATAACCTGTCCACTGAGTATTCTGAGATCTCTTTGGTGAGTATCAAATTTATCCTTATTGTGTGGCTTTTTCCAGGGAGATGTGAAAAAAATGTTTATTCACCCCAGACAGGACATTGGTGACAGAACAAAGGAACATCCAGCCAAAGGTATTTAGCAAACCAGTGAGTTTGTTGGAGTTCCCTACAGGAGTAGAGGTGAAGGTTGATTACAGGAGCATTGGTAACTCAAAGTTTGCTGCATCATCAACCGTGGCATGGACAATGGCCCATGAAAGCTACCTCTCTCCCAGGAGTTCTCAACCTCACCAGTAGGCAGCTTGGCTGGCCTGAGGCTCTCCTATTCCCAACAGCTGACACTGCCGGTTTAAGCCTAGGCTGAGTCCTTGTGAATCTTACAACATTCAGGAAGTTCCAGAGTCTTATAAATTTCCTTTACTTGGCCTTGTACGTCTCATTTACTTCCTAAATCCTAAAAGCCTCCTTCCTCTCTCTAGGAGAGCATGTTTCAATTGAGAGGAAACTGCTGCACAACTGTTCTTCATAAATTCTGCTCAGTGCAAATGATTCCCCCACAAGTCCACTTCTTCCCTTCCCATAAAAGACTTGAACAAGGCCCTGTGTGGTGGCACATGCCATTAATCCCACACTTGGGAGGCAGAGGCAGGCAGATGTCCCTGGACTGCTGGACTGTTTGGAAAATTTGAGGCTGCAAAAGAATTCATTGTTGTCTGGGCAGCACCTAGGGGTAGGGCAGGTCTCCCCGACTCTGCGGATGTGTGTGGTCTAACTTCAGTAAGTGCCAGTAAGCAAATCCAAGTGCACTTCAGTGGAGCCAAGCACAACCCTTCTTTTTGTCAACGTCAAGTCCACTTTGCTGACTGCTGGATCTCCCACAGTATGCTCTTCCCACGCACTCCCTTATTCTCAATTAAATCCCGGAGTCGAATCTTCGTGTCTTAAAGTTCAGTTTAGTTCACATTGACCTTCTCTACTGCAAAAGGTGATTACCCATAAAAATTTGTGCCTACTGCTTTAATATCCGGTGTTGGTAATCTGTGACAATAGTGAAGAAATTCTTATTTTACTTTAGTTTTTGAATTTGACTTTGTTAGTCTCTTGCCTCGTGGAAAATGGGCAAGATGTCTGAAGGAGCCAGGGCCATTCTGGAGACACAGGGTGAGAATCCCTGTTACGCATGGCAATGAGAAGCCAAGAGCCGGACTCTGAATGCCATCTTCAAGCCTGGTTCCTCAGTTGTCCTAGGATAGTTATTTTAGACTACTTGTTACAAAGTATCATACCTTTGCTTGAACAAGCAGTAATAGTTGAGTTTCTCCTTAAAATGGGGCACATCATTACTCTATTCCAATTATAACATCTCAAATACTACATTATGTTGGAAAAGTCTACATGAAAATTGATAAATTTGATAGTAATACACTAAATTCTTCCTTCACTTTTGAGATTCTATTACTCTTGTATTTATATATCACTATGCCTATCACCTAATTCATTTTTCTGTCTATATAGCTTCTAACCCTAAAAGATGTAAGTAAGCTATTGTTAATGTTGCACTGATCCTTAAGATCCTAACAAGTAGCCTTATATTACAGAAGCTTGCTAAGTTCATTTATGATTTTTTGTGTATGCATGCTTGTATACATAGTTGTTTGTGTTCTTGTGTCCACTGACTTGTGGAAGCAGAGAAGGCACGTCAATGTTATGTATCTTCCTCAATCACTCTCTGCCTTGTTTTGGTTTTGTTTTGTTTTGGTTTAAATATTTGGCTTTTGTTGTTGCTGTTGTTTGTTCATTTTTGTTGTTGTTTTTGTTTTTTGAGACAGGGGCTCCCTGTAGCTCCAACTGGCCTGGATCAGGCTGGACTCAATCTCACAGGGATCTGCCTTTACTTCTGCCTCTGGAGTGCTTGGATTAGCAGTCTGAACCACCACCACGGGCCTCTTCCTTCCATTTTTGAGACAGGGCTGCTCACTGAACCCAAGCTGATTGCCTAGATTAGCTGCCCAGCAAGGCTCAGCGATCCTCCCATCTCCATCTCAGCTCTGGAAATTTTGGTACACACTCCTCGACCTGGCTCTTTAGGTGGATGCTAGGGATCAAACTTGGGTTCTCCTGATTATGTGGCAACTACTTTACTGACTGAGCCAACTCCCCAGTCCCAAGTCTGCAAAGTTCTTGATAATTTTAGAATAGAAATTTCTGATCTACTGATATTAACCTATAAAGTAAGGGCCATTAGGAAACTTACTGTGTTTAATCATTCTGTATTTATCTTCCTTGTTTCCTCCTAACTTAATTAGCTTCTGTTGAGTGCAATGATCTGCTAGAAATCACACAATTAGTTCTGCATCTGCTATCTCTGCTGGAACTGACTTCTGGGCAAGTTATACCTTAAGCCCAATGCCCAGGCACAGTAACAAAATGGCTACTTCCTATGAATCAAGTATATAGTCAAAGTAAATCAGGAGTAATGTATGTTTCCAAACATTAAGTAATATGAGCTCTTGCTAGTTCTCATTTTAGCAGGCCCTTTCATTTTCATTGCTTCCATAATCACTCCTGCCCCAACGTGCTACTGAAATTCTAAATCATCCCAGTTCTTAAGTGTTTTAGAAAAAAAGTTAAAGACGCTCTTAAAGATACTTCTCTAAAGAGGAAGGGCTCAATATAGAATGGGGGGCAGATGAAGATGTGCTCTCCCTACATAAAGAATAGGGACTAGAAAGAAAGTCAATGTCCAATATGAAAAGAAATGTCTCAGGAAAACATGTTTAGCTTGCCTTTGTCCTTGGCAATCTGATGAAAGAGTGAAACACAAAATAGAATAGTAATAATCTCCAAAAGCAAAAGATGTTTAAAAAAATTTTTAACTTGCTCATGATTGCTGCTTCAAACTAGTGACTTGATTGCAATATTAAAATCAAATTATCTCTCATTCTGATTGATCACTTACTTGATTGCTTTATTGATGCCCTGAACACATCTTATATGCTTGTGTGAAGGTTCTTGTTGCCATCCCACAGACAAGCTCAGTGGAAGCTGGAAGGATTAAAGAGCACAAAGCAGGGCTTTCACTTACAGAGTTCACAGCTAGTTCTTGAAGGCATGAGATCTTGAATCAGACAGTTGAATTCAAAAGTGTCTGCATGTCTGGTCATTTTGTATGAAAGACATTACAACACCAATATTCCATAATAAAGTCAATTTAGAAATAAATGTGTGCTTTTCATTTAAAGGAACACATGGGAAAATTATTATAATGACAGACATGAAACCATAAAGGAAGAAAGTTTGGGTGAAGTTGTGTGTGTGTCTTAAAAGATGAGAGGAATCAGCACAACAAACTCAAGAGCTTCATACTTTAAATTCTCTGGTCGAGAATTGATTGCTCTTGCAGAGGACCCAGGTTTGATTCCCAGCACCCACATGGCGGCTATGAACTGTCCTTAACTCCAGTTCCAGGGGAAATTGAAGCCCTCTTCTGACCTCCACAGCATTGCATGACAAGGGTGCGCTCACATACATGCAGGCAATACACGCATACACATAAAAATAATAAAATTTTTATTAAAAAAAGAATTTTTCTCTAGAGATAAATCATACTCACATAAATGTGGAAGCCGTTTGTTTCATCCACAAAGCAAAATCCCTCTAGCTCAGCCTACCTTCACATATATTCTTCACTTTAAAGGACCCCTGTCAAATATATAATCTGTAGTTAGGGATGTAGCTTATTGGTAGAGCACTGGGTATTTTGTGTGAGGCCCCAGGTTCAATACATAATACTAAAAAAAAAAAAAAAAAAAAAAAAAAAAAAAAAAAAAAAGATGCACCATCTCATATCAGCATATTTGAAGAACAAGATATTCTACAATATACCATGACCTTTTATTAATTTCTAGTGTAATTGCAAATATAGTGTTTCAGTTCAAAATATGGGAGGGGAAAAAATTTGTATTTCAATATAAGTCTTTTAGTAGAATATTTTTATTGTTTGATAATTTCATGTGTGCATAAAACTTATTTTTAAAAAGATTTATTTTCATTTTTATTTACGCAAATATGTGTGTGCATGGAGGCCAGAAGAGGATTTTGGATCCTCTGGGGCTGGAGTTATAGGGTTTGAGAAATATGCATTAGTCACTTTTTTATTGTTATTTCTGAGTCAGTATGTAGGAAGCAGTTAATGTTACATAGTGAATTAAAACAGAATCTATTTGAGCAACATAGGGCCTCTATTAAGGGGAGAGTTCAGAAAATATGATTATGTGAAAATGACAGCATTGTATATGTATAAATTATTAATGCTCCCTCAGCAGAGAAAGAAAAGGTAAGAGTTGGAAATAATTCAATAAAGTGGCAAATAGCCATTCTGTTATAATTTAGATGAAAAACAACATTAACATTTCATGCTTAACCTATGCCCTTCAAACAGATTTTCCTTGAGTGGGATAATTTGAGTGGTTTGTACATTAGTATTATTTTCTAAAGGTTCTAACTAGTACGACTAATTTGTGCTTTCACTTCAAATCTATGTGTGTAGTGGAACTGTTTGCCAGAAGCAGGTTCTCATTTTTACACATTATTTTATATGCAGACGTATGTATGATGCATGTGTGTGCATGTTTATGTGAGTGCATGGGCACATATGACACTGCCAAGGGTTGAAGGTAAGAGGACAACGTGCGGTGTCAGTCTCTGCCTTCCACCTGTTTGAAGCAGGGTCTGATGCTGGTCAGTGAAGTGTTTGTCAGGCTCACTGGCCAACAAGCTTCCAGGGATCCTCCCGTCTCCACCTCTCAACTCAGAGTAGTCACACTGGGATTACAGATGTGTACTACTACACCCAGGTTTACATGGATTCTGGGGATCTGAACTTTGGTCCTCACACTGAAAGCACTCCAGAGAGCCATCTCCCTAGCCAGTTTTTTGTTGCTGTGTGGTGGTATTGTATATTATTTTTTAAATGTGTTGTATGATGTGGATGTGTGGTAGGCTATAAACCACTAATCATTGTCACTCTAAAAACCAGTAGATTGTGTGCTATATCCAGTGTGGCAAGGTTCAGAGAATCCTCAAACAGGAATAGCACAGCATGAAAGAAAGACATAACACTTTCATTAGAATCTGAAGAGTAAGAGACGCCAAGGGAACAGAGACCCTGAGCTTATGTTCCACTGTGCATTTATTGCCTTATCTTTTGTAAACAGAGCAAACAAACACCATTACTCAGTGCAGACAGTCTTTTGAAAGCGTCCTCAAGACTTCTTGGTATGTTATTTTGTTTGTTTATTTATTTATTTATTTATTTAGTTAGTTAGTTAGTTAGTTAGCTGTGGCTTATTTTTTGAGACAGGGTCTCATTGTAGCCGTAGCTGGCCTGGACCTCATTATGTACACCAGGCAGGCTTTAATCTTACAGAGATTAGCCTGCCTCTGCCTCCTGAGTGCTAGGATTAAAGGCGTGTGCCACCAAGGCCACCTTTGGTTTGTTATTTTAAAACAGAGAACGTGTTTGCTGGGATGGAAACTAGCTAAGCATTGCAGAACTTATGACCTGCAGTTAGAATGCTGCTTTTTGTTATCATGTCTGGCTGTGAGCTCTCCTTTATCTGCCTCCGCACTCATATCCATGCAGATTTCTCCGTGTTGATGTCCCTGGCTCAAGAGTTGCCCCATGTAGTCAAGAGGCTTTCAGAGAAAGAGTTTTCTCCAACAGTTGTGCTTTATCAGCTCAGTTGTTACTAGCATGACTTGGATATAAATGATTTTTAACTGTTGAAATATTTGTTTACTGTAGAGGAATATTTGAAGGTTGTCAATTACTTATAAGACTCTGAACAGTAACATTGTGTTGCAATGGAGTTTTCATTAGCTTAGAAATTATTTGACATACCCAATAGTTGTTTAGGATTTTTGCTTTCCTGTGACCATGATTCCAATTACTAATTACAGATAAAAGCAATTAATAACCCCATATACTCATATGACAATGCTGACAGTTTACTTTCTGCAGTTTGTATTTCAAGATTAGTTTTTTTTTTTTTTTGAGACAGGGTGTCCATGTAACTGCAACTGGCTTGGAAATCACTATGTAGAACATGCTGGCCTAGATCTCCATCACATGTTCCGAAGTACTGGAATTAAAGGTGTGTACCACCATTCCCAGTTTAGTGTTATTCTTAAGAGCAAACAGCAATTAAGACTTCCTGTGTATAAAATTCAAGAATAAAAGCTCTGCTTGACAAAGCACAAACTAGTCATCCAAAAGAATCCACTTCTCACCACTTAAGTGCATTCTCTGACTTTAATTTACCCTCCTCACGTATAAGTTATTCTCATTGGGCCAATCTCCAATTCATGAGCTTTTATAATTAACATAAATTGTATGCAACACCATTACACGCAAAAATAATCATGCTTTTTCCAAATTTTTTAATGAAAAGAACAGACGTATAATTCACTGATTACACAGAAAGAAATTAATAATTCCAACAGTAATGGATATTTGTAAAACATAATAATTTAATTGAGAAGACTGGAACACAATCTGCTCAATAATGAAGATGTTGCGAGGGAATGTTATAGCTCAAGGGTAGAATGATTGCCTGCTATGCATAAGGCCCAAGGTTCAATTCCTGGCATGGAAAAATGAACCAAATTAAAATCATATGAAATACAATAAGCATTGTGCTTTAGTTTAAAAATAATTATTAGTCAAGAGATTGTCATATATATTACTTAAATGTAGTTAATAAAGCTTAATGTTTCTGCATTCTTTTATTGGAATTTATCAAGTGTATGGTACGAACAAATCATGCAGTCGCTAAAAGATTGAGACTGAAATAATCATCATCTATTCACAGCAGGAAAGTGAATATTCTTGAAAGAATCAGAAATATTCATAAAGGCTGGTCAAAGGAAGAATTTAGAAAGGAATAGAATAAAATGATCTTGGTAGTAAAAAAATAAAATAGCATATATGTAGTCCACAATTAAATATTTGAGTTTATTCTACACGAATTAACAATTTATTTTTTCAAAAATACTATGTGTGGTGGTTAAAGTTGGTGGCCAACTTGACTGGATCCAGAATCAACTAAAAGACAAGCCACTGGGAATACCTGTGAGGAATTTTCTTGATCAGAATCTTTGAAGTAAGTTCACCCTAAATGTAGGCAACATCTAAGGGTAGCCCAGAGAAGAGGAAGAAGAAGGAAGCTGTGTTTACCTGCTATATCACTCTCTCCTGCAGGTTCGCCTACTCTGTTGATGCTTTTGCTACATTCCTTTGCTGATATTAGGACTGAACTTTGGCTTCGAAATGTGGACTAAAGTTTCAAAGCTCTTAAGAAATCCTCCAGGTCTTCAGAACTAAATTGGGATTTTGAGATATCGAGCCTCAGACTTTCTGGAGTGAGACAGCCATTTTTGTACTACACATAGCATTTTGTACAAGACAATCTAGACCGAGGCTGCTGTAGTGTGCCTGATTAGATGGGGAGAAGTTAGACAGATCCTGTGCTTTGGGACCATCACCTCTCCTGCTCTTCTAGAGCTCATGCATTATCTGCTAGGAAATAAGAATCAGCCCATTCTGTTACCATCCACCTACCTTGGGCCTTAGCCTCTTTCTGCTTAGGCCATCAGAGAGTCCTTAACTAGCTGAGTGAATTAGCCAGATTCTGCCACATCAAGTGACATTTCCTCTGCTTTGGGATGAGATCCAGTAACCCAGCTGCAGGGCTCACATCTCTACTTAGCTAACTAGAACTTATCTGACTGATGCCAGTCACCCCAACTTGGGCCTAAGCTCGTTCTTCCTCCTGGAAAGCATATGACTAGATTCATTGAATCCATCGGGTCACTCAAATAATAAAGAAAAAGAGAACCTGAAGCACAAAGCAACTAACTACTCATATCCATTAGAAAACAACCAACTTACATCAACAACATAAACAGAATCAAGCTTCAACTCCTCAGAGGCAGGCTTTAGTGCCATATCTGATACACCAACAAAAGAAACCAAAATAAAAATAATACAAATATTATGAAAAACAAAAATATGAAGCCCTCTCCAAACCCAACCAGTCCTATAGAAGCTCTCCACAATAAAAACTACCTAGAGAAACCACAGGGCACAGAGTTTTTAAAAGAACAATCATAAATTTGATCGAAGAATTCAACAAATTCAAAAAGCACACAAACAGCCAGTTCAAAGAACTCAGAGAGGATAGGAATACATACCTGACTGAGGCCCAAGAAACTGCAAATATGCAGATAAATGAAATGACAAGGACAGTTCATGATTTGAAAATGGAATTCATGAAAGAGACAGAAATATTGAAGAAAATTCAGGCAAAAATGAAGATGGAATTGAAAAAATAAATAAGTCAATTTTAAACAACAGGAAAAAGCCTCACAAACAGAATGAATGGATTGGAAAACAGAATATCAAGACTATATGACAAAGTAGAAGAATTGGACCCCTCATGAAAGAAAGAAAGAAAGAAAGAAAGAAAGAAAGAAAGAAAGAAAGAAAGAAAGAAAAGAAAGAAAGAAAGAGAGGAAGGAAGGAAGGACGGACGGAAGGAAAGAAGAAAGGAAGAAAGGAAGAAAAAAGGAAGAAAAACAAAAACAAAATAAAACATGGGGATGGAATATGCTGGAAATGTGGAATAACATGCAAAGAACAAATCTGCAAGTGACAACCACAGAGGAAGGAGAAGACCCTCAGTAAATGACATTGAACGGATGTTCCACAGGATCACAGAGTAAAATTTCCCTAAATTAAAGAAATACTTACGCATTTAGATGCAAGAATCATAGAACACCAATTAGACAGGACCAGAACAGAAACTCCACATGGCATATCATGGTAAAAACACTAAATATACAGAAAAAAGAAAGAATAATTAAATTGCAAGAGAAAAACAAGTTACATATAAAAGAAAAACCATCAGAATTATAGCTGACTTTTAAAGCAAACTATAAAAGCCAAAGAGTCTAGAGCAAAGTATTCCAAATTCAAAATGAACATAGATGCCAACCTAGACTATTTTACCCAGCAAAACTGTCTATCATGGCTGAAGGGGAAAAATCTTCTGTGATACAAATTGACAGAAAGTTCATGACCAGCAAGCCAACCCTGTAGAGAAAACTGAAAGTAATATAAGAGTTTGAAAGGAATGACCAAACACAAGAGACTACAGAAAGAAAACAAGTATGTACAATTACAGAAACACAAAATAGAAGCAAGAACACAAACAGAAATTAAAATAACAGCAACTGATACACATCTTTCAGTAATAACTCTAAATATCAGTGCCATCAATTTCCCAATCAAAATACACAGGCAAGTTGAATCAATTTAGAAACAAAATCTATGTTTTTACTATCTACAAGAAACTCATCTCAGCTGGGTGTGGTGGCACACGCCTTTGATAACAGTGTTTGGAAGTTAAAGGCAGACTGATCTCCGTGAGTTCAAAGTATAGATAGATAGATAGATAGATAGATAGATAGATAGATAGATAGATAGATAGATAGATAGATAGATAGATAGATAGATAGATAGATAGATAGATAGATAGATAGATGATAGATTAGATAGATAGATAGATAGATAGATAGATAGATGATAGAAACTCACCTTCAATGATAGGTACTACCTTAGGATGAAAGGATGGGAAAAAATATTCCAAGCAAATGCACTAAGAAAAAAATAAGTGGTATTTATTGTACTAAGCAAAATAGACTTCAAACTACAATTAATCAGTTGAGAGAAAGTCTCTTCATTCTGATCAAGGGGACACTTGACCAAGAAGACATTATATTCATGAACATATAAGTGCCAAACTACTGTGCACCCAATTTCATAAAAGCAGTACTACAAGACTTCAAGACTCAGATTAACGCCAACTCAGTAGTAGTAGGTGACTTTAATACCTCACTGTCTCCAATAGACAGGTCAACTGGATAAAGAATAAACAGAGAATCATCTGAATTAAATATCATACATCAAATGGGCATAACGGACAGCTACAGAATATTCCACCCAAACACCTAATAATACACCTTCTACTCAGCAGCCTATGGAAGTTTCTCTAAAACTGACCACATACTGAAGCATAAAACAAACCTCAACAAATGCAAAACATCAAAATTATTCTATGCATTATTTCAAACCACAACATAATAAAGCTAAACATCAGCAGCCCAAGAAGCTCTAGTAATCACACAAACTCATAGAGATCAAACAACACACTCCTGAATGATGGTTGGGTAAAAGAAGAAATCAAGAAAGAAAGAAAGAAAGAAAAGTATTCCTGGAACTAAATGAAAATTATAACACAGCATAACACAAACTCCAGTATATATTAAAAGCCAGCCCTAATGGAGAATTTTATAGTTCTAAACACCTGCATGAAAAAAATCACAAAGAGCACAAATAAATGATTTAAGGGTACAACTCAAGAAACTGGAGAGGCAAGAACAAACCAAACCCAAACCAGAAGAGGAGAAGAAATAATAAAATCAGAGCAGAAATCAGTGAAATACATGAAACTATGAAAACAATACAAAGAATCAATAATTCTAAGAGCTGATACTTTAAAAAGATAAACAAGATAGACTCTTAGCTCAATTAACCGAAAGAAAGAAAGAAAGAAAGAAAGAAAGAAAGAAAGAAAAAGAAAGAAAGAGAGAAAGAGAGAGAGAAAGAAAGAGAGAGAGAAAGAAAGAAAGAAAAGAAAGAAAAATTCAAATCAATAAAATCTGAAAGACACCTAAAGATCCAGAATATTATCTGAAAATACTTGAATAACCTAGACTGGAAAATCTAAAAAAGGATGAATTTCTAAATTTATTGACCCACCAAAGTTAAACCAGGAAGAGAGTAACAGCATAAACAGTCCCATAACAGATAAGAAAATTAAAACAGGAATACAAAGCCTCCCATTTAAAAACAGTCCAGATCTAGATGAATTATTCACAGTAGAATTTTACTAGACTTTCCCAAAAGATCTACAACCAATATTACTTAACTTATTGAAAAAGATAGAAACAGGAGAAAAACTCCCAAACTCCGTTTATGATGCCAGTATTATTCTAATAACAAACACAGGAATAGATGAAAGGAAAAAGAAAGCTATAGGCCCATATCCTCAATGAAAATAGATACAAAATTCTCAACAAACTACTTGTAAATCCCATACAGAAAAACATCAAAAAGATCATCCACCGTGATAAAGTAGGTTTTACCTTGAAGATGCAGGGATGGTTCAATATATATGTACAATAATAAATGTAATAAATCATATAAATGGACTTGAATACAAAAGGTGCATGATCATCTTAATAGACAGAGAAATAAATTTTAACAAAATCCAACATGTTTTCATAATAACAGTTGTAGACAAAATTGAACTGAAGGGAACATATCTCAGCATAATTAAGACTACACATAACAAACCCAGAACTATCATCATTAAAAATGGAAAAACCTTGATACATTTCTATTAAAATCAGGAATAAGACAGGCTGTCCACAATCTCCACTGCTTTTCAATATAGTGGTTCAAATTCTAGCTAGAGAAAAAAAAAAGAAGGAAATTAAAGTAGTACTAACTGTGAAATAAGAGGACAAATTATCATTATTTTCAGATGATATATTATACCTAATAGATGCCAAAAATTCCACCAAAATACCTCAACAAAGGATCAATACTTTCAGCAAAGTGGCAGAATAGAAAATCAATCTACAAAAATCGATAACTTTTCTATATACAAATAAAGCAACCAGAGAGAGTTCAGGAAACACTTTTATTCACAATGGAACACTTCCATTCCAGCCTCAAAGAATAAAATATCTAGGGATAGCCCTTATCAAAGATGTTAAAGACCTCTTCAATGAAAATTTTAAGTCTTTTTAAAAAGATGTGGAAACACAAGGAGACAGAAAGACCTCCCATGCTCATGGATTTGTAAAATTAAAATTGTGAAAATACTCATCTTACCAAATCCAATTTATAGATTCAGTATAATCCCAATCAAAATCCCCATGTATTTGCAGACATAGGAAAAAACTTCTAAAATTTAAATGGAATAAAAAAACCACCTCAGAGATCCAAAGCAGTTCTGAGCACAAAGAGCACTGCTGGAATGATTACCATACAAGACCTCAATTTATATTATAGAGCTATAGTCTTAAAAACAGCATGGAATTGGCAATAAAACAGACTTGTAGATCAATGGAACAAAATAAAAGACCCAAACATTAGTGCACAAAATTTGAGCTACTTGATTTTTCAAATGTGTCAATAACACACACCAGATGAAGGAGAATATTTTCAACACATGATGCTGGCAAAATTAGATCTCTATGCAGAGAAGAATGAAATTATACTCATACCTATTACCCTCCAAAAAAGTCAACTCCAAATGGATCAAAGACCTCAATGTGGAGCCTCACATGCTGAAACAATTAGAAGAAAACTTAGGGAGTTACCTACAACTTACAGGTGCAGTACTTTCTACATAAAATTTCAGCTGCTCAAGAATTAAGGTTAACACACATTTACGTGAAGGCTAGATAACAAAAAAATAGAGTTCCAGGTAAGATAAAGCTCCCTCCTTCTAGTTGTTGGTAAGAGTAGTCCAAGAGACTCACAAAATAACTCAGGCTATTGCCACAGGCCTTGAAGGTGCCCAAGAACTTGAAGAACCCTATTGCTGAAGACAGGACATACTTTGGAGACAGTACTTAGAGCAACAAAGCTGGAACTGACATGGAAGCCTCCTCCCTGAGTACTAACATTAACAATATCAGAGAATACTATGCAACCTTCCAAGGGAGAAAACCAATCAATGTTCCTACCCAGCTATAAAGCCAAATGAACAACAATGACTGTCCCAGCAAACTATTGGTATTGGTGCAGTAGTGGCACTTTTATCTTGGAGGTAATCAACAGCTCTCTAATTGGAACTAAGGCCCACTTAAATGTAGGGGGTACTACTGCATGGTATTGTAAACAGCCAAATACCCATGGCTGGAGAAGTTATAGACGCTAGAGAAAAAACTACTTTTGCCACATTCCTAGACCAGCCTACTTTCTTACTCTGTCCCAATATGCACCCTTATGTTTACAGGCAAATATACCACTCACCACTAACTGAAGAAACTACTTTTTGCCATAGATGAAGACTAAAATGGAGTTCCACAACTGGTCAAAGACAGAGAATAATTGTCTGTGACATGCTTACCCCAAAGTGACACATCTTCAATACAACCTATACACAAAGATGAATGCCTCTCTCAGATCTCCCTGGAGAAGTTTCCTTATTTAGTAGATGGTGATTAACACAGAAGTCCACAACTGGCCAACCTGAGACTGCAGAGTTCTCACCCTTAAATAGGACATCTATTTCAAACTTCTATCTACCAAGCTCAGGAATCATTGTGGAAGAGGATGCAGAAAGGCTTTAAGAGCCAGTGGGGGTTGAAGAACACAAGGAAACAGTTTTCCAGACAGCTGGTTAGTTTCACATATAAGTTCACAGCAATGATGACATAATGCACAAGTTCCATATATGCTCAAACAAGACAAAAATCACAGCATAGATATAAGATAGTGGGTGGTGGGTGTGCAGGATAGGTTTAGTTGTCAAGTTAACACACCTGGGTAGAGGGACTCTGGAGTAATTCCTCCCATTGGATTGGCCTGTGGCCATGTCTGTAGGGCACTTTCATGATTGTTGGGTGAAGTGGGAGGAACCAGCCCACTGTGGGTGATGCCACCCTTGGGCAGGTGGCCTTGTGTTGTATAAGAGAACAGGCTGAGGACAGGCCAGAGCAGCAAGTTAGTAAGCACAATACCAGTACTCTAGGCTCCTGCCCTGAGTTCCTGCCTTGGCTTGTCTTGATGATGAAATCTGTGCTGTAAGTCAAATACTTTCCTCCCCAAGTTTGTTTTGGTCAGTGTTTTATCACAGCAATAAAGAGTAAGTAGAAGAGTGAATACATAGATGAATTAGATTGTTTGGGATGTTCTGTATGAAATATACACAAAAAATCAATAAATTTAAAAAATGAGTTATATTTGAGGAAGTGGCATAAAAATTTGCTTCATGTTAATTAGTAGAAGTGAAAAACATTACCATTGAAATCTGCCCAATGACTTTATATCCAAGCTCAGGTGTCAAGGCTCTCAGAAAGTAACCAACCATGACTATTAAAAATCAGATATATAGAGATTAGAGATGCATATGCAAACATCTAAGTGTTAGTTGCATTAAAAATGAGTTTTCCTGTATAAAACAGTATATTTTAAAAATGAAATGGAGATCTTTTTTAAAGGTTAAAACCTCATTCAATTTTATGTCTTATAGGGTTTATACTGAGTACAATATTGAATAACTGTATTAATTCAAATGTGAACCTAAAAATTTATAGCCCATTTTGAAAGAGATGCATCTTTTCTATGGAAATTGTTATTGAATATGTCAATGCTATCGTAATCAAATGCTTCTTCTAATCATGTGGTTATTAAATGAATAGTTTAAAAAACTTTAATGATAATCTCTGAGATAGAATTACTGTTAGGATTCTAAGAAGATAGATGACAGCACACTATGATTTCTGTACGGCATACTCTGCTTTCAGTAGAGTTTTTCTCAACTCAGAGGCAGTCTACCCCTATTGAGTCAGGAGCATGTATGTGGCTAGGATTTGTCACAAAGATCTAGCAGAGGACTTCAGACATTTGGCAGACAAGGACCGGTGTGTAAGGTGTCCCAACATAAGGGGAGATTTCTAAACAATAAAGGAACATTCTATTAAAAAAAAGAAATACAAATCCAACCAAAGAAACCTTTGGCAACTGGTGCCTGCTGAGTGTAGGAAAGATAGTTTCT
>NW_008336075.1:3161497-3165363 GCF_000622305.1 Nannospalax galili | reverse complement strand
TAGAGGACATTAGATTTGTCAGGGGCAATGAGTGAAGGTGGTTTATGAGAGAAGATCTAAATCCCATCAAATTACATTATATGAAAATCACAGAAATTCACTACAAATTCGTAAGACAATCTAATAAAGCCTTTTAAGTATGCATTTATTCTATCAGTTGTTTTCCTCTAGTGAGCCCTAACTGATATACTATGAAGCAGGAAAGATTATTATTTTTATATTACATAGTAAAAAAGTTAACCACAAAGTCAGTTGCATATGGCAAATCATGGTTCCCCAAGTCTGAAGAAGGAAGACTTGACTACTGCTTACATTTGATTACTTTATATTGTGCTTGGAATTTTTTTCTCTTGCAGATTAATATTTTCATTTTCAATTTCACTTAACACCTCCATTTCCAAATACCATTTTTCCTTTTATGTTTTATTTTTATTGACATGCTGTCAATTGTGCCTAAATATAGGTTTCATAAAGACATTTTTTCAATCATATCTCACTTTGATCATATTAATCTTTACCATTTTATCTTTGCCTTTCTCTGTCTCTCCCCAGAATATCCCTTCCTTCCTGAAATTTCACTTCTACATTCACAATTTTTATGTATCCATGTATGTGCCATTTTTCTTTCTAAATATGAATTGCCTTGATTCTCCAATTATATGTTTTCCTGAAAATGCTGTAATTTTATTCTTCTGTATGGTTGAATAAAATTCCACTGTTGTATGTATATAGCACATTTCCTTTATCAGTTGACAGTCACTTAAATCTACCTCATGACTTTTCATTGTGAATTGTTAGTGCTGTAATAACCATAAACATGCAAATATCTCTAGTTAAAGTTGACTTAGAATTCTCTGGCTTTCTATGCAGGAGTGAAATACCTGGGTTGTAAGTAGTTTTGCTTTATTTTATTTCATTTATTAGTTTTCTTATTTTATTTTTTATTGGTGTTTAGAGGAATTTCCATAATGATTTCTTATACCAGTTTACATTCCAATTACCAGATTACAAAGGTTCTATTTTCTCCCCGTCCTCACAGTGGATGGTACCCTGAATGGTAGCTAGCCATCCTGGCTGGGATGAGATGCAATCACAATGTAGCTTCACTTCACATATGTCAAATGGTTGAGTATGCTGAATTCTTTTTAAGACCATTATTTGTCATTGTACTTCAACTCTTGAGAATTCCCTTATCACTCTGTCATTTAATTATCCCATATTTTTGTTCTTCAGTTCTTACACTGAAATCTTCCATTAGATTGAATCGAATTTTATTTGGTCAGAGATAGGGATCTGATTTCATTCTTCTAAATATGCATATGCAGTTTTCCCAGCACCGTTTGGTAAAGAGGCTGTTTTTTCTGCAATAAACAGCCTTGATATCTTTGTCAATAATTAGCTGACTGTAGGTCTGTGGGGTTATGTCTGGGTCTTCTATTGTATTTCATTAATACACAGCTGTATTTTAGAGTCAGTACTATGCTGTTTTGTCCCTATCATTGTTTACTATTGCTTGAAATTTGGCATGGTAGTACTTCTAGAATTGTTATTTTATTCAGGATTGTTTGGACTATTTGGAGTCATTTGTTCTTTCACATGAATTTAAAGATCATTTTTTTTCTAGTTCTGTGAAGAATGTCATCAAGATATTCATGGAATCTGTAGTTTCTTTTGGTATAATAACCACTGTCATAAGCCAGGTGAGGTGACACATGCCTTTTATCCTAGCACATAGACTGCAGAGGCAGGTAGATCTCTATGAGACTGAAGCCATCCTGGGATGGCCTAAATGGTGAGTTCCAGGTCAGCTGGGGCCATATTGTGAGACCCTGTCTACAAAACATAACGAAACAAAGCAAAAGCTTGGGTCTCCTGTGAAGAATTTTGGTTTGAAGTCTACTTTGTTAGATATTAGTATCACATTTACCTAGAATGCTTTTCTCCATCTAATCACAATAAGGCTATGTTCATCTTTGCTGTTGAGAGACATTTCTTGCAAGAAAAATGTTGTCTTTTATTTCTCTTTTATTTAAAAAATATTTTTACTGAGACTTTGTACATTTCAAACAATAATTCTTAATAAAAGTTAGTCTCTGTCCCCCATCCACATAATTCATATTCCTCCCTACTGGATTTCATGCATTCTGTCTTAACCTAGTCACTCAAGCATTTGTACCCAGATGTCCTTTGATGCAAGTTCACACACTGGAGTCTAGTCAGTCTTTCTAGAGATCTTAAAAAGATCTACTCTCCTGCACCCAGCAGTATTCAGCTGCCAATATTTCCCAGACTAAGGTTGGAGCCTGTTGCCCATTCCCCTTATTCTACTCTGGGTTTTGTCCCATTGGCATGGGTCTTGTGCATGCTGTCACCTTTGCTGCAAGTTCATAAGAACATAAGAACAAGTCTCCAATGGCCTGAGAGCCTCTGTTTCCTTATGTTCATGCACCACCCCTGGCTCTTACAATCTTTCACTTCCATTTTCTGCAATGTTCCCTGAGTCATGGTGGGTGAGGTTTAATATAGGAGTCTCATCCAGGGATACACACTCCAGTCTCTTATTCTCCAAAACTTAGCCAGTTGTGACATTCTGTATACGTTGTACTCTATTGCATAAGGAAGCTTTGCTGATGAGTTTTGGTTAGGAAGGGAGAGAGAGAGGAGAGATAAATAAAGCTTAGGTGATATAAAAAGCCTGAGGTAAATCTATTAACTCAGAAACACACTGAAAAACATACATACAAAAACTGAACAATGTATGTGTGTACCTGAAAGTTATATAACAAGGAACACAGTGCCAGACAGGAGAAAAACTTCCCTCAAGTGGTTGGTCAGGGTTGGCAAAGAGACTCCCAAAATAACATTACTATTACCCCCATACCTTGATTGCCTCCAAGAACTTGAAGGTAAGACCCTAATGCTGAAGATAGAACATATTCTGACACAGGACTTGGAGCAGTGGAGGTGGAACTGACCTGAAAGCCTTCTCCCTGAAGACTAGCTCTCACAGTTCTAGAGGATAGTATGCAAGCTGCTAAGGGAGAAAAATCAATCAATGATCCAACCCAGAATTAAAGCCCAATAACTACAATGACTGGCACAGCAAACTACCTCTATTGAAGTAGTAGTGGCATTGTTATCTGGGGCTAATCATTATCTGTATAATTCAACTCAGCCCTCTCAAAAGGAGGGAACTCAAGTGTAGCACTGTAAATATTGCCAAACCACAGGACTGGAGAGGTCATAAATCCTAGAAATAAATCTTGTCTCTGTCTTATTTCTAGGCAAATTCAATTTTCTTACCATATGCTAAATATGGATCCTTATATTTAAAGATAAGCCTATGGTACACCACTAATAAAAAAAACCTTATTTATGCAACAGATGGAGGCTATTACAGAGTTCTACAACTGGTCATACACAGAGAATATATATGTATGAGAGATGCCCAGCTGTAAGTTACACATCTACAGTAGAATTTCTACATTTAAGGCTCAAGGTGCTCCTTTTAAATCCATTCTCCTAGCCTGGTCTTTTCATTGGAGGATTGAGACCATTATGATTGATATTTATAATTAAAAATATGTTTTAATTCTTATAATTCTGTTGACATCATAATGTTTGATACTCCTTTCCTTACTGCCATTTCCCTATCTACTGTTCTATTGTAGCTTATTCTTTTGTGTAATTTCATTGAGGCATTTAAATTTCTCTTTAGTTAGTATATAGGATTTTTTTTCAAGTACCTTCTATAGTCTGTAGGTTTGACTTAGAAGTCATGAATTCCTTTAGTTTACATAGTCATAGAAAATATCTCCCTGTCCTATATGAAAAATAAACTTGCTATGTTTTTAATTGATTTGAGA
>NW_008336075.1:3155381-3155776 GCF_000622305.1 Nannospalax galili | reverse complement strand
AGAGCTGCGCTATCGACTTACCCCAAGAGGCCTGAGGATAGTAGTGCAGGCTAGGAGAGGTAGCTGGTGGTGCAGGCCCAGGGAAGCAGCGAGAGGTGAGGGCGGGTCCAGGACCAGAAGTGGTGCTCCTGAAGCCCAAGAAAGGGACTGGGTTGCTCTGGGTGAGAAGGGTCAGGAAGCAGTATTGGTTCCCCAGGTGTCTGAGGCCCCAAGACTAGGAATGGCGCAGGGCCCAAACTAGGAGTATAGAAAGGCGAGGCGCGGGGGATGGAAGGGTGAATGTGGCTTCGGGAGTCCCAGCGCTGAGAGCTGCGCTATCGACTTACCCCAAGAGGCCTGAGGATAGTAGTGCAGGCTAGGAGAGTTAGCCGGTGGTGCAGGCCCAGGGAAGCAGC
>NW_008336075.1:3153801-3155220 GCF_000622305.1 Nannospalax galili | reverse complement strand
AAGGGTCAGGAAGCAGTATTGGTTCCCCAGGTGTCTGGGGCCCCAAGACTAGGAGTGGCGCAGGGCTCAAACTAGGAGTATAGAAAGGCGAGGCGGTGGGATGGAAGGGTGAAGGTGGCTTAGGGAGTCCAGGCGCGGAGAGCTGCGCTATCGACTTACCCCAAGAGGTCTGAGGATAGTAGTGCAGGCTAGGAGCCACTTTTCATTGGGTGGGGGGAATGGAAGGGTGAATGTGGCTTAGGGTTTCCCGGCATGGAGAGCTGCGCTATAGACTTACCCCAAGAGGTCTGAGGATAGTAGTGCAGGCTAGGAGAGTTAGCCGGTGGTGCAGGCCCAGGGAAGCAGAGCGAGGTGAGGGCAGGGCCAGGACCAGAAGTGGTGCTCCTGGAGCCCAAGAAAGGGACTGGGTTGCTCTGGGTGAGAAGAGTCAGGAAGCAGTATTGGTTCCCCAGGTGTCTGGGGCCCGAAGACTAGGAATGGCGCAGGGCTCAAACTAGGAGTATAGAACGGCGAGGCAGGGGGATGGAAGGGTGAATGTGGCTTAGGGAGTCCCAGCGTGGAGAGCTGCGCTATCGACTTACCCCAAGAGGTCTGAGGATAGTAGTCGATATGTAACTTTTTAAACTTCTTTAATATAATATCAATATCTATACATGTACATGAAAGAAATAAATTCAGTTTTTAGAAATAGGTAGAAAATGCATGAAAGTTTAAAAAATGAAGATTATCACTAATCACAAAACACAGAATATGTTCTTGTTCAAAACATTTATACTGGACTTCTGGCCAATATCACAGATCAGATTATGCTCAGTGAACATGACAAAAGTCATAAATTGGAAGGAAATGTATGTATTCTATTCTTCCAAGGGAAAGTTGGAGAAGAAAAAGAAAATAATGCTGCACAGGATCTTTGCCAAGAAGCATGCAGGAGCAGCTGGAAACAGTGCTCTGCTTTCCCTGCATTCTCTCCAGCACTTGTCATGGTTTGGTTTTTGGATCTTAGCCATTTTGAGTGGGGTAAGAAGAAATCTCAAAATAGTTTTAATTTGCATTTCCCCAATGGCTAAAGAAGTTGACCATCTTTTAAAATATTCCTTTCTCGTTTGTGTTACATCATTTGAGAACTCTATTTTTAGTTCCCTGACCCAATTTTTAATGGTATTGTTTTTTGATGCTTATTTTTTTAATTATTTATATATTGAAGATACTCACCCTCTGCCAGACGTATAGCTGGTAAAGAGATTTTTTTTTTCCCCATTCTCTAGGTGGCCTCTTCACTTGAATAACTGTGTTCTTGCTGTACAGAAACAGTTCAATGGAAGGGAAGGGAACAGGAAGGAGTAAGGGAAGTTATAGCTTACACCAAAGGTGTTTTGAAAATGTCATGTGGAAGCTTATACTATGGAAACTTCTTAA
>NW_008336075.1:3142900-3153780 GCF_000622305.1 Nannospalax galili | reverse complement strand
ATATATATATATACAATATAAAACTATTTTAAATTTATTTACCTTATAATGGGGGTTCAATGGTCCTTTTAGACACCACAGGGTAGCACATTAAAAAAAAAGTACAGTGCAAGGAATGGATTCTCTCTTTGTGGGATGTTGACTGGGAGGCTCCTAAAGGCCCTCAAACAATATGGCCTATTGACATTGATCTTTGTTACCCACAAGAACTTGAAGGTTATTTCAAAACTAACTGAAAATGAATGTAATGAGAGAAGCATTAACACAAATTTCTGTATCTGTTTTATGAAGGAAGGCAATTTTCAAAAGTAGCTGCTTAATCAAGTATGAGTCAATATTTCAATTTGTATTTTCATGGACATTTCTCACACAGTTGATTTAATTAATTGCTTAATAGGTTCTATTGAATTGTTAATTATGTTACATATCTCAAGATTTAGTTATAGATTTATTTTTGAATACTATAAGCACAATTTGTACTTTGGAAATAATCTCATGAGACTATATAGGATAAATATGTTAAATTTATAAGCATATATTCAATTAAACTCATTCATATTACAAAAAGAAAATTGATATAGGTATTCTTAGATTAGCTTTTATGCAAACATAAATACTGAAAATTTTATACAAATATTCCATTACTTGTATTATTATAAACATCATACACACATAGGAAAATAAGCCTTAAAAGTGTAATGCTACAGGTTATTAATCATTAAAATAATTTTTTATTATAAAACCAGATATTTATTAGTTCTAAACATAGTAACTTAAAAGTTATAATTCAAATGCTTCTAATTTCTTTCTTTGTTTTAGTCAGAAATAATTTACTCAGTAAACTCATGCATTTGTGTTTTTCCTATCACTAGTTCCTGATTCTTATCACTGTGTAGCACTTATTTGTACAAATGTACTATAGTGAAATATCTACTTTATTACATTAGGGTGTTTGGAGTACTTCTAGTTTGGGACTATTATGATATGAGTATTTTGAAGGCCATTAGCATTCATTTACTTTGGTAAATAGACTATTGTATGTCCATATCTCATAATTCATTGTAATAATTTTCTTCAGGGATTGTGGTGCGTTGTTAGTCAGGTATTGCCAAGATTGGGGTATTTGGAAGAGACACCTCTATTATAATTAACAGAATGCAAAATCCAGGATTAGAATTGCAAGACCCTGATTACTGACTGGCAGAATAGGACCCAAGTTCTATCTCTGGCTCTGGGAGAAGATGTGACTTCCTCAGTTGGCCAGAAGTTTGTCAATGGACAACTGTCTAAACCTGGCTTCAGAAACCATAAAGTTATGATTGTTATATAGCAAGAGACTGATAAAAATATGACATAATTTGGCCATTCTTATAATATTCCATATAAACAGGCCTGTCAATTTCCTGTAATGTGTCAAGCCTCTCAGGAGAACTTTCTTGCTGTAGAGATGTTAGGAGCTGTATAAAGTTTGCCTAGAATGCAGTTCTTGGCAATACTCCTTGGCCATTATGTACTCTCACTCTTTGAGAGTGTATTATAACCTACCCAGTCCTCTAATAAACCCTACCTACACTGTACTCTGTGTGTCTCGTGGGAATTAGTTAATGATGCTCCCAAGGGCCAGAAAGCCCAGAAAAGGAGTCCAGGTTGAATTCCCAGGAACGGTGGTACTATTTTGTACTCAACAATTTGCACAAATGTTTGTAAGATTTGTGTTGTCTTTACTTATCTTGATATGTTATTGTGCTTGCACATGTCACATTCTTTCGCTGTATTTACCTTATAAGTATGTGTTTATTGGCTTTAACTGTCAACTTGACAACCTAGAAGAAAATCAGTGAGGGATTATCTACATTGGGTTGGCCTGTGGACATTGTGAGGGTTTGGCTTCATTAAGTCACATGATGTGAGAAGACCCAGCCCACTGTGAGTGGCACCATTCCCTAGGCAAGGGGTCCTGAATGGTGTAGGAGTGAAGAAAGCAGGTCAAGCATAGGCAACTGAGCACTATGCATTCATTTCTTTCCACTCTGGATTGAGGATGTGATGAGACTAGCTCTTTGAAGTTCCTGCCTTGACTTCCCTACACTGATGGACAGTTACATGGTATTGAAGTCAAATAAGACACTTTGTCCACTCACTTTCTATTTTTCGGGGTATTTTATCATAGCCGACATGAAGCTAGAACAAAATATATATTTCATCTGTAAATTACTTATTTGAATATCTTCATCTATACAAGAGCTCATTAAAAATTCCATCCTTTATATTATTTTCTCTTTTTTTATTGATTTATATTGACTTTTATATGTTAGGTACGACACTATCAAGGGTGTGGTAGTCACCCAGCACTCATGAGGCAAAGGCAGGTGGACCTCTGTGAGTTCAAGGCCAGCCTGGTCTATATAGTGAGTTCCAGGCCAGCTGGGGATGCAGGGAAAAATTGTCTCAAAAAAGGAATACCTTGTCATGTATATGAAAAGAAATATGCATTCTCAATCTGTGATTTGTGTTTCCACTTTCTTATTGGTGTTAGTTTATAATTATGATTTCATGGTTTCAGTGTATCCATTATCAATTTCACTTTAGAGTCCAGTTTTAAAAATTTGTGCCTTACTGAAGATAATAAAAATACTCTAATATTTACCAAGCTTTATTCCTCAAACTATAAAGAGTTTCTTTTTATTCCACAAACTATAAAGAGTTTCTTTATGCTTTGCAATCTAGAATTATGAATTATACATGTGATGTAATGAAAACGAGGATGTCATTACCAGCCTTACAGAGACACAAAAGATAGTAAGAAAATATTGTCATTGACTGTAAAATAACAAGTTAGACAAATGAAAAGAACCCGAAATTTTCTGGAAATAAGACATGCAAAAAAAAAACGGATTCAAGAAAAAAAAATTTAAAAATTTCTCATAATCCAACACTTGCTTGTTATTTATTGTTTTTTTGTGTGCTAAAGCATGTGCTACTTTTTTGTTGTTTTTTTTTTTTGGTCTTTTTGAGACATGGTCTTCCTGTAGCCCCAGCTGTCCTGGAACTCCCTATGTAGACCAGGCTGGCCTTGAACTCACAGAGACCTGCCTGCCTCTGCCACCCAAGTGCTGAGATTAAAGGCATGTGCCACCACATCCGGCCCTTGCTTGTTATTTTAAAACACTCCACAGAAAGTACATGCCCAGTAGCTTCCACTGGTGGACTCCATGGAATGTTTAAAAAAGAATTAGCTTCTTTGATGAAACCAGCAACACTCATTGTATATTAAGTCTATCAAAAGAAGGGATAGCAAAATAAGACCCCTTTTTAAAAATACTGATAGAATACTGGGGAGATTGCTCATTGGGTAAAGTGCTTGCTGCATAAGCAATAGGATCTGAGTTCAAATCCTAAGCACCCATATAAATGGCAGGGAATGCCTATATCCCAGCACTGGGAGATGAAGACAGACAGACCAAGGACCTTGCTGAGCAGTCACCCCAGCTGAAATGAGCTCCATGGTTAGCAAGAGACCCTTTGTCAAAAACTTAGGTGGAAAGCAATTGAGCATGACACCCGATGTCAGTCTCTGCATGTGCACACACCACACAGGCATACACAGCTACATATACATCCATATATCATGCACACAGACTCACACTGAAAAACGAATAAAAATTTAAAAGAATTAATATAGGCAAAGCCAAGTGAGGTAACAAGCCTGAGGTCCTAGGACTCAGGAGGCTAAAGCAGAAGATGAAGTACAGGACCAACCTTAATACAAGAACGTAAATGTGGGGAGGAAGAGAGAAAGAGAGAGAGAGAGAGAGAGAGAGAGAGAGAGGAGAAAGAGGAAAGAAAGAAGGCTAGAGAGCTGGAAGAACAGGAAGAAGGGAAGGAGGGGAAAGAGGAAGAAAGGCAGGGAACAGCAAAGAAAAAAAAAGAGAAAACAGAAGAATTTAGTACTCATATAAAAGTTGTCAAAACCCCTAGTAAACTGTTATGAGCAATATGTGTAATTCATTGCACACTGTGATTCTAAGTGGAATTTATCTTCTCAAAAATTTAACAAGTGAAAATCAGTCACTGCAGCATGCCAAACAAAAGAATAAAGATTAGAAATCACATCGTTATCACACTAGAAACGGAGAAGACATGACAAAATCAAGAAGGTTTTTTATGATAGAACACTAAACACGATCAGAAATTAACTAAACACTAACTAGAAATTAAGAGCAACTTCCTCAGCATGGAAAAGGGTGTCTACCCCAAACTCACAGCTAAGGTTGTACTTGGTAATGACATTCTAAATGTTTCTCACTAATACCAGGAATCAGATGAGGACATGTAGTCTTGCCAAAATTATCAGCATTGTGATAGAGGGTCTAACTAAGACAATTGGACACGAAGAATAAAAATCCATCCTTACTAAGAAAAATAAATAAATAAAACTCTTGGGACTGGAGAGATGGCTCAGCAGTTAAGAGTGCTTGTTGCTCTTGCAGAGGACCAAGGTTTGCTTCTCCATATCCATATTAGGTGGTTCACCTCTATCTATAACTAGAGCTCTAGGAAATCAGACACCCTCATCTTGTGTAGATACATGTACACATATGTACACACACACACACACACACACAAAATAAAAATTAATAAGAAAACCTTTATTTCTAGATGACATAGTCTTATCTACAACAAAAAGACAAATGTAATAACAATAAAACTGATAAACTGAGAAAGATTGCAGAACTATAGGATGAGTTTATTAAATTCAGTTGTTTCTACACTCAGCAATGCATAATCTTAGTCTTAGCCTACAATTATAAAATAATTTTATTTATAAAACATTAAATAGAATAAAATAAAGATTATTACAGTAATTTTTAAATTTTTGAAATAAAAACTATACATATGGAAAGTCATTCAAGGCTCACAAATCATAGTCCATATTATTAACCTGGTAATATCAATTTGACCAAGGGAATCACAAGAATTCTTAGCAAAATGCTAGTGGAGAATTTATTATCTATCTATCATCAATCTATCATCTATCTATCTATCATCCATCTCTATCATCTATCAATCTATCTTTCTATCATCTATCATCTATCTCAGTCTTGGTTTGCAGGTCTATCTATCTATCAATCAATCAATCATCTATCTATCATCTATCAATCAATCATCGCCTATCTATCTATCTATCTATCTATCTATCTATCTATCTATCTATCATCATCTATCTATCTTTATCATCATCATCATCTATCATCTATTTTTCAGAGGATATAGAAGTGATGCTAAAATTCATAGGGAAATGGAAAAAGCCTAGAATAGCAAAACAATCCTATAAAAATTAAGAAAAAATTGAAAAGTTCACATTTCCTATGCTCAGAACTTAATATGAAACTAGCTAATTGGACAGTTTGGTACCAGTACGAGAATGAAACTGTTGATCACAGAATTGAACCCTGTGTCCAGAAATAAAATTTACAGCTATATTGACCATGACAGTCAATTAATATTTGACTGGAGCACCAAGACATTCTTGGAGGGAGAAAAACTCCAGAAAAATAATGGATTCTTAAACACCTGGATACTATGTACATGAAGGTCCATGGGTTTGTCAGGAAAAATCTATTTAACTAAGTTCAAGCCTTTCCCAAATAGGCTTTGTTGGCCCACAGTGGGATGTGTAAACTCCACTATCCCTGTATTTTAATTCTATACGTTTATATACATTTTATAAATATATGTAATATGATTGTAATTTTATTTTTTCCCCTCCTTCATCACTATTAAGTGCCCATAAGTCCTCAGAGAAGGGTACAGGTTTGTTAGACCTCCTACTCCACGAAGGAATGTTCTTTAGTATAGTCTTTACAGATCTTGTGCAGATAATGAAAGCTGCTGTGAGTTCATGAGCAAGATGCACATATCATCCCATCATGCGGAGAAGACAGTGCTCCACAGTACCCCACCCCTTCCTCCAGCTGTTGTATCCACCTCCTTGATAATATTCTCTGAGGCTTTGGGGTAGTGACATGGATGTTCTATTTAGGGTTGAATATTCAAAAATCACTTATTCCCAGCATTTTGACAAGCTACAAATCTATAGTAATAGAGCTCACTGCAAAAAGAAACTTTTTGGACCAAAATTGACAGCAACAGTACTCAATATCAAGTATTTATAAGGAATGTGATGGGCACAACTTGTCCATTTATCAAGACAACATAGTTTTAATTTATTAATATGAGAAAATAAATCTTAGTTTAGTTTTCAGCAGATGAAAACCTTTGTATAGCTTTGTAAGGTTCTCTTTACTCTGCCTTCTTGTTGGAAGCTTCTAAATTCATTAAAAAAAATCAATTTACAGTGGCCTGATGCTTTTCACCAGCATGGAATATTATCTATCCATATTTTATCAGTAGTGCTTCTACTCCAAACCCCTTATTTTTCTCTCCCCCTATTAGAATATACTTATTTTAAAAAATCTAGATCTGTATTCCATATTTTGGTTATAATCACTGTGATTTTTTTTTATTTGATAATTTCTTTATTTTCTCTTTTAAATTCCCACCAGATTTTTCTATGTGTTTTACCTAATCTTGGTGTAGAAGTTCATCTAATGAAAAAGCAATTTTCCAAGAGATGATTGTTAGGGAAAATGAAAGGCTTTATATAGTGATCTAAGAATGGAGGCATGGAGCTGTGCTCTTAAATCTACAGATTGCCGGGGATTTGAGGTATTACAGATAAACTAGGAGGAATAAGAGAGATAAATGGGATAATAACAAGGATTAATAGTCATATGTTTTCTGAGGTGGAAATCCTCCAGGGATTCAGGTGCCAACTGTTTTAGCTTCCTCTGTGGCGTGGTGTGCCTCAGCATGGAAGCTGGTATGTGCCTTTAGTCATGAGGTGACAGGAGAGATTAGGAATTCTGATTTACGTTAATCCTGTATTAAAACTTTGAATAAAATTATTCTCAAATCATCAACACATCACCATGAAGAGTTAAGGAGATTAAGGCAGCAAAGGAGCTACACAGTATGAAGACAGAGAAGCAAAGCATTTTCATAGATTCCAACCATGTGTTGAATATCAGTGTCCTCAGGCCCAAGTGAAAAGTCAGTGATTTTAGCAAAAGTAGCTTCCAAGCACCAAAGAAGTACCCCAGATAATGATCATCATCATAACACCCATGGCAGCATGCTCATGTAAATGCGATGATGAATAGTCTAGCTGTGTGGCCTTGATAATTAAAAATATTTAAGTCACTTAAAATGAGTGAAGAGGGTGTGTGGTTGTGCATGCCTTTAATCCCAAAATTTAGGAGGCAGAGGCAGAGGGATCTCTGTGAGATCAAAGTCAGCCTGGTCTACATAGCAAGTTCTGGACTAACAGGAACTACAGGAAGATTCTGTCACAAACAAACAAACAACAACAAAGCTAGTGAAGCCAGAGGATTTCTTTAGGGTTTCCTGGTTGAGTATTTTGTTAAACCAATCCAAGGAACTTCTGTCTTCAGATAGTCTAGTTTGAACTACTACAATAGACTGAATTATATTTTTAGAGAGTACAATACCCTATTCAAGTTTGGTAATTTTAAAATGTAAGTCCTTCATCTTTTGATCGTTTTGGAATCATATCATTTGACTTCACATCACATAAAGTTCATTTAGTATATTACTGTATACACTGTTTTCTATGTCAGCTATCTCATGGTATTTGTGCTGTTCCTATGCAACATGTAAACTACTTCCTCCCTTCAACAACTTCTTTATTTTGGAGAAATAATTCTCTATTCAGTTCTAGAAGAAATGAAAATTATAGTTCCTTTCTGCCTATGGTTTTTGGCAGGGCATGCATCTTTACATGTTGAATCATTCATGGTGTTTCATCTCTGTGGCAACAAATCTTTAGAGAGAGATGCTGGGTGAGAACAGAATCCTGACTCAACTAGGTCTTCCAAGTTCAGATATTCCACATCTTGGGTTTTTAGAAGTAACTTTTCCTGAAATATTTGATGAAGCCTAGTTGTCCAATGACACTAGCGACAAGGGAGATTATACCAACCACAAAATAAGAATATCTAAAGATATGATGTGGACACTTGTATACACAGTTCATAAGCACAGGTCCACACCTGCCATGTTTATTTTCCAGTCATTGGAAGTGATCTATGTAGACTTCTAACCAAGCTATTTTTTCCCTTGCATTTTCACCAGGCTAACCATTATCTTCACCATAATGCTTAGCATTATGATTGTCAACCTAACAGGATCTGGAATCACCCAGGAGACGGGGCTCTGGAATTGGCTATTAGGAATTGTCTTGATTAGGGTAAATTCAAGCCATGTTTGTGAGAGATTTTCTTGATTCTTTTCACTGAAGTGAGAAGACACCCCATGAAAGTAGGTGGCACCTGGGCTGGGGTTCTGACTTCATAAAATGAAGAAGACTTACTGAGCAATAAGTGGTCATTGCTTCCTACTTGCATACTATTGATACTATACAACCGGCTGCCTCCAGCTCCTGCCACCAAGACTTCCTTGTTGTGGACTGTACTCTCAGGTTTATCAAGAATAAACCATTCCCTATTTCATTAAGTTGCTGTTGTAATCCTTTTATCACAGCTACACAGGTAAAGTAACTAAGACACCATTTGTTCCCAGATTAACCTTTACTGTGCTAGTCAATTTTTCTCAGAATTCCGGACTGGTTTGTGGATCTCTCACAATTTTTTTGTAACAAGCTGAACTTCCCTTCCTGCTGAACTCATTACATTAAATTGTGGTTGCTGAATTAGTTTTTGTGATACCTGCTTAATTCTCAATTCCAACCTGATGGAAACTGTCCCAGTGTTCAATGATTATTTCAAGCACTGAGTGCAGTATCTGCTTGCAATGGATATTTATTTTATTTATACTAATGTCAAAAATGTAACAATCATTGCAGGACACCAGTGCACTTAGATACATGCAAGCAAAATATTCATATCCACAGCATAAAGATAAAGAAATTAAAACCAGCAATCATTTGTGAAATGGCTAGCAAATACTTTGTTTCAAATAAGGGTCAAATCAATCCAAAGTTTTTAAAAAGGTAGCAATTAGCAATGACATCCACTTTAAAAGAATAATATTAAAGAATAATTTTTTTAACCAATACTGACTATTGAACCTAAGACATCATGTATGACAGGCAAGGGCTTTGCCTCTGAGCTACAGTCCCAGCATGAAGAATAATGTTAACAGACTTTTAGGCAATTTAAATTGTAATAATTTACAAACTTGAAGTTTAACTATACTTTTTCATGAAACAATAAATATAATACTTCAAATGATTATTACGCGTTCATGACTCTGAATTTATTAAGTAAAGCAGTATATTCTGTTGTATGCATGTGAAATATACAATATATTATAAATCCACAAGATTTAGAAGGTAGAATATCTTTATAACAAAATATACAGATGTCAAAATGTACTCTTATTCTTTGCTTAAAATATAAATACAGGATCTCATTGGCTAGAATTGGTAAGAAAAGAAAATCAATGATAGAAAAATATAAATTTTAAAGAAAAAATTAAAATGGGAATTCTCCCATTTAAAGAAGTTTGTGTCATATTAGTAATGAAAGATTCAGAGAAAAAAATGGCTTGCTCAAAATCATTCATTATAATTTCATTAAGAATAGTCCATTCCAAAATGAGCACTGTTTTCAAAAGATTAAAATTACTTCTAGGTTAACAAATTTAGGAAGCAAGTTTATGACAAATTTCCAATGAGCAGAGGAAATTTTCCTAATTAACAAGATCACATTCGGAATAAAAAGTCAGCTAATGTCATCTGCCATTAATCAACTAATTTTCAATACAAGTGACCACACCATTGATTTTTGTTTCCCACTGTGCAGTCTCCACCACTGATAAACTGTAGTGGACTGAGCTTTCTATGCATAGCATCAATTCCAGAATTAATGGCTTTCAGTGCAATTAGTGCAAGTTTACCTATCAATTGCAGGACCTATCTTGACTTGTAACACATACTAATATTGTTGCCATCACAATGTAATAAAAATAATATTAACTAATTGGGACACAAGCATATTCACATGAAACACATTATTCCTTTTTAATCTTTGCAAACATTTATTTTAAAATCATCTTGAGAAATACACTGTATTTGGTCAAGCAGGAGGAAAATTACAGCAATGATTGTTAGTAGCTAAAACAATGAGTCTGTCTTCAAGGAACAATATATTCTAAAATGAAATGGAGATCTTTTTCAAAGGTTAAAAATGCATCCAATTTTATGTCTTACAGGGATTATACTGAGTTCAGTAATATATAACTATATTAATTCAACTGCGAACCCAGAAACTTGCACCTACTTGTGAAAGAGATGTACTGTTGCACTGGAGTGTGTTACTGAGTATGTTAAAGCTGTAGTGAAAAGCTTCTAATCATGTAGCTATTAAAAATTTTAAAAAGTATAATGGTTAAAAAATAAATAAATAAAATAATAATTTCATCACTAGAAATGTTTATAGACTTTTGAGAACCAGTGCTTTGGGAACATCTCAAACAGGCAGTTTATGATCATCTTGCTCACTTGTCAGCAGCTCATTTCATTGCAGTAGTGATATACCTCAACAGTCGTGGACTTCTTTATACTCAATTTTTTTTCAACTTTTACAAAAACTTTATTGAGAATTTCATACATGCATATAAGGTGTTTTGATCAAATCCGTGCCCACTCCCTCCCCTCCAACACCTCCCATATCTCCCCATCACTTTTTTCTTTTCTTTTTTTTTCTTGTTTCATTTATTTTATTTTTATGGGACTCTTCAGTACTTAAACATTCACCTCTCTGAAGAGGTGACCCTAA
>NW_008336075.1:3135406-3142831 GCF_000622305.1 Nannospalax galili | reverse complement strand
TGTCCTGGAACTCACTATGTAGACCAGGCTGGCCTTGAACTCACAGAGATCTGCTGCCTCTGCCTCCCGAGTGCTGGGACTAAAGGCATGCGCCACCATGCCCAGCTTAACCCTAATATCTTTAAAGGATTAGATACAAGTTCCCAAATACTTTTGACATTTTTGGCCTTTGGAACAGAGTATGTTGCTAACAGTTCCAAGGACATTTTGACTTTTAGCCAAGAAACTGATTACTTTTCTTTGGGGTCTTTTTACCCTCTCAGACTAACCAAATCCTACCTCCTATTCTTATCATGCCATCATCTGAAGGGGTTACCCAAAGTGCCAATAGGGAATTGGGACGCAGACCGCTCTGACGTCTTCCATGCTGAACTGGGTCATAGGGTAAGGCAATTGGAGTACCCCTTCAGAGGGTCTATCTAAAAAACTCCCAAATTGCATAACTCTTATCTCCAAGGGGAAAGGAAAGTCCTTGAATTGTGAATAGGAGGTGTGAAGGAGAGGTAAAGCCAAGAGTAATTAGCATTACAAGTTCTAGAGAGCTAGAAAAAAAGTCAGAACAGGGCAATTTTCAAATGTTCATATGAGAGTCCATTGGAATTTCTTGACAAGGGGTTCCAAAAGCATCCCTCTATTGAGTTCCTCCTCATTTTCTTTTGTCTTCCAAGGATGGACTCTAGAGTGATGGATTCAGGGTTTTCTTTCAGGTGTTTTGATAGCTGTTGGAGTGGTTAGAATCAGTGTCAGTTCCCACTCAAAGGCTTCTAGATAGAGGAAAAAACAAATTTATCCATCATTTTAGAATAATAGGTGGTTGTTTCCCTTTGCTACAGGTGGGCACAAGAGTATTGGAGACCAAGATTTGAAGTTTTATATCTGAGCATCATTTTCTGGTTAGGCACAGAGTAGTGAATGAGAAATAATTTTCTAAATAACTTTTTATACAGACTTAAGCCTAATATCTGGGAAGTGTAATCCTTTGATCTCTTAAAGAAGTGTACTGATGACTTTACTCTTTGGTTATACTTTCCTTTTGGGTGTTTAAGACCATACAGTTGGCCTAAATAAATCAATTTAATTTTATTCTTAATGTCATTTGAGGATCTGTTCCTCAGGGGTCACATGGGCTTTAAGAGGAGCTCCTTGCTCTTTTCTTTTACCAGTTCCATGTATGCGAAGATAAGTCAAAGGTCCTGTTCAACCACGTCTGGCTTCATATGGAAACATGAATGAGATGTTTCCTCTAAGTTGACCCTCCTCTTTGTAGACTGGACACTGGTTCAAATCCATCATGTGAGGTCTCCATGGCCTCCCTGAACAATAGGACAGGTGACTCACCACATTTATAGGACATTTTGAGAGATGTTCCACAGTCCCCTGGAACTTGGTCGACCTTGGAGGGCAAGGGGCAAAAACTGTCCTTTAGGTCCCTCTGACCACATTAGTATAGGTCTTAAAGTATCGCTGCTAAACATCCAATAAGGTTAATTCCACCAGTCTGATACTTTTAATTGTCATGTGCTATGTATATAATGAACTTTTTTTTTTGCTTTATAATTTATCCCTAAGCGCTGTGCCAAACTTGGCTTTTGCTTCATGAAACATTTCCTAACTATAATTTCTCTATGGTGGAGGTTGTGATATGATTTTTCCCTTAGGAACATAGTGAGATTTTAAAAGTTGGAACAATTTGAGAATAGAAAATAGAACACATAACAGATTGATATACATAGCATGCAATCATTTTTTTTTATGAGACAGAATCTCACTATGTATCCCTGTTTGGTCTGGAACTGTTCAACTGGATATGTAGACCAGGGTTTCCTTAAACTCACAGAAATCCTGCCTCTGCCTCCCAGGTGCTGGAATTCAAATCGTGATTCACCATGACTGGCAGGATCTTCCAATTTTTTGAAACTTCTTCCTTAACTATCTATCAATAGTTAAAAAGGACCTATTTTATTTCTTAAAATAATAACGCCCAGTAACTTCCTAATTTTTCTGTAGTTGAATGGAATACTATGGGCTATGTGTATTAAACAATAAATTTTTGTTTCTTGTGCTTCTCAAGCCTGATCTACGATCCAGCTATAGACAGATTTGGTGTTATAGGGGTTTCAGTTTTTGGCTTACAGATGGCTAGTTTCTTACTGTCTTTATATTTTATAATTTTAAGATACTTTATAATATTTTATTTATAAACCTTACTTTAAAATTATGTCCACATTGGGTAGAATGGAGAAATCATGAGATGTGGGTTGAGAGAGAATGTTGGTGGGGGGGTCTACGGTACCTCTTTTTAGAAAGTGTCTCAAAACTCCAGTCCTAAAATATGAGACTGGCTTCAGTATGCCAGGAAGGCAGATATCCAAGATTGTGAAGTGTAGTTTATTGGCAGACTTATTGTTAGCAGCCTAGCTCAGCTCTTAACCACTGAGCCATCTCTCCAGCTCCTTATAAACTTGACCTGAAAAGCATCAAGATGAGCTGGATTTCTGTAGTTTTGAGTCTTAAGGAGGGGCGTATATAAAGGTGACTTCATCCAAAATAGAATATACCATGTTTATTTTAAGCTAAGATTGGAGTGTCAGGCACCTTCCCAGTGCCAACATCTCCCTGTAAAGCTCCAAAGCATTCTGAGGGTTTATCTGTTTAGTTTTCTGGGCAGGGAAGGTTGATCAGATTTTCTCAGTGCAAATCAGGAGGGTTGCAACTCAAGATAACCACAGTCATATAGGGATCAATGAGTACACAACTGTACAATTATCATCATAAGCACTCGATCCTCATGACTTCATCTAAAGTCCTGAAAATCCCTGTCTGATATCATCGCACTTGCAACTGAGATATCAGTTTATAAATGTTAATATGTTTTGATGGAAGAAAATAGTTCTTTCATTAAACATGAAAAGAAGCAATCAAATTTAAAAAGGTAAAAATATTTGGGTATTATGTTTGCAGTCACCCAGTGTTGCGTTCCCTCACAGACTTCTGAAGCAGCGTCCAGAGCATGGTGCGGCCTTATACAGGGACAAGTGCATACAAACCCTAGCTTCTTCAGTTACTGGTCCACTGTAACTGTTTTATTTGCAACACAGGTAAGATTTAATTTAATAAAAGCTTTGTAGGCAAAAAGATTTTGGAGACTGGTTATCTAATTTCATAGTGAATTATAACACAGATCCATGAGTGAATTGATGCTTGAAATTCAGTTCTTCCTGGCCCAGCTTTCTCATTTACTAAATTAAAAGAATATAATCCTTCTTTTACAATATATATTTTCATTGAATTTTTATGTATTTCATTCCACACATCTGAATCATATTTAGGTATCTCCCTTATCTGTACCCACTCAAAGCCCCCACTCCCCCCAATTTCATTCATTTTGTTCTATATGTTAAAGCCTGTCAAGACAAGCTTATGGCGTCAGATGTCCATCTGTGTGAGATTAACCACTGGAGCCTGGTCAGCCTATCTAGTGTCACTCACCACTCTGATTTTAAATGTTTTATTTAATACTTTTATTTTGTGTGTATGAGAATGTATTTCCTGTTTTCATTTAAGTGCAACCACACTGTACAATGCTCATAGAGGTCAGAAGAGGGCATTGAATTCCCTGGAATTGGAGTTGCAGATAGTTGTTAGCCTCCATCTGGGTGCTGGATTCAAACCTGGGACTTCTGCAAGAGCAGCCACCTCTCTTAACTGCTGAGCCATCTTTCAGCCCCTTGCAAACTCATTTTGACAGGAAGATGCAATTGTGTACAATGTTAAGACTGTTGGTGATATAGAATCATCACTGCCCCCTAAAATATAACAGGATCCCTGGCAGATTCATTCTCTCATTTTGGGGTAAAATCTAACTATTCAAGATTAATCTCAAGGAAACATGCATGTGCTGGAGAACTGTCCATCACAGGTACTTTGTTGAATCTAGATATATAAAAGAACAAAAACCTCCCTCCCTTTATTGCTGTATTTTTTTTCTCCCCTTGTAATTGTAAGCAGCTTCCTTCTATCAAAAGCACATTACTGACAAACTGTAACAGAAAAGAGCTGTTTTAAATGTTTCTAAAATATTAGGGAGCTAACTGAGACCATAAATCAAGGTGTGTTTTATTGTTTTAAGGCCCATAAGTGTTGTCTGATGGCTAGTCACTGTTTCTTGCTTCAGTGTGTTCATGCTTTTATTAGTAAAAAACACTATAAGGAACTGAAGTCTACAAATGAGACCACTGTCTCAGATTTTAATCAGGAAATGGTCAGGAAGATGTCAAGTTTTCAGGTCTCTAAGTTGGCAGATACTTCAAAGTTAATTAAGACTAAAAAATGTAAAATTATTTTTCTATGATGAAATATTGTTTAAATTCGATCAGCAAAATATGTGTGCATGTACACACATATCCATATACATATATTTACATACATGGTGCAAATGAACTGTTCTTTGAGTCACTTTTCTCCATATGAGGCAACTGGCTTGCTACTTTTAGAAATTTTTGAAGATAGATTTGTGGAGACTTGTACCCTATTTTATTCCTTAATAATGTGTCTTACATATTATTCTCACCTTTTATTCCTTAACACTATATTATTAATTACAAGATATATTTATTAGCTCATTATTATATATCTTATATTATAACCTGCATATTATTTTTCTCTTACCATTCAATATTTTCCGACAGAGTCTCTCTGACTGGTTACCTAGTTGATATTGTTATGTAGACTATTAAGCATTCAAATTGTTTGTAATGAGGCTGAGCTGATGGCTCAATGGTTAAAAGCACTTACTGTCCTATCAGAGGATCCATGTTTGGTTCCCAGGACCCACATTGGTGGCCCATACACAGGAACTCCAGCACCAGGAAATCTGACACCCTCTTCTGGCTTCCATAGGCACTGTCACACATATGCCACGCACATACAGACACATTTATGCCTAAAAAATTAAAAATATTTAAATTATTTAAAGGTTTTACCTTCAATGCAAATACACAATAACTTTTATCTAGAAATATTTACTGAAATTCTAGAAAACAGCAATTTAAAGAAAGTAAATAATTATACTTCCATGACAGAGTTACTTCTTCTGTTCCTGGTTTAAACAGAACTTAGTCACTATGATATGACTTTCTAAGTGACAAAATTTTGTGTCTGATGCTCCTTTAAAATTGTTTAACAATCCTCTTATGTTTGTGAAAATTATTCTGCAAATGTTTATTTGTTCTTGTTAAAATTCAAATTCCCCATGAAAGTCAGGTCAGGCTCTTAACTGGATTCATGTAAATACCACACTCTGAGAGACAGCATGGCTGGGAGGAAAAGAGCCTGATGCAGACTGATCACAGTGAATCTCAGGACACAGAAGCCAGGGGCATGCTCAATTAACTAGGAGTTTTACACCAGCAGTGAGACGTAATCTCAATACACTTAGCTGACATAGAGCATCTCAGAGTCCATCAGATGGCTTTGATTTGACATCTACCAAATGCCATGTTGGCTCTGGAATTTCAGCTTATCATCTCACATTTGCCTTTTTATTGTCAAGTTGATGCCTTGCTTCTGAACAAATTCAGCAAGAGTCTGCAGAAAATAGTGAAAAAAAGCTACATTATATTTTAATCATTGCCAAGTGATATTAGAAAAGAATATGCTCTTCCTTCTGAAAGGGAAAAAATAGCATAGACATTTAACAAGATTTAGTGCTGCATAAAATAATGGAATCTGTTTCTTTTTCTTTTTTTTCTTTTTTTTTGGATTAGGAAATGCAATAATTCAACCATCCTGGCACTAGAGACATTTCCTCTGGTGAATCCCTTCTGTTTCGGGCTGAAAAAGGAAAAAAGAATTGGAAGAGGGTTGAAATATTTAATGTATGTTAAACTGTAAAGTAATATATTTTTAATAAGCCTCTGTCTGCCTGTCACTTGCTACAATGATGGTGTTATATCGCTTTCATTTCAAAACAGGAGTAGCGTCAAGAACTGATTGCATTCAATTTATCATGTATGTATTTTTATTTTGCCAAGTACTCTTTTAGAGATACACAATCCCACAAGGATGAAAATGCCTCCAAGGGATAAAAAAAGGAGAAGAAAAATACAATTGGCCTATAGAATGAGGTTCAAAAATCACATTTATCTTCAAAATAGTTCCTAAGCAGTACTGACCTTCGAAGCCAACAAAATAACGCCCTCAGAAATCTAGACTCCTAAACTCAAGTTATTTGATTGGCTACACAATGTCCTTGGGAAAAGTTAGTTTACTTGGCCATATCGAATAACCATTGCAATTCCATGGTTTGGGAAGATAGCTCAGAGGGTAAATTACTTGTTATGCAAGCATGAGGACCTTAGTTTCACTCACCAGAACTCATGTAAATATAGATTCAGTTGCATGTACATCTGTAATCCGAGGCCTTCTTTAGCAAGATGGGAGTCTGTAAGCTTGCAAGCTAGCCTAGTGTATAAAGAACAAACAATCAGATCCCTTTTCAAAGAAGCTGAAAGAGAAGGACTGACACACCAGGTTGTCCTTTTATCTCCACATGAGTGCTATGGCAGGTGCTCATTCACATACATGTACACACACACACACACAGAAAAATTCTAAATTTCCTCTTCCTTCTTCATATATCGTTCATGTTCTTTGTCAGTGAATCTGGGTATTCTAACATAAAGATCATAGCAATGATGAAGAAATGAAATATCAAGTCTGTTTCAAAATGGAGATAGAACCCTCACAGAGTGATTCATGGTTTTCCAATTGAATGATAATTTTTCTCTGATATTTGAGAGGCTAAAGCAAAAGTAGAAACTATGAGGTACCTGATTCATATGCTCCAAAAGAAAACCCATAACAAACTCTGCATAGGAGTGAGTATTTTCTTCATATTTAAGTATGATAGATATTTTTTCTCTAATTTGGTCTCTTCATAAAAGATGTTGAATGAAGTAATAAGCAATATTCTTGTGACTGCCTGAAGAACCAAGATGAAATATATTATATGAATCCTCCAGCATTCAACAAACACCAGAAGAAATTTCCATAGCACAAATCAAAGAGAAACATTTTTTTAGAGGCCAAATGGGAAGCTGAGGAGATGTGTATGTGTTGACAAGAGGGCTTGCCCTGTAAACAGGAGGTCTTGAGGACCTATATTGTTCAAATCCCCAGCACTCAAGTGAAAAGCAAGGCATGGATGCATGTGCCTCTAATCCCAGCATTGGGGATGGGAAACAGGTGGATCCTGGGAGTTTACTGGCTAGCCAGCCTAACCAAACCATGAGTTTCCAGCTCAGTGAGAAATCCTGTCTCAAGGCAATAAGATGGAAAGTGAGAGGGGATACTTAGCATCTTGCACTGGCCTCTGCAGGTACATACATAGGCATGTTTACCTGCATAGTCATGTGCATATATCAT
>NW_008336075.1:3120065-3134187 GCF_000622305.1 Nannospalax galili | reverse complement strand
ATCATCTATCTATCTTTCTATCATCTATCTATCTATCATCTATCTATCTATCATCTACCTATCATCTATCTATCTATCTATCATCTACCTATCATCTATCTATCATCTATCACCTATCTATCCTATTTACAAAAGATCGAACTAATGGGACTGGAGAGATAGCTCAGTGATTTAAAGGACTTGCTTCTCTTTCAGAGGACCCAAATTCAGTTCTCAGCACCCACACTTGGCAGATAAAACCACCTGTAACTCTAGCTCCAGTGGATCCAAAATTGTCTTTTGGCCTCCACAGACACTGCTCTTATGTGCACATAAGAACAAAGAAACAAACATATATACACATAAAAAGATGTAATTAATGCTGAAGCATAGATTTTACTTTGATCAAAATCATCAAAATTTGAAATGTTACAGGATGTTTTATGCCTTTATTTTTTGAGCTGCTTTCAGCTGTTGCTGCTGTCTACTTCATTATTCAGTGAATTATTACATGTTTGAATTTATATTTTCTTACACTTTGTACATCTCGAAAATTTTAGCACATAATACGGAGACTAAGGATGTTGACTTCTTGAGCAGACTCAGTATGTATTTTCTCTTTCTTTTTTAAAGTTTCTCTTGTATTTGGTGGTAACTTAAGAAATTGTCATGGTCTCTTTTATGAGAAATTTCATATGAAACTTAGTCACATGGAACACTAAAAAGAAAATTAGTCCCCCTGCCCTTCCAGAATGAGTTCATATTTAACTTCTATTCTACAGCTAGAAATTCATTTTTATGAGCCGGTTAAAAGAAAAAGTGCATGGTGTGCTTTTGTAGCCCTTAGATATTGATATATGATTTTTTTTCTTTTCCCAAGGCTAGGCAGATGAAGCCACAGTAATATGACTTTTTAAATATGAGTAAAACTCTCATTTGAAACCTTTCCACTACATAACTTCAGTCAATTGACTTGATGGCTCTGACTGTAGGTTAAAATAGGGACAGACAGTGGGAAACTCTTACAACAGAAAGTTAAAGCAGAATGTCACAGAAGCAGTGTTATATTTCAGAGTTCTCCTTATGCAACCTTCACACTGGTTAGTTCTGATGCTTCCATTATGATGAAACCCAAGAGCACTAGGTATCAGAGGAACCAGGAATTTTCCCAGTTCACACTCACCTGAAGCTCACACAACTGGGCAGCTCAAAGCTCACGCAGGAGGTATGTGCTCTGACAACTTCCTTAACTCCTCAATGAGCACAAGTACTTTATCTGATGTTGGCTCAGCATTGATCTGTTTTAAATCCCCACCCCTGCTACTCTGTCCTATTTTAACTGAATTCTGAGGATCTGAACTCAGATCCTCATGCTTTCATGGTAAGCATTTAACACTGCACCTCAGCGTTCAAGTTTGCTATCAATTGCTGTGACAAAACACTCTGATCAATACCAACTTGTGGAGGAAATGGTTATTTTATTTTACATCTTCTGGTCACAGTTCATCAGGGAGCCCAAGGTAGGAACCTAGGGTAGGAACCTGGAGGCAGGAGCTGAGGCACAGACCATTGAGGAACTATTTACTGGCTTCCTTCCTTGGCCTATGTTCAACCTGTTTTCTTATATAACACAGTACCACCTGCCCAGTGTAGCACCACCCACAGTGGGTTGGGCTCTCCCATATCACTCAGCAATCAAGAAACATGGCCATGGGCCTGTCCAATGGAGGTGATTCTCCAACTGAGGCTTCCTCTACCCAGGTGTGTCAAGTTGATAACTAAAGCTATCCAGCACCATGTTTTTATTGAACCTGCTTGGTCTTCACCATCTACAATGAATAGTAGCTCAGCCAATGACTCCAATAAACATGTCAGCTCTGCAAACACTTTTTCTAATTTTCTTTTTATAGTACTGCCAAGTATAGTAGTACACCGCACCTACTGTGTTCTGTGCACCAGGCTAACTACTAATCAATAAATTATAATAACAATGCATGCAGTTAGAGTGTTAAACAGTACATGTCTCCTGAATATTGCACTTTGCTAGGCATTTGGAAGGGCATTTCAAATAAAGCTGCATGTCACATAGATGTGTTCTCTGTCTTCAATGGATAAACAGGTCACAGTTATCATACAATTAAGGAGATATAGGAAATGTATTAAGGTGAATCAGTGGCATTAATATCAGCAAAATTAGTCTGCAATATTTGAAGAGGTTATAAGAGCATTAGATATCCAAGGAACTTAAAATTATCTATTTACTTAGTGGTTTGAATGGTAAACATTCATTCTATTTCTTGGAAATGTGGAGGTTTCTTCCAAGTCTTTCTCCCTAACATTTCTTCTACAAAATTAGAACTATGTGGACACATAATTTTAAAAATTGTTTACCTAGGGTTATGATGCTTAATTTCCAATGAGAATCTTTTACCACATTGTTCTAAGACACACTCTGTACTTGACCCTAATACCTTGATCCTCACAGGAAAATTTTCTTATTGCACAATATCTTCAAACTATTAAGAGCATCACAAGTGCCCTATGCATGCCAATCAGAGCATCTCTTCCAGAACTGTTCAACAGGAGAAGGGACAATTGATCTCTGAAGAATGAAATCTTAGGAATAAAGCTCTGAATTTCTTGGAGCACAAAGACCTTTTTGGTTGGAAACATACACCTCACAGAGTGTAAAAGCAAACCCAACATGCAGGAAGAAGCGTGAAACAGGTGGAAGTCAACATTCAGAAAGAAGAGTGCAATACAGTTGGAAGTCAAGGAAAATTTGGGGCCATGTTGACTTTTACTCTGTTTCAAGATTTGATTATTTAAAACCTTTTATATTTATAAAATAAGGAATACTGCTTGACTACCATGCCTGTTCATACTGAATTCCATTCATAGACAATTATAAGTAATCATTTAAGATAGTGTCCTGTTTTCTCTTCCTTCTTAATGCACTTGTTTGAATAAATCATGTGATAGATAATACACTTGAATGCATTATTGATGCTACAAATAGTAGTAGTACTAAAGGACAAAGATAATTGCATCATCCTATTATTTCATTAAAATTATTCTTAGAACACAATTATGCTATTTGTTATTCTCTATTTCCTAGTGTCTTAGAATTTTGCAAATGCCAATCATTCTGTATCTTCACTGTTTGATGATCCCATTCTTCCTTTATTGTTACCCAAGATGGGGTGTTACGCTCATTATTAAGGGAAGAGAAACTGGTATCAGAATAAATCCATGCAAATTGTCTTCCTACCAGCTTGCTTCCTACCTAGATGCAAATAACTAATTGGTGTAATTGGTCCACATTTTGGTACATTTAACAATCTGCAGGAAAGTTACTACTACAAAGAATTATTTACTTCCCACTCAAGCTTAAATTTGTTGTTTTTGGATGTATTACTGTCTGACAGCAGATAATGTATCAGTAACCCCAAAGTGGTAGTTAAGGAAACTAAGAAATAGGTTTTCCTTAAGGGTTAGAGCTTCTCTTTTCTCTATGAACTTATTTTCTTTTTGTTTCATTCTGCTTCTAACATTTACTATAACATGTTTTATTGAGAATAAAAATAACATGGAAAATGAAATAGAGGCATAAGCCAAGGACAATTTGGGGCCTAAATCTACTTTAACCCAGGATGTTCCTTAAGGTATAGAGCTTACACTATTCATTATGAACTTATTCTGCTTTATTTCACTCTACTTCATGCATTTATTATTTTCCAGAACCTTCCTTATATTTTTAAGCCAAGTAAGAAGCTGAGGATGTGAAGAAAAAGATACATAACCGGCCTCCATCATGGCTTCTCTGATCCAAGTACATGCCATGTGATGAGAGAACTGGAACACCGTTCCTTTACCAATCTCAAGTCCCAGATCCTGACTCACCCATCCATTAGAGGGTATTAGACATATGAATGAAGGATTCTTGTATTTAACTATCTTGTACTAATTCTGTAGTCAATGCAGTTTCAATGGATATATCACACTGCCTAAAGATGAGTCTAGCCTTATGTTAAACCATCCTTGCATACTAAGAGTAATATTCCCTTGTTTATGGTAGAAGGCACTTAAAATTTTATTTATTTATTTTTATTTGATGTGTATGAGTGTTTTGCCTGTGTGTAATTAAGTGCACCCATACATGCAAGGCTTGCAGAGGCCAAAAGAGGGCATCAGATTTCCTAGGAACTAGAGTTATAGAAGGTTGTTAACAGCCATGTGGCTGTTGGCAACTAAAGTTGGATCCTCTGCAAGAGAAGTTAGGGCTCTTAATCCCTGAACCATCTCTCCAGTCCTAAGTGGATGGTATTTTTAATGTGCTGTTAAATTCTGTTTTATAGGAATTCCTGGAGGACTTTCACATTTATCAGGAGAGTTACATTTTATATATATATATATATATATCACTATGTAGACCAGGCTGGCCTCGAACTCACTAAGATATGCTTGCCTCTGCCTCCCGAGTGCTGGGATTAAAGGTGTGCACCACCAAGCCCGGCCATCTGACTTTCTTTTATTAGGAAATGCTAATTTCATGTCCTTAAAGGAGGTCTGAGGGCTCTGTCCCCTTCTGTCTGCTCACTGGATTCCATGGAATGGGCAGATTCCACTGCCACATTCCTCCGTCCATAATGCTCAGTGCTATCCCAGACTTAAGGACAGTGTAGCCAAGCAACCATAGCCAAAATCTCTGATGATGTGAGTAAAAATAAACCCTTGCTTTTTTATTCATTGACTGTCACAGGTATTTTGTAAGAGTCATAGAAAGGTGACAAACCCAGGACCCATGTGGGGTTGGGTTTTTTTGATTTGTTTGTTTGTTTGTATCTAATAATTTTTATTACTCAATCACTATTCAAGATTTTAATATATGATTCAGCCTAGGTGAGTGATTTTTTTTCTAGGAATTTATCTGCTTTCAGTATTTCTAACATTTTCTTATTTAATTATTCAAGTTATTCTCTCCTTATCTTTTTATGTAGAGTTAGAATGTAAGCCTTTTATTGTTAGTAGTCACATTAAAAATTAGTGAATGAGCCAGGTGTGGTGGCACATGCCTTTAATCCCAGCACTCAGGAGGCAGAGGCATGTGGATCACTGTGAGTTCAAGGCTGGCCTGGTCTACATAGTGAGTTCCAGGACAGCTGGGGCTACAGGGAGACCCTGTCTCAAAAAGACCAAAAAAAAAAAAAAAATAGTGAATGAAAATCACTAACTGAAAAATATTTACTGGCAAAGGCAAATTTAAAAGCCCATCTTTATGAAAATTATTAAAATTCAAATTTATTTCAATTATTTTTAATTTGTGTGTGTGTGTGTGTGTGTGCACGAAGATATATGTACATTAGTGTAGACTCCTGAAAAGTCCAGAGGTCAAAGTTTCTCTGGATCTGGAGTTGCCAGTGGTGAGCTGCCCTGTATGGGTGCTGGGAGCCAAACATAGATCCTCTGCAAGAGTAGTGGACATTTTTCACTACTGAGTCATCTCTCCAGGCCCCAGTCTTTTAATTATATTTTGCAAAACATTAGTAAGTGGGAAGTGAAATAAAAAAATATTACATGTAAATAGTAATCAAAAGAGAATTGTTATGGCAATGCTAATATCAAAAAAGTTAAAGGAAAGACAAAATGGGAAAAATTAAAAGAAGGAGATTTTATTTTGATAAAAGTTTCAGTTCATCCTTTATACAGTAATTACAAATGTATGTGTGCCAAGCATCAGAGTCTCAAACACATAATAAAAACAGAGACAGACTTGAAGAGAGAAAAGATTTTCAGTAATATTCAATCACTTCAGTAACCCATTTTGTTAGTAGATATAGAAGGGCAAGAAAAAGGGCTCATGGGAAAACAGAAGATTGTATAGTAGAAGACAATATTGAAAACGAAAGATAAGGGTTAGAGAGGTGACTCAGTGGTTAGAATTCACTGCTCCTGCAAAGATTCTAAGTAGCATTCCAAGAACACATACTGGACAGCTTACTAATGTCTGTTGCTCCAGCTCCAGGGGATTCAATGCTATTTTCTAGCCTTTGTTAGGCACTGCACTCTTGTGAGCATGCACATGAGCATACACACACACACACACACACACACACACACACACACACATCACAAAGACCTATAAAGTCTATTTTGTGTCCCAGATGTCCTTCAGTGTGGGTCTATCCATTGGAGAATAACCTACCAAGAGTTCTATCCTTGAAAGAAACTGTCTCTCTAACTCCCAGTAGCCATCAGTTGCCAACATTTCTTCAGGTAAGGTTTGGTTTTTCTTATCCACTTCCCCATTGGTACACTGGGATTATGTCTAGCTTGAGATTGCATGGGACTTGTGCATGCTGCCACCACTGCTGTGAGTTTATATTAGTAACTGACCAGCTGTCTGAAAACTTCTGCTTCCTTGTGATCTCATTTCATATTTTAAGAACTAAATAATATTCCACTGTGTATATGTCCCACACCTTCAGCATTCATTCATAAGGTAATGAGAATTTAGGCTGTCTCCAATATCTAACTATTATGGGAAAGGGAAGCAATGAATATGGATGAGAAGGTATTTCTATAGTAGGGTATAGAGTTTTTTGGGTATATGCTCAAGAGGCATGGTTTTATCATATGATAGATCAATTTTGAGCTTTTTGTACAATCTCTACAGTAATTTCAACAGTGGTTATACGAGTTTGCACTCCCACCAACAATGAACGACAGTTCCCCTTTCTCCACATCCTTGCCAGCATTTTTCATTGTTCTTTTAGGATCTTAGATATTCTGAGTGGAGAAAGATGAAATCTCAAATAAGTTTTAAGCTGCAATTCCCAGACAGTTAAAGATGCTGAACATTTTAAAGTATTTCTCAGCCATTTGCATTTCATCTTTAGACAACTCCCTGTGCATCTCTTTTCCCCACTTTTAATTGGGTTATTTGGCTTTTTAATATTAAGATTTGGGGGGGGGTTGTATATTTTAGATACTAAACCTATGGTGAAGATTTTTTTTCTAATTCTGTAGGTTGCCTCTTCACACAAATATGGCGTATTTTGATGTATAGAAAATTTTACTTTCATGTGATTCTATTTGTTAATTGTTGGACCAAATGCTTGTGCTATAGTAGTCCGGTTCAGAAAGTCTTTGCCCATGCCTCTAAATTTAATATATTTCCTACTTTCTTTTCTATCTGATTCAGAGTATCACATCTTATGTTAAGGTCCTCGATGAATTTGGAGTTGAGATTTGTGCATGGTGAGAGGTGAGCATCTAGCATAATTCTTCTATATGCTCTCTCGAGTTTGTCCAGCACCATTTACTTAACACGCTATCTTTTCTCCAGTGTGTATTTTTTGCTCCTTTAAAAAAATCAGGTGGCTATTACTGTATGGATTTAAATCTGTGTCTTAGAGACTATTCCACTGATCAATTTGTTTATTTTTTTGCCAGTACCACACTATTTTTATAACTATACCTCTATAGTAAAATTTGAGATCAGGAATAGTAACGCCTCCAGCAGTTACTTTATTTTTCAGGATTATATTGGATATACTATCTATACTGGTTTTTTTTGTGTGTGTGTTTCCTTATGAAATTTGAGAATATTTTTTTCAATATCTGTGAAAAATAGTTTTGAAATTTGAATGGGTAGTGCATTGAATTTGTAGGTTGCTTTTGGTACTTGGTCCATGCTCAAAATATTAATCCTAGAAATTCTGGAGCATCCACCAACTGCTATAGTCTTCCATTTCTTTCTTCAATATCTTAAATTTATTATTGTACAAGTCCTTCATTTCCTTTGTTGGATTTATTTCAAGATATTTTACGAATTTTGAGGCTATCATGAATGGGATCATTTTCAGAATTTCTATCCCAGTATGCTTTTTGTTGGTATAGAAGAAAGCTACTGATTTGGACGTGTTAATTTTGTATCCCACTATTTTGCTGAATGTATTTCTGATGGAGTCATAATGGTCCTTTATGCATAAAATCATAGTATGTGCAAAGAAAGATACTGAAATTTCTTCCTTTCCAATTTGTATTCCTTTAATCTTTTTTGTTTATCTATTGCTCTAAATAAGACTTCAAATCCTAGATTGAACAGGAATGATAGAATGGACATCCTTGTCATGTTCTTGATTAATGAAAATGATTTCAGTTTTTCTCCATTTAGTGTGGTGTTGGCTATGGGCTTGTGGTATATTGCCTTTATTATGTTGGGATATATCCCCTGTATTCCTGGGTATTCTATGATTTTTATCATGAATGGATGTTAGATTTGGTCAAAGGACTTTTTTTGCATTTAATAAGATGGTCATGTGGTTTCTGTCTTTGAGGCTATTTGTGTGGTGGATTACACTGATTGATTTACATATGGTGAACTGTCCCTGCACTTCTGGGATGAAGCCGACTTGATCATGATGAATAATCTTTTTTAATATGTTATTGCATTTGGTTAGCAGGTATTTTATCGAGAAATTTGCATTTACGTTCATCAGAGAGATTGGTTTACAGTTTTCATTTGGGTTGGGTCTTTAGTCCTTGTTTTATAGTAATACTGGCTTCGTAGAATTCGGGAGTCATCCTTGTTTTTCTACTTGAGGAATAATTGGAGAAGTATTAGTATTAGTTTTTCTTTAAGTGTTTGTAAAATTTTACTCTATATTCATCTTGTTCAGGGAAATTTTAGTTGGGAGATTAATATTATTTTGTATATCTCATTGATTCTTATGGGTTTCTTTAAATTTTTATTCTAGTTTGATTTAATTTTGGTAGACTTTACATATCTAGGAATTGTTGGTAGACTTTATATATCTAGAAATTGATCCATTTATCTTGTACTATCTAGTTTAGTGGAATATAAAATGTTTAAAATGTATCCTTACAGTTTTCTGAATTTCCTCAGGGTCTGTTGTAATGATCTCCTTTTCATCCCTGAATTTGTTAATTTGGGTCCTCTCTCTCTCTCTCTTTCTTTTGTTTAATTTGGCTAAAGTTTTGTTAGTCTTCTCAATTTTTTCAAAGAACCAACTTTTCAATTCACTTATTCTCTGTACTGTTTCCTTTGTTTCAATTTCAATTTAAGCCTTGATTTTATTTACCTCTTCCCATCTACTTTTTTTTTTGTCTTTATTTTTTACATTTATTTTTATTTTTAAAGTTGGCACACAAAGTAACCGTTTCCTTATGCATTTTCATACATATTTGGTTTGACATTACTTCCCAGGCCCTCCCTCATCTCCTCAAAGATACACATTTTTTACCTTTTAATTTTTTTTTGTTGTCCTGGGGTTCAAACCCAAGGCTTTATGTGGCTACATTTTTACCTCTTTTCTGTCTTAGAAAGTATTTGACTGTGTCTTTTAAACATTTAACTGCCACAGAAGGTTTCCAAAGACTCTTCCTCCTAGAGAGAAAGCTACACTTGTTGATAGCCTCAGTACCCTGTCTGCTCTTCCTTTCTCCTCATTCCCTTGCCTGAGTCAGACTGGCCTCCTTGGACCATATCATGGTTACATTTTTTTCTCCCACCCCAGGCCTTATGCCCTCTTCCAGAAGCTCTTCTCCCAGAGACCTGCAGGGCTGTTACCTTTACGTCCTTAGTCCTTTCCTGTTGTGGTGAATGAGAATATCTTCCAAAGGCTCATATATTTGAACACTTTGTCCCCATCTGGTAGTGCTGTTTGTGAGGGTTTAGGAGTTTTGGTTTTGCTGGAAGAGGTATGTCACTGGAGGCAACTTAATATTAAGTAACGTTACATGCTCATGAGAAAAATGAAAGCAGGGAATGCAAAATATAGGGTTGAAGCTTCTAAGAAAATATTTCCTCAGCAGGTAGTTTACAAGTGTATTAGTTACTTTTCTGTTGCTGTGATAAAACACCATGACCAAAGCAACTTATAGGGGAAAAAAAAAAAGAATTTATTTTCATTTACTGTTCCAGAGGGAATGAGTTCACCATGGGGGAAGGGAATGACAAAAGGCAGCCATACCTGAAATCTGAGAGCTCAAATCTTTAAGTACATGCTGGAAACTGAAAGTGGGACCAGGACATCTATTCTTATTATGAGTCATTTTTTTCTTGGTTTTCCAACCCTTTTGTATGTATCATTAATTCTTTTATATTAGATGTTTCTAATTTTATAGCATAGGCACTTCACTTAATGCTTGTATTTGGTACTTTTGTGTTGCTGTGATAAAAACATTGATCAAAACAACTTATAGAAGGAAGAGTTTATCTGGCTCACAATTGCAGAGGGATTAAAGTCTGCAATGTCACAGGAGGTATGGCGGCAAAGGTGGACAGGGAAGAAAGTTGAAAGTCATCATATCTTCAAACAGGCATAGGAAACAGAACAGGAAGTATGGCAAGGCTTAAGAACTATTTTACTTGCCCCCAGTGACATGATTCCTCCAGCAAGGCCACATCTCATAAAACCTCTCAAAAGAGAACTATCAACTGGGAACAAAGTGTCCAAATACTTGGAAATTACAGGGGACATTCTCATTAAAACCACCACATTCCACTCTCTGGGCTCCATAGGCTTTTGACCATATCAAATACAAAACGCATTTAGTCCACTGCCAAATGTCCTCATAATGTTTACCAGTTTTATTACTGTTCAAAGGTCCAAAGTCCAAAATCAAAAGACAAAACAAAATCAAAAGACGAAGTACATGCTTCTAACATACAGTGAAAACAAATGAACATCCCAATTCCATAAGGAAGGAATAGGGACATAGTGAGGAAATACTAGATGAAAACAAGACTGGAAACCAGTAGGCTAAACACCAAATCCAGTAGCTCCATGTCCGACTTCTGGGTCTTTACTTCCAAAGGTCTTAGGTGGCTCAGTGCCCCCACCACCAGTTTTGTTGTATGAAGCATACATCTGTCTCTTGGACTGGTACCACTCCCTGCATGCAGCTCTCCTTGGCAGATATTTCACAGCTCTAGAATCTGCAGTGTCTCTACTGCCAACCAGCTTTCACCTTTACAGCTTCACACAACGGCCTGTCGGGGCCTTCTTTATGAAGGGACATGCCCACTGCAGGCTGCCTGGTCTCAGCTGCTATTTGAAACCTCCAAGGGAAAAACAGTGACCAGCAGCCCCTTCATTCTTGCATCTTTCATGCCTTTAAAGACAGCAGCATGTGAATGACATTGCCTGGTTTGGCTACCAGCCTGGGATGGACCCCTTCCCAGTTCATTCACATTGCTAGTAGCTTTGCTCATAGCAGTTTTCTAGGAGTAGGAACCACCTTAGACTTTTTCCTTTCATAAGCTGGATACTTGGCTGGATGTGATCTTGTCCTGAGAGTATTTCTTCGATTTTTAAAATTTAGGTCTCTCCTTAACAGCTTTAATGTTGTTATCAATGAGAAACTTTCCTTCAGTCTTAACTCCAACATTAATATTCCGAGTGCTCTTTTTCAATCCAAACTACAGATTCTTAAACCTGGGGCTGATGACCTGTGAACTGATTGCCTGTCTACCCCAGGAGCTAGAGGACCTGTAGAATTGTGAGCAATAGAGTTAAGGTCAGGAGTTAGGCTGCTATGGGAATTGTGGGCCAAGTGGCTGTGTCAGACAGGCCCATCACTCTCTAAGCAGGATCTGGGCCTATTGACCCCTTACCTTTGGTGGGGAGGTGCCCATAAAAATAACTTCTAACAATAAAAATTTCACAAAATTGATGTAGGCCTGAAAATAGGAGAAAATTATTGAAAATTATATTTTATAAGAATTTAACATCCAGAAGAAAAAAATCTTGCAGTTTTTTAAAGGGATATATTACAGAGTAGAATTTTCTCTAGAGAATATATGAAAAAGGACAAGAAGCACACAAAAACACAACCGGTTTCTCATTCACAAAGTAGTATGACTAGAGCTCTTCACAAGCTAATATGTCTTCTATTCCTGAAAATAGAAAAATAGATTTGATAAATATAGGGCAAACTGGAAACAATATGAATTAACTGTTGAAAAATTAAAGTTGCTAACTACTAAAGAAAAGATTTTGTGGTTTACTCGGAAAGTTATATGTAAGGGCCATCATGGCCAGAAAAATAGCTCAATATTTGGAAAAGGCCCTTTCCACCAAGCATGATATCCTGAGATCAATACCCCAGACCCACATGATGGAAGCAGAGAACCAAGTCTTGCAAGTTGTCTTACAAGAGGTGTGTCCCACCTCTCATATGCATACACAGAAAATTTTTAAAAAATGTATAAAAATATTAAGTATAACCAAAGATTAAATGGGCCAATATAATTTTTTAAGAGTCCGTATGTATAGCTAAAGGCTACATAACAAGCAACAATGCCAGATAGAAGATACCTTCTTATGAGTTGTTGGCCAGGGGCTGGGGGTGCCAACAACACAGCGACAGTAGCAGGGATATCAGAGTATAAGGGCTCTAGTAGGGGGTGGGAGGCTGTGGGAGGGTGCCATCTGGGAAGTGGGTGTAGAGTTAATTAGTAGAGGTGATAAACATTACCATTGAAATCTACCTGATGACTTTATACACAAACACATGTGCTAAGGATCCGAGTGCAACCGATTATGACTAGTAATAATCAGATACATACAGATGAGAGATGCATATGCCAACATTTCAGTGTTATTAGCAAAAACAATGAGTCTTTCTGTAAGAAACAGTGTATTTTAAAATGAAATGGAGGTCTTTTTTAAAGGTTAAAACATCATTCAATTTTATGTCTTACAGGGTTTGTACTGAGTTCAATATTGTATAACTGTATTAATTCAACTGTGAACCTAAAAATTTCAGCCACTTTTGAAAGAGATGTATCCTTGCTCTGGTGTATGTCACTGAATATGTTAAAGCTGTAATGGAATGCTTCTTCTAATCATGTAGTTATTAAAAATTAAAAAAATAAAATATACATAAAAACTTAAAAAAATTAAGTTAAATCTAAGATTATTGTATGGCCCAAAATTACCACACCCGTGTATAATCTCAAGACAAAATAAAATATATGCCCACACTAAAATATGAGTATTTGCGTCATCATTTTCCCTAATAGCCAAAGATGTAGACAATCTAAATGTCCATGAAAGAATAGACAGATATACAATTTGTGGAATATGCATGCAATACAATATCATTAAAAGGACAAAATACTGATGAATATAAATCATGAATCAAACTCAGAATGTTATTATAAATAAAGGTATCAAGACAACAAAGATTTGTCTGAGTACACATGCTGGATGAGTGCTTTTAGATTATAAATGTAGAATAGATAAATATGGAAAATACATTAGTGGTTATCCAAGGAAAGTCAGTGAAACAGGGAGAATAGGGAAGTAACTCACTAATGGGTAGAAATGATTAATGGGGAGTGTGTTCTGGTGATTACAAGACATTCCGGTAAAATAAATTATGAATATAAGAGAATTATGCACTAATGCCGTAGAAGTCTCTATATTTAAATAGCAATTTATATGTCACATGATTTTCACCTCAATTAAAAGATTAAAAATCAGAAAAATTGTGTTTCTTATCATGAATTTCACACATGTATGAAGACATCAAAATTATAAAATTGTACTTTTTAATATCTTCAGTGTATTTTACATCAATCATATGTCAGTGAGCTTGCTACAAGTATAAACAGGAAAGTACGTTCAACAAAGAAATTACAGATCTCCGTCTGTTGAAAAATTGATAAAACTCCTTAATATATGATTAGCAAAGTTAAAAGTTAACATACTAATCTATTAAAACACACGTAACTCATAAACAAATGGCATTTAAACAATGATAATTTGGCTTAATTTTAAATTTCAATACATTCCACAAACTTAGAAGAAATGAGGAAAATTAGAATATCCTTCATTTAAACAGACTATGAAAATTATTTCTGAAGTAGTTCAACATTTTTATGAAAAACTCCTTAGGAAACGAAGAGTATAAATTTCTTCAACATGTCTATGAAAACTTTAATGCTTAAATCAGAATCTATCATAAAATGTATAGTTTCCATTTTCAAAACTCTAAAAGCAAATATCATCCTTAGCTCTCTTCATATTTTTCTACAGATTCTGGCCTATATAAGTAAACAGTAAAAGGACAAAATAAAGATTGGTATTCATTATTTTTATTTATTTAT
>NW_008336075.1:3109439-3120036 GCF_000622305.1 Nannospalax galili | reverse complement strand
ATTTATTTACAAAGGGTCACCCTGTAGACCAAACTGGCCTGGTATTTGCCGTGTAGATCAGGCTGGACTCAATCTCACAGAGATCTACCTGCTCTGCCTCCCAAGTACGGGATTAAAGGCATCTGCTGAGGATTTTAATCACAGGAAATTATCAACATACTAACACACAATTCTCTGTACATTAGTGGTTATGTTAGCTTTACTTAAAATATTCAAAGTTATCTATTACTGTTAATGGACAAAATGATAAAGGACAGAATACTGAAAGACCTCATGTTTTACAGTAAAATTACCTATGGTGGGCTGGAGGGATGACTTAGTGGCTAAGAGCATGTGCTGTTCTTTCAGAAGGCCTGGGTTTTGTTCCAGAATCCACATCATGGCTCAAGGCTACCTGTAATCCAAAGGATTCACTGTCCTCTTCTGATTCCATGGATACCTGTACACATGTGGTGTACATGCAGTCAAAACACTCATACACATGGAATAAAAATAAATGAATCAAACGACAATTTAAATGATTCAAGTTGTAGGTCAACGAAAAGTCATTGGTGGCAGTTTTAATCAGTGACCAGCTGTCTGAATGATTTTCTATGAAGGGTAGCTGGAGTGTTCAAGGGTTGTGGGAGTTTTCTATTTTGAGAAGCGTATGGATATATTCAAGAAAAATTTGTAGAAATGATCATAACCTAGGTATATTTCCTCATTTTACTGAAAGTACACAACATGGTAAAGAAAAATAATCCTTTGCTTAGATCATTTAATGAAAGGAGGGAGATTCAGAAGTTGGCCCTCTGTCCTTAAACATTCACTCCTCCATTTACTAACCTTGTGAATGTGGGCAAATTAAATAAACTCACTGTGGTTATGATTTCTCATTTCAGAGTGAGATAATATTCACATCTAACTTAGGGTTGTTATTTAATGTGTTGGTTAATCTAAAATACACACAATGAGAAGACCATCATTTATTAGCTCTCATTATCCATAGTAAGTTATGATAAAACATACCTTTTTAATATCTGAGTATGTTATTTAGCAATTATATATTCAAGATTTATTTAATTGAACAAATGCTTTCTGAAATTCAAAATTACAGATAAGACTAACTAAATTAAATAATCCTAATAAAAATTAAGAATATTAAATACAAAGCATAAAATAATTTTGAAAAACTTTATTTTGGGGCTGAAACATCTCTCCTTAGTGGCTAAGTCTGCATACTACTCTACCAGATGACCAGAGTTTGTATTCCACATTTGCATCAGTAGCTCACATGTAACTTCAGTCCCATAGGATTCACCCCTCTCTGGGCTCTGTGGGAACCTGCACATACTTGCATTTACATACATACAAGCAAATACAGTAAAAATAAATCTTTTTTTGTTTGTTTGTTTTTAAGACAGGATCTCCCTGTAGCACTAGCTGACCCTGAAGTCAATCTGTAGAATGGGACAGAATGGATCTCATGAAGATCCATCTGCTTCTGCTTCCAAATACTGGAACTAAGGTGTGTCCTACCACTAAAATAAATCTCTTAAAATATATTTTAATCATACTCTCACAGAAAAATATTCATCTACGGCATGCTTGAATTCTCTACAGATCATTTGTAAACAAACAAAAGAAAAAGACAAAAAAACAAAAGAAAAAACAAAAAAACCAGCCAACGTATCAATCAAAATACTAGGAGAGCCATGATTATTTCTATGCTATAATTTTACAATCAAGTAATGAGGAAAGGAAAACTTCATTTGCAAAACATTGTACATGTGTGCTTGAGCTCCCTGGGATAGATTCTGTCCTGAGAAGACAAGTTGTATAGTAACAAAATGTTATACTACTGGGTGAGACTTTTACCAGTTATGAGAGGCACTAGCTACCAAACTGCTAATGTTGCTAAGGACCGAGGACAGTGCCTTGCCAGCAACGCGGTCCCTGCTTCAAAAATGCAAAAGTTACCTATAATTTTTTTCTTGATTCAGGTTAGCAATAGATTCTGTAAATCTGTGACTATTTTTAAACAGAGATACTGTGATATTGGTTAGAACAGTTTCTGGTTGTGTTTTATTTTCTCTCTCTCTCTCTCTCTCTCTCTCTCTCTCTCTCTCTCTCCTTCTTTCTTGTATCTTGAGAATACAAGAGTGCAGCGCTTCCAGTCTTTCTGCTCATACAATTCTATAGCCTTTCTTTTTAAAAAGTATTTTATTATTTTTATTTTATGTGTATGCATGTATTGCCTGCATGTAGGTAAGTGTACCCATGTCATGCAATGTCTGCAGAGGTCAGAAAAGGCTGCCGGATCCCCTGGGACTGGAGTTATGGACAGTTGTTAGCTGCCGTGTGGGTGCTGGGATTCTCACCCCGGTCTTCTGCCAGAACAGTGTTCTTAACCTCTGAGCCATCTCTCCAGCCCCTATAAGCCTTGCTTTTAAACAAAAAGCAAAACAATGGAGAGATGGAGAGATATTAGAGAAGAGGAAGAAGATAAGCAGAGGAACCAAAATGGAACACCTACAAAAAGGAATGATGCTTCAGTGTTTGCTAGAGTTCATTAAAATTGGTGAGCCTCAGATTTCTCGTAACAGTCTCATTAGACCCAACTAAGAACAATATCTTTGTTGTAAGCATGCCTGATACTTCAGTCTTGCCTCTTTTTGGATGAAAGTCTGTGAGATCCTTTTGTAATTTCATTGAAATTACAGGAACCAAACTACAATAAGCATTATTGCCTTTCTCCAAATTTTATTGCTTACAAAAGGGCCTATTTAGAAAACATTAACACACAACCATAAAGTAATGCAATTTTGTCCCAGCAACAAACTAAATACTAAAAATATCATACAAAAGAAGTTTATGTTGGTAAGGGGTAACGAGGTATAATACACCCTGAAAATGATTTATTAAATTTTTAAAAATAATGTGTATATGTATCTGTGGGGGTATGTGCATGTGAATGTAGGTGCCTATGGAGGCCAGAAAAGGGTTTTGGGTTCCCTGAAGCTAGAGTTACAGGGCAAGAAGTCTTAACTTCTGAACTATTTTTTCCAGTCCAAAGTCACTAAGAATGTAAGAACAGAAACTAAAGACAAGTGTTGTATTTCTAAGCCGGCATGGTGGCACACACATTTGTGAGGTGGCACACTTCCTCCTCAGCCAGCACTGAGGAGGAAGAGGCAGGCAGATCTCTGTGATTTCAAGGCCAGCCTGGTCTACAAAGTGGGTTTCAGGTCAGCTGGGGGTACAGGGTCAAGAACACTTGCTATTCTTCCAGAAGACCTGGTTTTGATTCCCAGCACCCACATGGCAGCTAACAATTTTCTGTAATTCCAGTTTCAGGCGATTGAAAGCCCTCTTCTGGCCTCTGCAGGCTTTCCACAACATGGGTGCACTTACATACATGCAGGCAATATCCTCATACCCACAAAATAAAAATAATAAATAAAACATTTTTTAAAGTTTATATTTCTTCACTTTATATACAAATATAAACATGGCATGTGTGGAATTATAAAATTTGAGAAAATTTATCTCCCTCCTTTAAGTAAAATTTTGACCTGTTTCTTTCAAATGCTGCCTTAAACATTACTGGCCAGCATTTCATAACCTATTCCCAAGTATCTTTTACTATCTGCATAGCATTGGGCCCTGAAGTAAATTTTGTATTTATGAAAGTCATTGAGTTGGAAGGGGTCAGTAAAAATTCCTTATCATAGAATTCCTGGCTGGATAACATTATGTTATCCACCTCTGTCATTTTGGGGAAATTACTCTTCTATCACACCTGTGCAAAGAGGCTTGAAACTTCATTTAACCAAGACCCTCACATTCTTCACAGTGACCATGAGATTAAGACTCAATAAAGAAAGCCTGTAAAAATGACGTTAAGTTTATCTGTGATAAATGGTTTTATATGTGACTTTAGTTGTCTCTTATTGGGAAGGTCGATACAATTTCACTTCTCACATGAGTGTTGTTTATTGTCTTTCTCTAGGTTGCCTCTTATAATGCACTTTGGTCAACTAAATTCACTAAATTTTTCTTTGATGCTCCGGAATTCTTCACCAAGTTCATGTAGAAGTTGCATGTCTAATCAAGTCTGGATAGAGTTACTCACTTGCAGTCTGTTTTGAAGCAAGATTTTCTGGACAGACCCCACATCTTCATTGAGAGACTACTTTGGCAACATAGTAGAAATCATCAACTATATTTTTATTGTATATAACAAATATCTTAAAGAGATAGGTGACAGATAATACACACTTTTAGTGTTTTGCACTTGTTACATTAAAGATGAAAAGCATCAATGAGATATGATATATATTTAATCATTAATTGACAGTTGTGTTATGCCATGATTAAAGTCAATGCAAACCACACTAATCACAAAGGACATACTGACCATATATTTTGAGCCAAGTATCAGTTTCTGTGACCCAGAAACATAGGTTCATTTTGCCTTGAATAACATGCTCCAGTCCAGAAGGAGATACAGGAACATTTACAGTCAGAAAACAAAGGGTCTGAGAAGATGAGTCAGTGGGTAAAGCACATGTCATACAAGCATGAAGATGAGTTCACAACTTTGGCACCTATGTGAAGCTGTATACAGTGCCTGTACCTGTCATCCCAGTGCTCCTACAGTGAGATGTGAGGTGCAAACAGAAGAATCCCTGGAATCTTGTGGGCCAGCTAGCCTGACCTATGCACCACAGCAGCAAAGAACAAAGACACAAGCAAACAGGGTAGAAGATGAGGATCAACACCCCAAATTGTCCACTGACCTCCACATGCACACTGTGCTATATGCACATCTGTATGTACACATATCATATACACAGAGACACATGCACACACAGCATCCAAATCTATAAATCAAAGCATTTTTAAAAAGTGCATTGAGCCGGGCCCGGTAGCGCATGCCTTTAATCCCAGCACTCGGGTGTCAGAGGCAGAGGGAATCTCTTAGAGTTCAAGGCCAGCCTAGTCCACATAGTGAGTTCCAGGCCAGCTGGGGCTACAGGGAAACCCTGTCTCAAAAAGACCAAAAAAAAAAAAAAAAAAGTACATTGATAGGGCCATCAGGCAGATGGGTTATAACAACATGGGTAATACTAGTCTAGGATTTAGAAGTTAACTGATGACACTGTTAGCTTTTGATGTTCTGGAAGTTGGTGGACTCTTAATGTAGGCCAAAGGTGTAGCTAGAGGATTTTAGGTTGGGCACACAGGGGGTAATGAATGGCTGTTAAGGGGACAAAAGGCAGGGCAATGTAATTTTGGCTCTGGAATCCAGAGCATTCCTAATCTCCACAATCAAGGAGCTCCAATCAGTTAATTAAACTTGAAGACTCTTTAACATAGATGTGGCTTTTTTCTAGGAATTTTTCAATTCACAGATAATTAACATATAAATTAAATAAACATATAAAATAGGACTAAAACTTGGGGTAAAAAAAGTGCTACAGAATATTATATATCTGAATTAGATAAATAAACCCATCAGTAGGAAGCAAGGGCATGCTTGTACCTTTAATATTTAACTGTACCTGTTGCAATATTGAAACTTGAAAATATCATTGTGACTAGATTGTTCTTTATACCTAACTTTTCAATGTTCAAAAAAATAGAACGTTTTTCTAGAAGCAATAGTGATATTCCTCTGTAAGGTTAAATTTCAGATTTGGGACTGAACTTATAAAACAAAAATTCTGCTTGGCTCTTTACTTCAAGAAAAATATATCAAATAGAAATTAGTAACAAGCAAATGTTTTATGTTTTACAAGTTAATAACTTCACAATTTGCTTCACAATTTATTCTAATAAACAGATGGAATTTAAGACCTTAGTTAAGAGTTTATGATGTTGTGTGATTTCCAGGGGAGATGCAAAATAAACATCTATTCACCCCCAAATAAAGAACTGATAACCCAAAGGATATTACCCAATTGGAGCTTGTGAATAAGTGAGTTTATTATGGTTGCTTACAGGAGCACTGGCAATTCAAGTGACGCTGTCCCACTGAAAAACTCTCTCCCATCTTATTTTTATCAGCTACCCCATTTTTTAAAATACAGTATCATGCTGAGGATGATCATGAACTGAACTACTGATCCTCCTGCCTCTACCTCCCAAAAGCTAGAATGATAGAGTTATAGTTTTTTTTAATTAAATTTAATGCATCTGTATGTGGTGCATATATGTTTAGGATTGTGATATCTTCTTTGTGTGCTTTTCCTTTAAGTATTATGAAATAATTTCCCGTATATCTTCTGATTAGTTTTCATTTAAAGTCTATTTTGTCAGATATTAGAACAGGTGAAGGGCCTGCTTATTTCTTAATTCCATTCACTTGAAATGACTTTTTTTCATCTTTTACCCCTGGTGATATCGATAATTGACGGTGAAATTGTTTCTTGGAGGCAGCAAATCAATAGTCCTGTCTTCTAATCCAATAAATTAGTCTGTTTACTTTTGCTTAAAGACAGGGTCTCACTCTGTAGCCCTGGCAGGCCTAGAACTACTTGCTATGTAGACCAGGATGACTTAGATCTCACAGGCATCCACTTGCCTTTGTCTCCAGAGACCTGGAATTAAAGGTATATGTCACCAAGCCCAGTTTATTCTGTGATATTTTACTGGGGAGTTGAGACCTATAATGTTGAAAGACAGCATGAATAAGACCCACATAAGCTCAATCCAGACAGAATCCCAGTATAGATGTGGTGAAGTGGATATGAAACTCCAGCATTTCCTGAGGAACTGCTAGCAGCTGATGGCTTCTGGGAGGGGGAGAGTCAGTCTCTTTTAAGAATGAAACTCTTTGTAGGTTACCAGGCTTCAGTGGATAGACCCATACTCAAAGCTATTTGGGGACACAAATTTGACTCTATAGGCCTTAGTATATACATATGATAGAGTGCATGAAATTGTGTGGGAGGTAATAAGGGGTGTGCAAATAGGAGAGATGATCTGAGTACAATCAAAATATATTGCATGAAATTCACAAAAATCCAATTTAAAAATAATATTTAGTTCTAAAGGCTTAAAACTGAAATTTTTATTTATAAAGTTTTTACTTATTTAAAGAAAAAATTGATCATTTTCACCCTAATGCAGTCACTAATTTATAATATTTCAATCTAGAATATTGTTGCTGTTGTTGTTTGTTTATTGAGACAGGTTCTCCCTGTAGCCAACAGCTACCCTGGAACTCACTATGTAGACCAAGCTGGCCCTATTTTCACAGAAATCCACCTGCCTCTGCCTCCTAAGTGCTGGAATTAAAGGTGTGCACCACCAAACCAAATCAACCTAGAGTTTTATAAGTTCATAGTGATGCCAAAAGCATATCAAAAATTACCAAAAACAGTCAACATCTTATTATAAAATAGGTTTTTGCCCAACTCTAGGCTACTTCTGAACACATTTAAGGCTTAATAATCTAGTTACAGTGTTTCTTAGTATAGGTGTATTAAAAGCATTGTCTGCACATAGACATTGTACAATGTGCAATGAGTTTATTGGTGCATCATCCTTGTTAGTTTGGGTGTGCTAATGAATTCCAAATTATATACAATGTACACTATGTGGTGAGTTTATTGGTATGTACACCATTGTAAGGAGTATTTATTTTTTAATTTATGTTTTAATTTAAGGTATGTACTAGTATCTTACTGGACTGTTGATTTTCTTCCATCTAGGCCTTAATGCTGTTGAACTCCTTACCCTGTGCTCCTTTGCTACTCATACATCCTCTCTATTGGGATGTCTGCTTGAGATATTTATTCATTTTTGATTGGTGATTTTTCTGTCATTTTACAATTGAGTTGTGAGATATTTATATGAGGGCATACAGCATCTTCCTAGGATATAGCATGTGAAAATTTACCTTCTCAGTCTCCATCTCCTTTATTCATTCTCTTCACAGGAGTTTCTCAGGAACAAGTTCCCTTAAAAGTTTCGAATTACTAGAAAAGTTTATGTAATCATATCTTTAGTTTTTTTCTATAAAGCATGCTTCCTGAAAATAAATCTACCACTTTTAATGAACGTGCAATGCGAATACCCAGTAATTTCTGAGCCATCAATGCCTGGCTCAATTTTGTCCAACAGTTCTTACCTCGATGTAATTTTTCTCTCAAATTTTCCTATATGCTGCAGGAAGCAACCAGACTGTAATACTTTACTGGGAAATCTCTGCTGAATGTCCAATTTCATCCTTATAAATTCCAATTCACACACTTCTGCTCCGCTTTCTGCCATTCTACAACTAGGGTAATCTTTTCCCCAATTTCCCAAAACATCTTCATTTTGCCTGAGCCTTCATCAAAAACACTTTTAATGTTCCTCTTTTGACCAATAGTCTTTGTGTGAAGCTTAGACATTCTCTGAGGCAATATCTACTTCGAGCAATTTCTTTTCTAAGCCTCCATTGTCTATTATATTTGAGTCCTCATAAATTGGAGTCTGTCATTTACATTTCTGCTAACATTTATTCGTCAATGTAGGTTTTTCCTGTCATTCTCTCCAAAACTTTTCCAGTCCCATTCCAATACCAGATTGCTTTTATGTCTCTGAGTGTGCACAAGCACATACTCATGTTCATGTATGCAGCTGAACATGATTGCCTGGATACAGGTCCAGAGGATAGCCTCGACTGTCATTCCTCAGTCACAGTCTACCTTCTTTCTTGACACAGATTCTCGGACTTTTCCTGGAACTCCTAAGGAGGCAAGGCTGACTGCCAACTGAGGACCAGGAACCCACCTGCCTCCACCGTGTTGGAAATGTGATCTTGAGTACATACCTCCATGCCTAGGGATTTTTAGGCACGTTTTGGGGACTGAACTCAGGGCCTTGGCCTTGTACTACTCACAGACACTTCCTTAGCCCCTAACGTAAGATTTCAAGGCCACTTCCACAGTTTTTTAGTTGTTTCTTAGAGAAGCTTTCTACTCTAGTCATAAAAATAATTATGCACATATACTCTGATGCTGTAACTAATTACCCATAAAGTTAGTAGCTAGAATCAAGGAAAATTTATACTTTGCACGTTCCCTTACTTAGATGTCTGATTTCATCTCATTGAGTGATGATGAAGTTGTTGTAAGGCTGAAACTCTAGATGAGATTCTGTTTCTTGGAACTTTTCAATTTGTAACACTACTTTCCTTCTGCAACTCATGGACAAACTTCCTCCATTTTAATCAGCTCATCCTTCCTTCCTTATGCCTGTCACCTGTATGATGGTCTTCATTCTCTCTCTTTCATCTCTCTGTCTTTCTCTTTCTCTCTCCAGTTGTAAGAAATTTTATTTCATCGGAGCTATGTGCATAATTTAGAAAAATCTCCCTATTTCAGCCCAATTTAGTACGTATTAACAATTCCCTTTTCATTTCAACCTGTTTGCCATGGGTCTACATTACAGTTTCTAGACAGTAGGAAGCTGACCCATTTGGAGGCTATCAATGTGTTTTTGATGATCATTTTTGACCAAAATTAAGCATATTAATTTGTGCACAGCTTCTATTACAGTTCTGTTTTCCATATGTCTCCCAATTGGCTAGTTTCTACAATGGGTGAGGCCTGACACAGAGCATGGATTATGAAGGGGCTGCTGGGAGCCATCTTGGGACAGAAGCTGGGAGCTACAGGTAGCCTGCCTGGTATGGGGAACATGCAGCCAGCTGCAGGAGCTCAAAGACAGAATGGATTGAGTCTTGTGGACCTAGAGTGAGATCACTGGCCCCTGAGGCGTGAGCATTAGCAGGGACTATGGTAGCCATGGTGCAGTCTGATGTGGTGGGGTCTGAGCCACACCACCAGAGCCGTGTGGGACTAGGCCCTGGGTTCTCATTCCTTTGTAAGTTAATAAATGCACATAAAATATATTATATGGTTTTTCTGATAGCACAGGAGACCCAGAGGGAATTCAGGCCACAAAACTGGTGTAATCTTGCCAGATAAAGGAATAACAGCCTTGGAGATGTGGACCTCAGAAAGCAGTGCTGTTCCTGCTGCCTCTATGGCGGGTCAGCTGGGCTCTGAGTCCCAAATCCAAGAGAGAGGCCAATCAAAACCCATATGCTTAATGGGGTTAGGGCTAGTCATATGGGTCATAGGCAATGGACCATAAAATCTGTAACTAAAAAGAGGCCAGCCATGCAGAAGCATGGGTTACAGCTATGTTGTAAATGTGGGGATATGTTGCAGGTATGTGAAGATTTGTTAAAGGTTACCCAAAGGCTAGAAAATCTTTTACCTGCTCTGGACCCAAACAGAGAGAGAGAGAGAGAGAGAGAGAGAGAGAGAGAGAGAGAGAGAGACCAGTTTGCATGATAAAAGATGGGCCCCAGGCTGGGAAAGCTGAAAAGGCTGCACTGGCAGACCCAGCTGCAGAGCTGGAGAGAGGAAAAAGGGAGAGACACTTTGACTTGTGTAAAGTGCAAGGACTCAGAGGAAAAGACAGATAATAATAAAAAGGAAAAAAAAAAGCTATCAGTGCTGTCGCTAGGAAATATTCCATGCTAGAACTGTTAAAACTAGGAAAAGCTTACAAGCAAGCAAGCAGAGAGCCCCTGGCCACGTGGCTTGTG
>NW_008336075.1:3092711-3108934 GCF_000622305.1 Nannospalax galili | reverse complement strand
CAAAGGACATTCGAAGGATAACAACTGTATAAGGGATGGTTAAGAATCCCCAAGGATTAAATAAGATGTACTTCTGATAAAGGCTGTACTAGGGGTGGAAGCAGGTTTTCCCACCAAGTTCTCCCCCAGCAACCTGGTATGGTCAATGGGAAGGTGACAGATGTGGCTACAGCCAGGAGGCAGACCCAGAGCCTGCCTGACTTAGGGAACCAACAAGTGCAGTGAGGACAAGAGAAACCCCCAGCCTTCTTAGCCCAGTTCAGGCAACTGGAGCAACACCTATAAGTGTATTAACCAAATTAATGTCTCATACCCATGCTATGGTACCTAACAATGATCTATGGAGAAAACAGTTAATATGAATGGACAAAACCTTTCCATGCTTTGTGAGACCTTGTGTATGAGTGATTTAATATATGTTAACCTTCCTTCGAGTGTTTTACAGATGTGAAACCCATTTGAAAGATACCTGATGAAGCAAAGGCCAGCTAGAGCTGTAAGATTCTTGGGAGTTTTATGGTGGTGTAAGATAAAGACAGAGACTTCCAAACTATACAACTGTTAAGAAAATCTGCAGTACCTGGGGTGGGTTGCCCCCCTATGAGCTGTTGGTCAGAGAGAGCTCCTTGAAGTCCTCCAATTCACCAAGGCTATTGCCACTAATGTTGGTTATACACTAGAAAGGTCGGTAAGGCCATGTTGCTAAGGACACTGCATATTGTGAGCACAGGAGAAGAAGAAGAGATGGAGCTGAAACTAAGCCAAAAAACTCTGCCACTGGATGGATTATGTTCATATTAATGCAGATTGTTGGGGAAGAAAGGATCCCCTATAATTCTACTCAATGATTGACCCCACATGCTGCACACTATAGACATGGCAAACAATACCTGCAAGTGCAGTAATGGCTTGACCAAGACACGTACAACTAACAAATTTCTAATTGGATAAGGCCTACTCCTAGGGGTGGAACACACACCTGGTTCTATAGACCAGGCCAATGCCTTGTGTCAAGACAGGCTACAGGCCCTAGTGGAGAAGCCATCATGAGTATATTGTTTAATGAGTATAGTACACCTACAGGGATATCTTCTAAGCATTTGTATTTACATTCATGTTTGTTTAAATATGTCTACTTCCTTCCATTTGTCTTTATAGTAGAAGAAACACCATTGAGATAGATCAGTGGCCAAGGCCTAAAGATGACTAATGGGGAGGCCCAAGAAGCCATTATCTCGCCATGATACAAGAGAGACCGCCCTACGTTGATCACCCTCTCCAAAGCTCAGGGACTTTAGTGGAAGATGGACAGGAAGATTATAAGAGTGGAGGAAAGGGGTGGAGTGTCTCCCAATTGGCTAGTTCTTCCAATGGGCAGGGCCTGACACAGAGCAGGGACTATGAAGGAGCTGCTGGAAGTCATCTTGGGATGGAAGCTGGGAGCTGCGGGTATCACGCATAGTGTGGGGAATGCGCAGTCAGCCACAGCAGCTCAAAGACATAATGGACTGACCCTTGTGGATGTGGGGTGAGATTACTGGCCCCTGAGGCATGAGCGAATGCTAGCAGGGCCTTTGGTAGCCTTGGCACAATCTGATATGGCGAGATCTGAGCTGGAGGTGTGGGGCTAGGCACTGGGTTCTCATTCCTTTGTTAAGTTAATAAATGCAATAAAATACATTATATGGTTTGTCTGATAGTGCAGGACACCCAGAGTGAATTCAGGCCACACCATAGAAACTTTCTTGATGAATAACAGAGACAATGTAGGCAGAAAATACTCAGAATAAAGTCACTTCCATGAAAGCATATATTTCTGCAGAGGATGGGCTCTGGTCAACCATCCTGACAACCTCTCATTAGCTAACTGAGCTACACATTTGATAATAGGGATTAACTTTCAGACTCAACAGGTCATAGCCATAGATTGTAGAGGTTTTTTTTTTTTTGTTTGTTTGTTTGTTTTTTCCTTTGCTACAAAATCCAGATCACCTAGATACACTTTTTTTTCTAAGTAAACTCTCTTTTTAAGCCCTGTCAATCAATTAGAGCTTGATTCAAATTTTGTTTTGCAAAGGACTTGGCTATCTATGCAGTCTTATGGAAACAGAGTGTTATTAACCCACATTACAGTTATACCTGAATAGAATTAGCCTAGCTCTTATCATTAAGGCCAAGAGTTGACCTGAACTCTGAGAATCACCTGTTTCTTTAGATCTCTCACAGAACTCTGTCTCCAAACCCAGGCTTAACCCATACTTTCATTCAAACAGTCTCTCACATTAATTATGGAAATACAAGTTTGGATCTACCATTATGTTATCAGATAACCTTGTCCTTTGATCCGTAGGCCTAAAATATCCCATACACACAATGTTAAGTATGCATCTTAATTCTCACTACTTTCAATGGGAATATAAATACACAAAGCTTTCAGTGCTTTGATATGTTAAACCAATTACTCCCACATTTATTCACTACTTTTGATGGAAGGCAAAGTGGGATCCCTAGGGAGTACAGTCAATTGCCAAGGTTACAAAAGCACATGGCTCAATGAGGTTGTTTTCATTATTAACAGTAGCTTTTGGTGCAAGTTTAGGTAAAGGTCCTTAGCGTATTTTTGCATGGAAATATTAGGTTTATAAAATTAAATCCAACAGAATGTTATCAACCAATGGATACATATTTGCAGGCCAATTGTAGATTTAACCTTAAAAATAGTTGAGTTTTTTATAATCAAATTTTGAGTAGAAAGCACAGGAGGCAGCTGCTTTATCTGGATGAGAAATGTGTAATAAGAGCTTCATTCATGTTTTATAATGTTTAAATTCTAATAGCTACAAAGTGAAAATATATCATATTACACTAAGTTTTTCTGAAATTTCTATTTCCATTTCAATTTAAGAATGTTAGAGGAGAGGCTGGGGAGGTGGCTAGGCAGTTAAGAACATGTGTGTGCCCATACTGCCCCTGCACAGGACCTAAATTCTGCTCCCAGCATCCATGTCAGGTGGCACACAACCAGGTGTCATTCAAGCTCCAGCAGATCCAATGCCCTCTTCTGGCCTCCAAGAGCACCTAGATACACATGGCATATATAGAGATATGCACACAAGCACATTAATAAATATTTAGAAATAATATTTTTAAGAGAGAGAACTTGAGGGGAAATATAGACCCAATTAATTTCATAGTTTTTGTTTCCTAGACAGGCTATCTTTTCTTAAGGGTATCTTAGAGCAGACAGTAATAATGTCAAGCACTTATGTAATTTCTGAGTTTACATTCTCTCTCACCAAGTTCCCATTATGTAAAAATCATTGCATCTTATATATTTTATAGAAGCCATTGTAAGAAACCTTTTAATTAACTAGCATATATTGTTTTACATTTAAAGAGCTTACCAACCTAATACAGGAATAGAAACTGTATGTTTTTGTGATGAATGGGAAATCTTCACTGGATCTATGAAAATATAATCACAAGGTTGAATTATATCTTACACTATAGATCTTTTAAAATATTTTAGTAGTCAGAGTTTTATGATTTGATTTGATACTGTATCAGTAAGGTTAGGACATGTCACAAAAACACATCCAGAGAACTGTACTTGAGACAGCATTATCTGGCTAGTGTAGTTTTCTACACATTCTCACCCCTGAACTCAGATTATCCTTCCAGAAACTTCAACTCAGGTCACAACCTGGGTAGTCTCTCGACTAAAAGGCTCATCAAACATTTTACTTTTACCTTTGATTCCAGAAGAAAATGTCCCTCCTAATGAAGCCAACTGGGGCAGGTGACACTCAGGGTTGATCAATCTCAGTGTTAATCCTAACTCTAGAATCCTCTGACCTGTTACTGAGCATCTACTTTCTGTAAATGAAAGCAATGATGCCCAGTTCACTGAGAGACTGAGCAGACCAAAGTCAGGCATCTTTCAAGTGCCTGACATGGTGGCTGAATTGAAACTTCTTCAAAGTATGTTAGCTTCTCTTCACCTCAGACACGTAGCTCAAGATTTCGCTCTTGTCACAAGTATTACCTCCTCAAGCTTGTTTCACTTTGCATAGTACTTTGCTGAATACTGTCTCAGTATTCAGGTGTGCATGGTGCTGGACAACAGAGTTACTGTTTGTGCTCTTTCTTGACACACAGAGTTTTGATGCTCCCTTCTCCCCATTTCACTGCCACTATGTTAATATAAAAAGCGATTCATGTGAATTACAAGGTTAAGAAGTGTGGGGAGGTTCACATGACCTTAATTATATTTTTTAAAAAATACAATATTTTATTGCCCTCTTCTTTACCCCTCTACTCTAGGAGTTGCATTGTAGATGTGTCTCTTAGGCCTGGGAAATTCATAGACAATGTCTGTGTACGACCAGTTGTGGTACTTGGAAATAGTCTCTGACTGGTACAAAAGAAGCTTCTTTGATGAGTGGTGACTGGGATATTTGTCTGTGAATACAAGGATACACACAAGGCACATAGTAAGAAATTATATTAGCTTCGCGATGTGACAGTCTTGGGGTTTTCTCCAAGATCTGTGGCCACTCCAGTCATGTGTATTTGGTTATGTGTACAGTACCACACTTGAGTTTCCTCCCTTTCAATGTACATTTAGTCCAATTATGTAGCTGTTGATTGCCCCCAAGATAAAAGGGCCACTACCGCACCAATGCCACATGCTGTGCTGGCCACCGATGTGATTATTTGGTCTCGAAGCTGGTGTTGGACCATCGATTGATGTTTTCCCTTGGCACCTTCATAATGCTCTCCAAAGCTGAAAGTTAGCCTTCAGGGGAAGTGGTTTCAGTCAGTCAGTTCCAGCTCTATTGCTCCAAATCCTGTGTCCTAGGACCCTGCTCATATGGTTCTATGGCAATGGTGTCAGCATACACAAGTCCCATGTAACCTCAGGCAGACAAAATCCCAGTATAGAACTGGAGAAATGAACAGCAGAACCCAATCTTAGGTGAAGAAATATTGGCAACTGATTATTGCTAGGTGAGGAAGAGCCGATCTTCCTAAAACAAGGGACTCTACATAGGCTGACTAGACCTCAGTGGATGGACTTGTACTGGGGAATGTTTGGGGATCCTGACTTGATCCAGTGGCCCTTAACATGGCTAACAGAGTATATAGGCTCCAGTGGGATAGGGGGTGCTATTGGAGGGTGTTAGTAGAGACGAGGGTATAAAGATGATTAAGATTGTTTGAGACATTCTATATGAAATACACAAAAATTCAATAAAAAAATTTTAAAATAATAATTATTTAATAATTCTTTGAAAATTTCATACAATGTAGCTTGATCATATTTACTCCCTACTCCTCCCCACAATACCTCCAAGATCCACCCCTCTACATATGCCCCTACAGCATATATTTTCTTATAACCCATTGAGCCCAGTTTGTGAGGCCCATATACTCCTGGGTGTGGGACCATCTTCTGAATCCTTGTCAACTTACTAAAAGCCCTATCTTTAAATAAAACTGTCACTCCCCAGAAATCATCAACTGTTTATAGCTCCTTAGTTAGTCGTGGGAACTCATGAACACTCCCTACTCCATGTGATGACAAATTCACTATCATCTAGCCTAAAGGAAAGAAGATTTCTTACTTGGTGGAATAAAAATCTGTTTATATACTTCCTGATTTCCTTGGTACTCATATGTGACAAGAGTTATAAATGAGCTGAGACCTTATACACGGCTTCTGCAGCATCAGCATCAGCATTCTCTCTCTCTCTCTCTCTCTCTCTCTCTCTCTCTCTGTGTGTGTGTGTGTGTGTGTGTGTGTAGACCTCAGAAAGAAGTGACATTGTTTTGCTTATTTATTTTCAAATAGTCATGGAACTTGTCAAGTAGACTAGGTTCAGTGGCCAGGGAATCCTAGGAAGCAGTCTGTCTCTGTCTTCTCATCACTGACATTTCAAGTGTACTCCACATGCCAATCCTTTTAAACATGTGCTATGGGGACCATACTCAGATCCTTGTCTTTACATGATAAGCACTTTACCAGCTGAACGATCTCTCAAACCTATGAGTTTTCAATCACTTCTCTTGTTGGAATTCCCAGACATAAGATTGTGCTTCTGTCTATCTTCGGAAGTTTCTCCCATGAACATGAGGATCATAACGACTAACAACAAAGAATAAACACTGTCTTTTCAGAAAGTCTCGTTTTTGATGAATTTTTATTCTTTTAAAATAGATACATTTTTCCAATTATAAAGATAAGAGAACTGATGGGCTTATAGAGACGTCTCAGTGGTTAAGAGTACTTGTTACACTATGAGGATCTGAGTTCAGATCACAGCACCCATGCAACAAGCTGGGCATGGTCTTGCTTGTGTCTGTAACCCCAAAGGTGTGGAAGGTGGGGTGGTCAGAGACAGGATAATTTCTGGAAATGTTGGCTCCCAATCTAATTAAAAACAATACTTCTAGGTTTATGAAGAGACCCTGCATGAAGGGAAGAAGTTAGAATGAGAAACCCTCCTCTGGCCTCTGTGCCACTCACACAGGTGCACTCACACACATGCAGGCATACATCAGACACACATACACACACGATGTGAGAGAATTGAAACTCAAAACAGGGAAATAAAGTTGGCAAGATGTTAAAAAATGAGAGTCACAGTTTTCTTCCTAATCTGTTAACAGTTAATCCCCATTTCCCTCTTCCCAACAAAACACATACTTTGTTCTTTGTAACATGGCATTAGAGACCTTAAAATGTGTCTCCCTGCTTAAAATGACCCTCCCCCTAGATAATTATCTGCTAAATATGTCACAGTTATGTAAATTTCCCGATTGCCATGCTCTAGGCTAGTCTTAAGTGTTCCTGCCAGTGTTTCAGCCCATGGACCAAATCCTCAAGGGAGTTACTACAGACAACAGATTCAGAGAGAGCAGTAAGGAAGGGTGTTGGTAGCAGCTCAGAGATACAGCCCCATTCATGGGGAATTGTGGTTTCACTGCCAGTCACACACTGCAACAGATTTTAGTTAAATCAAGCTCTGGCATGATTGGAACAAAAACCAAACGAAACATCTGCCAAAACAGAAACCGTGTCAAACTCTTAAACAAGAAGAATGTCTGTAATGGGTGTAACATCTGAACAGTAGTAAAACCAGTTTTTCTTAATCTTTTACAAAAATCTCAGTAGATTTTTTTGTTGTCACTGGGTAATATTTTTTGTGTTCTTTAAAATTCTGATGTGGAGATTGTTCCAAGTGTAGAGAAGAGCTTATTTGGAGGTTTTAAAAAGTTGGAATACCAGACTATGGGATGGGATTCCATTCAGTTTAATGTGTTGAAATTGTAACATCATTCAAGAAGAAATGTTATCCACCTGTTAGGCATCTGAATATATTCTACATAGCTAAATGGTGTCTGGTGGGTACTATACTTCTGGACTGAAACAGAAGATTATTCATGTCCATATAGCATAATGATTTACTGAGTTATTTTTTTCTGTTTGAATTTCTGGTTATATAGATGCACATGATGGCAAAAGCTATGTTACCATCACTGGGCATTACGTAGAATCCATTGATGGGTAGAAAGCATTCTAACTGATTTGCGCAATTGGAAACTAATATGAATACTCAAAAGCTTGCTAGGTTTGACTCTGATGCTCATGCCTGTAGGCTAGACTTAAAACAGGGGAGTATAATGGTTTTCACAGTTGCAGGTGTGATGTATGGGCACTGCAATGTCTGGAAGGAAAACGGGGCCCCATGTTTTTCTGTCTCTAGTTCTATAAGAAACACTTTCTTAGTGACTTTCCATTATGTGTGCATGTGTGTGCTGTGTGTACATGTTTGTTTGTGGGTGCAGATATATGTATGCCAGGCCATGCATGTGGAAGTCAGGTGACAACCTCTGGTTTCAGTCTTCACCTTCTGTCTTGTTTAACATGGAGTGTCTTCTGGTTTCCAACAATGTATGCTAGGCTAGCTAGCCTGCTAGCTTCCACTGATTCTCCTGTCTCCACCAGTAAAGTGAAATTCTCTTCTGGGAGGCCTGCACTGCTTGCACTCTGGGCCCCCAGGTCCCATGCTGTCTTCATGACCGACCAACAAAACTGACACAATGTATACAGGTTTCCATACAGAGTTTATGATGTCTGGGAGGGGATTACTTATAAAGGCATGTACTCTTGGGCTTTTTTTCCTTACAAATTAACTGAGGTTTCCATATCCAAGGCCACCAGTATGCCAGCCAAAATGATGAAGTTCCTGCTGCCTCTCTGGCTTCTTCTGTGTCTCTCCTTAAACCGGTCCCCTCATGCAATTGAAGCTGACCTATTGGATGGGAGGGGTGACTGTCTCCCTTCCCTTCTATGGAGTTTCTTAGGGTTCAGACATCCAGCTGTTGCTAGTTCTTTGCAAGGACAAGCCTATTCAACACCACCTCCCAAGTCAATGTAGGTACACTGCTGTGATTACAGAAGCCTGGTGTGACATCCTACTCTACCTGGGCTCTGAGGGTTGAACTTGGCCCCTGTTCTTAGGAGTACAGAAAATGCTGTTCCACTGATCCATCTTCCCAGCTGCAGTGGCATTCTCAATTGCTAGAACCAGTATAGTCACCATGACCAAGAGCAACAACTGCTGGCAGTAAGGCTTCTTCTGCTGTAAGTTGGTTTCCTGAGCAATTGATCCGTATAGGGGTCAGGAATTACTAAGGGTTTAATGTCTATAGGACAATGTGTCTGTTTGGTATTGCCTCAACTGTGACTGAATTTGATTAATACTTATCTATGCCTCAGTTTCATTTTCTGAAAACTAGGGATTTTAAGTATGCTAAAGTCATTTACATGATTTTATGATAGCCACATGAGGCCTTACTTGGAATTCAGTGAGCTTTCTTTAAGTTCTTCCAATGTGCAGTTAATATAAAAAGACAGACTATTTTATACTTTCCCACATTGTTATTACATTTATTACATTAACACTATTTTTATTGAAGTCATAATCAGTTCAATTTTTAAATTTCAGGCTATAAAAATGAATATATGGACATAGATTCTTTTCCATGTTATTGAAATTGTATCAGGGTTCTCTTGAAAATTAAAATAATAGTAATTTGAATTCTTCCAAAATAAGAAAAGTACCCCAAAAAATAAAAAGGAAAAAGTAACCTTGAAGCAATCAAGGAAGGCATTGCATTAAATTTAATTTCTGTCTTTTTTCTATTCTTATTTTTCTTTGTGTAATTTCCCTTTTATATAGTTATAGCACTCCAACTTCCAATTTCCAAGAACTGAAAGTCAATGTTTACAACTTTTTTATGCACTCAGAAGATTCTGCAAAGCATATTAAGTCTTGAACTCTTTGGACAAATCACTGAAGCTGTTATTGTAAAGGCTTGTTTATGGGCTGAACTTAACAGCTCATAAAACTCCCTTGCAGTTACAATCATTTGGATTACAGAAATGAACACTTTGTCCAGCAAAGCTAATGGTTGGAAGTTCCACTCTACACACTGGATGGTTATTTACTCCGGGATTTAGTGAACAAAGTTCTTTCTAATGCAGCATTATCAGAACGGCTTTAGGGTAGAAACATAAGACTCAAGAAAGACATTCCCTAGAGCGCTGAATGCTGTGGTGCTTTGACAACAAGGGAAGGAAAAGTAAAACTGGCTTCAGTAAAGTAAGTCTCCCTACTTTATCTTTTAAAGATTCCATTTTAATTTTTATAGTTATGTGTATATATGTGTTTCTCTCTCTCTCTCTCTCTCTCTCTCTCTCTCTCTCTCTCTCTCTCTCTCTCTCTAATACATAAGTCCAGTGCCTGTGGAAGGCATCAGATCTTTTGGAGCTAGACTTAACAAGAAGTTATGAGCAGGGCAAAGTTGATTCTGGGAATTAAACTTGAGTCTTTTAAAAGAGCAGCAAGCAACCACTGGGCCATCTCTCTAGCTCTCGTAGTTTATTTTCTAAAATTCTTTTTACATTTATTTATGTATGTGTGTTCAGGTGATCCTATGCCATGGCACCCATGTGAAGGCCAGAGGTCAACATGGGTGGAGGGTCATTTTCTCCTTCTACCATGTGGATTCCAGGGATTGAATTTAGATCATCAGGAAGGTAGCAAGTGCCTTTACCTACTGAACCATCCCTTCAGTGCCTAATTTACCTAGAATAAAATAGAACTCCTCACACCACTATTGTAGAATATGAGAAGTAATCAGTTAAACAAGTTTTTTTTGTGTGTGTAGAAGGTATAAGGATCATTCATTCTAATACCACTCAATACCTCTGGTTCATCCATTAAACTTTTTTGTCCCCCATTACTAACTATTCAAAGCACTGATAACACATAAACCATCCTGCAGGAAACTTGGAATGAGCTACATGTGTATCTCCTCTTATTGGGAGCTGATCAAAGAGGAATCTTAATAAATTATTCCATGAGATAGTTCAAGTGTTTTTCCTTTTGACCTTGTAGTATTTGAGTTACAGTTTCCTAGCATTCTACCTAGATTCACTATCTCACACCATTCTTATCCATTGTGAATGTTAGCAAATTTATCACTAGTGATTTGTTATTAAGATCTTCTTCATATTACTGAGAGCATCCATTCTCTGCTAGCCATTAGGCTATTAGGTTTGTCACCAAGTGCCTTTATGTGCTAAGCCATTTGTCTGGGCCAATGCATTTCTTTAATTTTTCTTGAGTACTTTGCGAATACTGTATTTACATCATTTCCCACCCACTCTCTCCCTCTTTCAAGTCCTTCCAAGTTCTTCCTACTCCATTTCAATAAACTGGACTCTTCTTTAATTAAACACACACACACACAAAACTCTTTGGTGGTGCAAATATGTACACGTGTTTAGGGCTGACCACTTGGTTTTGGATAACTTATCAGGGATCTTGTCCCTGGTGAAAACTAATTCTCCCTCTCCCTGCTGCCATTGACCACCTTTAGCTCTTCATCTAGAGGTAAGACCTTGTGAAACTCCCCCTTCCATGTTGGCATGTCGGCTGTTGTTGACTTTATGTAGGACTCGTACAGGCGACCTTGCTTTGAGGTTTCATGGGTGCACCTTCCTTGTCATATCTGGAAGATACTATCTAGCAGGCTTCCTGGTCCACTGACTCTTCCAATATTTCGGTCCCTTCCTTGCTATGTTCCTTTATTCTTAGTTGCAGGAGTTTCATTTTAGATGTATCATGTGGGGCTGGGCACCCATAGCCACTGTTTCCCTGCATTTTGACAAGTTGTTCTTTGTAATTGGTATTGTCTCTGAGAGCTACTCTTATTTATGGGTTTAAGGATAACTTTTATACCACAGTTAGAAATTGTATTTGTTTAGGGGAATGACTGTAGTAGGTTCTCCTCTATGATCTATGACTTCTCCAGCCATGAGTAGTTGGCTAGATTTATAGTACCAGACATGGATTCCCTCCTGTTGCATGGGCCTTATGTTCAATTAGACAGTTGCTGGTTACTCCCAAGATAAAAACATAATTGTTACACCATTTCAGATATCTTACCAACCAGCCATTTTTGTGGTTGACAGGCTGTATAGCTGGGTAGGACTAATGATTTCTTTTCTCTCTTGGCAGCTTGCACAGCATCTTACAATACTGTAAGAGCCAGTCCTCAGGAATGAGGCTTCCAGTTCAGTTGCAGCTGATTTCACCAAGTCCTGTGTATGACATGTATGGTGTTTTCAGCAATAGTGTCTTACTTTCAAGTTCTGGGAGGCAAACAAGGACCATGGCAATAGCATACTTTTGTTTTTGAAATCTCTATGTCTAACCTGACCAAAACTCAAAAGAAAGCTTCTCATGTTGGGATAATAAATCCTCTAACTAAATTATGAAAGATTTTTAAATAATGATTTGTGAATCTCAATTAGTCTTCATCAACATATTTTAAAACCTTATTTTATTTATTATTATTGCATGTGTGAATGATGTTTGTATTGGGAGGAGGTGTGCAAATACCATGGCACACATGAGGAGGCCAGAGGACAACTTATAGGAGTCTATTCCGTCTTCCACCATGTGGGTACTGGGGATGAAATTCAAATAGTTAGACTTGGCTACAAGTGCCTTTATCCACTAAGTCATCTTGGCAGCCCCACTAGTTTATTTTTTAAAAAAATTATTTTTGTTTTATGAGTATGGATGTTTTTCCTGCATGTGTGCAAGCATAATGTATGTGTGCAATGCCTGCAGAGTCCAGAAGTCATGGGATACCCTGGAACTAGAGTTGTGGATGGTTCTTAGCCACCATGTGGGTTCTGGCAACCAATCCCAGGTCCTCTGCAAGAGCAGTTAGTGCTCTTAAACACTGAGCTCTTAAACACTCTCCAGCCCAGCCCCACTATTCCTTAATACGTGGCTTTGTCATGGCATTAGTTAAGCTTCTGCAATTAAACAGAATGAAGTTGTGTGTGTACGTGTATGTGTGTGTGTGTATGTGTGTCTATGCTTGTGTGCCTATCTCTGTCCTTCTTTGTATAGCTTCAGATCCAGCAAAGACATCATGGAGTTCAAATCCAGGAAACAGGAGAGCTAATAATGAAAGATCTAGTGTAAATGACAAGAAAGTCAATGATTTAGTCAGAGTCCAAAGGCTAGAAAAGACTTTGGTGCTCACTCAGAAAAGTCATGCAGGGGATTCTTTTTATTTCTACTTGGACCTTCAGGTACTTAGCAAAACTTCCCACACTGGGAAAAGCAATCTACCTACTCAGTGCATGTAGGAAAACACGAATCTTATCAAGAAAAATCCACGGGCACACCCAGAATAACATTTGGCCTTGTATCTAAGTCAAATAGATACATAAAATTATCACATCACCTTTTTAAAAATGCAGGGGATAACTCTTTGGAATGATAAGACAATACGATATATCATACCCACCTAGGGAAGGTATAATCCTGAGGTCAGCACTAAGTGTGATGGTATGTACTAGTTGTCAACTTGATAAGAACTATGATCATCTAGTAGACAAGCCTAATGGCATGTTTGTGAGGGATTATCTAGATTGGATTAATTGAGGTGTGGAGACTAAATGTGGGTAGCACCATTTCTTGGGTAAGGGCCCTGGACTTCAAAATAGATAAAGGAAGCAGAGCACTAACATTCATGCCTCTCTGTTTCTTGACTGCAGATGCAGTGTGACCAACTGTCTAAAGTTCCTGCTGCCTGCTTTCCCTTCCATGATGGGCTGTGCCATCAACACTGAGAGAATGACATTGACACTTATCTATGATGTGATGGAAACTGAAAATACAGTAAGTACAAAAGACAAAGGAGAGGAAGTCTACCCTCCTCCCACTTAATATGGGGCACAATGCTGTCTATTAAATGAATGCATAAATATTGCAAAATTAAATGAGTGTGTGAGTGAACTATCAGATCAGTCGATTCATTTTCCTTCCTTACCAAACTCTTCTACCTTTGCTAGCTTTGTACAAACCTGCAGGTGGATTCAGTGGCTTAAAATACCCTAATAGGATGACTGAATATTCATTCTTTCTCAATATTTCCATTATAAATTCAATAAAATTAATTATATACCCATAGTTGATGTCATGTTACTAATTTTCATATTGAAGAATTTATTAGGGTCAAATTAGAGCAAGAAAATTATTCTGTAGCTGATGTGGATTTCATGTTGAAATACTAGTTATTATGCATGTTAGAATTATGAATAATACACACAGGTAGCCTTACTTCACAAAGGTTACTCTTACTTTCTTTCCTTTAAGTCTTGGTTTGATAAAATGGTAATGAGTCACTTGACAGGCAAAAATGAATGTTTGCCAGGATGTAATATTTAAAGCAATTACCAAAAATTAATCACTGAGTCATTTTCTCTTCAAAGGTCTTTGAAGACCTGCCTTGCTACATAGTTCATGTCAATCTTTATTTTCCAGGAAAGTTGTTTTACTTTCTAACACCTGTATCTCTCACTCTATAACTCATTTTCCCACCTCCATATTATCAGTTGTATTGGTGACTTACTTGCTTCTAATCTCTTTTAAAATAGTGTTGGGGCTGGAGAGATGGCTCTGCAGTAAAGAACACTGACTGTTCTTGCAGATGATCCCAGTTCAAATCCCAGCACCCACACGGCAGCTACCAACTGTCCATAACTCTAGTTCCAGGGGATCCAACGCCCTCTTCTGTCCTTTGCAGGTTACTACACGACATGGGTGCAGTCAGGAATACTCATACACATAAAATAAAAAAAAATTTAAAGAAATATATAATAAAAATTGACTTCCCACCGTAGTCCATCCCCGTAGTTTTTTGGAACGTTTTTATTGAATTATTATATATTTCATACAGAACATCTTAATCATCTTTACACTCCTTTCCTCATTGGCACCTCCCACAGCCCCCCACACACTGGAATTCATGCATTCTGTCATTTGTATTAAGGCCTGTCATGACAAGTTAGTGTCCCCAGACATCCCTCGGTGCAAGTTCATCCACTGAGGTCTAGCCAGCCTATCTAGATTCCCTCCCTTTAAGAGGACTGGCTTTTCCTTACTCAACAGTGATCAGCTATCAATAATTCTTTGACTAAGATTGGGGAATGATGCCCATTTCCACAGTTATGTGCAGTGTTTTTGTCTGTCAGAGTTTGCATGTTTCTTGTGTGTGCTGACACCATTGCCAGGGATGCGCTGGATGAACGTATGGAAATAGAGTCCTACAGGCTCCTGGGGTTTTGCTCAGGAGAACCTACAGCAATGGTGTCCACCATTTTTCTTTTTTTCTTGTCTTTTTTTTTTTGAGACAGGGTCTTTCACTGAACCTGTAGCTCACCAATTCAAACACACTATCTGGCTACTGTGCACTAGGGATCTTCATGTCTCTGTCATCCCAGCTCTCAGCACTTGGGTTACGAATGTGCACCTTGATGAATTTTTATATGGGTATTGGGTTTCTGAACTCAGATCCTCATGGTTGTGCGGCAAACCGTTTACCAACTGAGATGTTTCCCAATCCCAGAACCAAGTTCCTGTCTAAACTCTGGAAAAATTAAATTTTATCAATAATAGAATTAACTTACGGTTTAGCTCAATGTTCCCAATTAATTTGAATTGGATATGGTAAAATAACGGCCTAAGTGCGTAAAAAACCTTATACTGCTAAGTCTAATTGTTTTTATAAATTCCATAGAGAAAAATGTCATTATGAAAACATTAATTAAATCATTCCCTACTTGAAATTTTGCTCCAGAATTTGCTCTTATGCTGTGTATCTTATGCTGTGCTGCCTTATTGCGCATTGTTAAGTCATGTCTCAGGATGTGACAAGTTTATATATTTGTGCAGGTACAGAAGGCAAGGGGACCTCTCAGTAGTGTGAGAATGAGTGAAAACACAACTTTCATTATTAATAATGGCTGAGAGCTGTGGTTTGACAGGAAGAGGGAAACAGAACTGTGGGTGATGAACTTCGCATTTAGATAGGAGCGGCATCTTATGGAGGATACAATATCGAAAGAGAAGAGGAGCTCTGCTGTTGATCAAGTCCATTGAAATCAGGCTCCAAGGGAGTAGGATGTAGATCAGATAATTCTAGGTTTAGGAGACTAATTTGGGCACTGGGATGGTTAATACTGATTGCCAAACTGATAGGATCTGGAATATCTGAAGGGACAAGGCTCTGCATGCTGGTGAGAGATTTTCCAGATTGGATTAACTGAAGGGGAAAGATTCACCTTAAATGTGGGCAGTACCATCTCACAGTCTAGGTTTTGGGACCGAATAAAACAGAGAAAATGGCTGGGCACGGTGGCACATGCCTTTAATCCCAGCACTCGAGAGGCAGAAGCAGGGGAATCTCTGTGAGGTCATGGCCAACCTGGACTACATAGGGAGTTCCACATCAGCTGGAGCTACAGGGAGACCCTGTCTCAAAAAAAGACAGAAAAAACAAAACAAAACAGAGAAAATGGTCTGAACAGCAACATTCTTCTTCCTGAGTATATAGATTCAAAATAGCCAGATGCCTCATGCTCCTGTCATGTCCTCCCTGCCATGATTGAGCTATTGAACTGTGAGCCAAATTAAATAGTTCCCTCTTTAAGGTGCTTTTGTCAGATATTTTGTTACAATAGCAAAAACGTAACTAATACAGTCAATGAGTGGAAAGTCATAGGATGAAAAATCCGGATCCTGGTATTAATACATTAAGACACTCCTGACTTTGAGGTAGAGAGT
>NW_008336075.1:3071556-3092474 GCF_000622305.1 Nannospalax galili | reverse complement strand
TAGCAGGTAAGATAAGTTGCCTGTTATAAACCTATCTTAAATGTGAAAATAAAATTTACTTATCTTGATTTAACATTTGATAGATCATATGCATCTAGAAATTCATGTCCCTCATTCCAGGGTCCAAGGATCATCATGGAAGAGGCAGAAGAAAGACTGTAAGAGTCAGAACACATAGAGGTCTGCAGTGTAACCATGGACATGGCAGCACCATTGCACATATGAAATCACAGAGGCTGTGATGGCATGTGCAAGACCTATACAAGATCAAGCCAGCCACAATCTCAGCATGGTTGGAAAAGGCACTCATGACATTCCATCACTCACCGAGGAACTGAGTGATATTTGGTATCTGCTGAGGGAAGGACAGTCAGTGTTCTATGGGGATATGGTCCTTGAGAGGCGACCCATGCACATTCAGGTCTCACTAAGCAACTCAGTAAGCTTAAAACAAGAGAAAGGAAATTTGCAATAGCAATTAGTGGGAAGGACAGAGAGGAATCCGAGATAAATGAATGGGAGATTTAGATCACAACACATTTTATGCATATAAATTCTCAAAAAATAACAAAGAAACAATAAAAAGTGACATGAGTATATTTTTAAGTTTAGCAATTAACAAAACATTTATGAAAAGGCAAATCTGCATATACAACAGAATTATTTTCAAAATAAAAGACTCAGCTTTATATGTGAACAGGAATGAATACTTGAACTCTACACAGTGAGACAGTGGTCATCTTGTCACTTTCAATTTCAGTTTTTCTAGCTTATGTGTATGTGTATATGTACTGCTCACAGGGACCAAAAAAAGTTGTCTGATCTCCCGGAGGTAGAACTGTAAGTGGTTGTGAGCTGCCCAACACTGGGTGCTTAGAACAAATTTAGGTCCTCTGGAAAATCAGTACTGGCTCTCCAGCCCCTCACAGTAAATTTTATTTTTCTGCTTTGTTTTGTTTTTAATACTGCATCAGAATCTAACTTTGCAGTGCTAAGTTCTGTAATGTACTAAGAGCCACTAAAAAATCACCTTTGGTCTCGTAGAGTCTCATTAAGTGTAAACAAGCAGCAGGGCTATGGATATGGGTCAGTGACAGAGCATTTGGCTAGCATCTGTGAGGCTAAGGTTTGCTACCTAGTATGGCAAAAGAGGAGAGAGAAAAGAAAGGGGCAAAGCATTACTAGTTCATGAAGAAAATACCCACTCAGTAGGAAGATGGGAAACCTGGCTCAGTTACATTATTGGAGCTGCTCTGTGTCCCAGTAAGATATTTCCATCTTTATCACTATCCATATGTTCCTGGTCTACATTCTTAGTATGGGAAAACAAACTTAGAAATTCCAGTGGATGCTTCATGACCCTTATTCATGCCTGTAACATGACTGCACACACACACAAAAAATTCAAAAGAGAAATACGTAGTAAGCCATATTGAATAATTTAAGAAATGCTAAGAAATATTCCTGGTCAAATATTCATTTTGCTCCTAGTGACTGAAATTACTATTTTTATATTCTTTTTTATAAATTATTTTTACATTCATGCTCTATTTATTAATGAATTTTTCATTTTACTTTATTTCAAGACAACAAAGACTCAACCATCAAATTCTGTACAAAACAAAAACTCAATGTAAAATTAATGATCTTTTTATGCTTTGAATACTTTACAATTGGAAATACAAACATCTATGGAGCTTTTGGCAGTTGGTTGCTCTTGGGAAGGAGAGTTATCAGTTTGTTTGTGGATGCAGTCCAAGAGCTCCCCTTGCTTCAGTACAAGTTCCTACACTCCTGCAGGCACTGTCAACACTAAGTGAACATTCAGAGACTTAAAAAAAAAAAATGAGCACCTGAAGTTGGGATGGAAAAGTTGGGGGAGGGGATGTGGAATTCTATCCATGTATGAAATTCTCAAACAATAAAAACAGAGAAAAATATCTAATTTTGCTTTTGTTTGTCACTGTGATGGCAACTGACACCATAAAGGGTCTTATCCGAAAGTGGAATCTATATGAATCTTCATGATGAATATGTTGGATCATAAATTTTATAATTAACATGTTACTTGGGATCAAAAGAGAAAAGATGATATTAATAGATGTTTCTCAATAAATCTAGGGTTTTGGTACCTATAAAAAAAGGAAAGGAAAGAGAAAGAGTGATATTATTACTCATTATCAATTTTGAGTACTGATATTAAATATTTATGAATGCAAAGAGCACAGACCACAAAGGGAAGAGGATTAAAAGTAGAGGGCAGAGGGAAAGTTTGCAAATGTTTGCATAGTTCTTGAAGTTGATTTTTTAAAAAATATGCTGCTCTTACAGAAGACCTGGGTTAGATTCCCAGCACCCACATGGTGACTAACAACCATCCTTCAGTTCTGGGGGATCAGACGCCCTCTTCTGACCTCCACAGGCATTGCATGACATGGGTTCACATGCAGACAATACACTCATATACTTAAAATAAGAATATAAATAAATTTAAAAAATTATATTTGTTTATATTGACTGTGTATGAGTGTTTTGCTTGGATGCATGTAAGTGCACCTGTGCATGTAACACTGATGGAGGCCAGAAGAGGTTGCTGGATCCCCTGAAACTGAAGTTATGGATGGTTGTTATCTGCCATATGGGTGCTGGGAACCAAATCCAGGTCCTCTGGAAGAGCAGCCAGTGCTCTTAATCGCTGAGTCATGTCTCCAGCACTTTAAAATTGACTCTAGCAAAGTTTGTGGGATACAAAACAAAATGATTTAATATGGGAAAAGGAAGAGCGTTCTTTTCCTTTTTATTAAATCTCTGTGTGTGTGGTCCGTGTCTGTGTAGTATGTGTGTATGAGAGCAGGTGCCAGTGGCATGGTACACATGTTGGAGGTCAGAGGGAAATGCCAGGTGTTGTTCTGCATCTTCCAACTTGTTTGAGACAGGGTCTCTTGTTTGTTTCTGTTCAAGCCAGGACAGCTGGTCCTCCAGCTTGCAGAGAGTCTCCTCTCACCACCCTCCTTTTCCCTGTAAAAGGACTGGGATTGCAGATTCACACTATCAGGCTTTTCATGGGTTCTGGAGACTGGAATTCTGCCCCATATTCTAGCATCCAGGGCAAGTGCTTTACCCAATGAACTCTCTTTCTAGGCCCAGGAAAGTGAATTCTTACTCCCCTGGATAACATTGGCTGACATTTCTTACCAATGCCTCTGGGAGCCTGGCTCTTGGGACTTGCCATATTATATTTAGCTCATTTGAGGTCCTGAGTTTTAATTGTCTTCCCGTATTGATCTCTCCATCACTAAATACTGACCAGCCCAGACTCAACGCTTCTCTCAGCTGTAGCGCTCCACTACCAGCTGGACCCTCACTGCCACCGTTAGCATAGGCTAGCCTGTCTTAAGCTCAGATGGAGTTGCACAGAACAAGTGCTCTATGTCTGCTTTTGTGATGTGTCTGCCTATACCAGTGGAATGGGCTGTTGGATTGTTTCTATTTTGGCTGTTAGGATGAAGCCTCTAGGAACATTCATGTTCTGGACCTTGTGTGAACATGCATGTGGAAACACTGGGAGTGGACTTGTGAGTCCTGTGGAAAGTGTCCGAGCCATCTCCTTTTGTGAAGTATCTGTTCAAATCTTTGGCCTGTTTTTAAAACTGCACTTGCAGGATTTAGTAAGCGTTTTTTAGAATGTGTTCCAGATCAAGCCCTTTATCAGGTAGAATGGTTTTAGAAATACTTTGTCTTAGCCTGTATTTACTTTTTTACTTATGCTGTTTCTTTTTTTTTTTCCTTTCTTTCTTTTTTTTTTTTTAAACTTCACTTGCAAAGCAAGAAATTAGCACATTCACCATGGGGATTTCTTTGCCTTTTTAATGAAGCCCTATCTGAATTTGAATTTCAAATATTTTCTTACTTTGCCAGACAGATATTCAAATATGTTGCTTTTCATTATCTTTAATGATGACTAGAAACACTGATGACACAAACATGTGAAAAACCACTATATTTAGAGATTAGTGATGACTTTCTGAATGAGATTAATTCAGAAACTCACAGGAAAACCCACTTTAGCTTGATTATTTTATCTTATTTATCATCTGTTATCTATCATCTGTTATCTATCATTTATCTGCCTATCATCTAGCAATCATCTATCATGTATCAATCTATTTCTGTCATATTTCATCTGTCTATCATTTATATATTTACTACTATCTATCCATTTGTAATCAATTCATCTGTCTGGTCTCTATAATCTATTATCTGTAATCTATCTTAATATCATCTTTCTATTTGTATTTCTTCTTTTCCTTTCTGGATTATCTTGAAATAATCAGGTTTCTTTGATTGTTTTCCTGCTGCCATTTCTACTGCCCAAGCCAAAGCTTACTGTTTTTAAAGAATCTTTATAACAGAGTCATTTTCCAGTGAAACACAGTAGCTGGAGAAAGTACAATGGGTGAACAGCCATTTTGTATACCATGTCCATGATGACTTAGCATAAAGGCATACATGTAACAGTGACTTTTAGAATTAAAAACAATGGGTTAAATGATAAGTTTACTATTATTTTGTCCATAGATAGATATTGCTTATTCCAATAAGTTGCTCTGTTTATCAGGTTTCAATTTTATCCTTTGTAATTGTGGAACATAGTCTTTGCCTGCTAAGACTATGTGATGAGTAAATGAGATTACATATTAAAGTCCTGGTAGGTGGAAATGTTAATTGCCACTTAACATATTAGCAGACATGTAAACTTGTTAGTCATCATGGAAATGCTTACTAATTGCAAATTTATAATGACACCATAGGGTGGGGAAATGAGTGAACTATGATCAAACAAAGGAAGAATATTCACCTTTGTGATTAAGAAAAACTACCAAGTACCGCAGCCAAGTAAGATTTAAAGACCCGATGCTTAATTTTGATTGTCAGCTTGACTGGATTCAGGAATGCTCTGTGGGTTATTGAGGCCCACTTTTGGGTTTGTCTGTGAGGGTGTGTTCAAAGAACATTGACTGAAGAGGGCTTGATGTAGAAATTACCATCCCATGGGCTAGGTTTGTACACTGAAGAAAGCAGTAGAGTGCCTATATTTTTCCTTCTCTGTGTCTAGTTAACCTTAGGCACCATGATGGACTGATGGCCCTGCTTTGCTTCATGAGCCCAAATCAACCTTTCCTTCAATAAAATTCTGTTTGTCAGTCACAGTAATGGGGAAAGTAACTAATACAGTTTATTAATTACAGGAAAGAGCTGGAGTGATAAAGTACTGAGAAGATTAAAAATAAATATTAAGAAAAAGCAGTTGCTAGGCTGATGAGATGGCTCAGTAGGGAGTGGAACTTACCACCAAACCTGACTACCTGTGTTCAGTCACTGGGATCCAGGTGGTAGAGGAGAGAACAAAAGCCAGCTCCTTTGAGTTGTCTTCTTACATCCATATGAGGTGCCTGTCCACAAACACACACACACACACACACACACAAATAATTGTGATTAACTCTTAATTAAAAAGCAGCTGCTGCGCTTGGGGGTAAGATAAAGCATCAGCAGCTTGAGAACTGCCTCCTGTGCCTGAGAACCAAACCTTGTAGGAGAGGGTACATGTGGTCAACAATAGACACAAGTCACTGTCCTGAGGGATTATTGATTCCCAGGAACCCATGACATGGACTTTGATAGAAATCTGCCATCCATTTTATAATGTTAAATTAGTCTCAAAGAAGGGATAATGTTAACACGAATGGGGGTCACCAGTCAAGATAACCAATTCCTTGTTCTTATTGGCTTTTGTGAGATGAATGATGGAGAAATAGTGGATGATACAGAAGCCAGCCTCACACAATCCATGTGGGTAACCGCAGGCCACACTGGAAATTATGCTGGACCCAGAAACAAAGACTTTCTCTTCCTACAGGGCCCTCTGAGCAGCTTCTCCTGACAAACATCCCTGCTGACAGAAGAAACAACAGTAAAAACTGGTTCAGAACTATTTTTACAGAGGACAAAAAAAAAAGATAAATCTGCACTAAAAGACAAGCAATAAATCACAGGAATCTTACTGACATCACATTAAGCATAATAAAGATAATAATAAGTTACTAGCAAACAATGAAGGTCCATCTTAATGATGTAAATTTAAAGAGAGCATGGAATAAAATTAATACAGATATAGAAGATAAAATACGAAAAAAAGAAAACAAGGAATTCAAGTTTCTAATGGAAAAGTGAAGTGATTGAGGACATCTATTCTCTATCAGATGCCTAAGATACAAAGAATGAAGTATTCCACAAGTTGGTGACCAAGTTCAGTCAGTCCTATGTTCACTCTCAAGAACTATCTAGCTGTCTATGCATACATAAGTACATAAATGCAGCTGTATGTATTTATGTCAAACACAGCTTAAAGCTATACTTATACAGGTTTTTTTAACTGTACATATCTTTGTTACCAGGGAAATCAGAGTCCCTTCTTGGGATCTTAATCTTAATAACATTTTAAGAACAGGCTCAGAGACAAACGAGGATAATTTTGTTAGATAGTAGAAGAAAACCTTGTGACCTTAGCAGCTGTCCGAATATGGGAGATGGGGAAGAGGAAGGGAAAAAGCCATGCCTTGAGTTAGGCCAGCATGGAGGTCAGTCACATGGAGGATAAGAGGCCACATGGCAGGAAGGAGGGCTTCTGAGAGAGACAGTGATAAAGTCCCAAGTATAAGGGAAAACATGCTTTTATACTTTTCTGAGTAATTCAGAAAAGCAGCATTAACCAGCCTAATGTCTATGGTGGCTCTATAAAGCACTGCACTGAGAATGTGACTTCTGGGTAAGAAAAGTATACTGTTTAATTAGAGAACTCATCCCATGCCTTGAGCATGGCACCTAAGGGTGGTCCCTTGGCCAGGCAATTGATTGTCCAACTGGATTACCTAGGTCTCATCCAGGCTGGGGAGATTTCATTTTCTTAACCAGAGGGAAATAGCTTTCCCTTAATGGGCCTTCAATGCAACTGTAACACTTACATGTGTATGTATTTTTATATATTTGGTATACAAATTATTACTCAGTAATATGCTCACCACAAGCACAGGAAAGTAGTAGCTTCTTGGATTTGTTTGTTTTTTGTTCTGCATTTTTTTTTTCCGTTTATTTATTTTTGTGGCAGGATCTCATTATATGGCCCAGGATGGTCTTGAACTTGCAATCCTCCTGCCTCAGTCTCTGAAGCTCTAGGATCACAGGCCTGCGACAAAGTCTGGCTTTTTCCTACTCTCTCTTACACTGCTTCCTGATAGTGGAGCTTCTGCTGATATGTGGACTTGATCTACCTTTGCATTCTGGGTACACAAGTGAGCTCAATGTAGAACAGTCTTGCCATTTATCTTTGTATGACTGAATCATAATTATTGCTCCACTGTCACTGTCAATGTCAGCGTTACTCCTTGATACACTATTAACAATTCTGGTTACCTTTCACGTGCTTTGCATTGTCTTATGACATTTATGCTATACTTAATATGTGAAAATAAACTATGATTAATTTGATATCCTTATTTTTAGGTAAAATAAATAAATCACTAAAGGGAAAGTATATCTACTAAGTTCTTCCATGAATGGATGGGAAAAGAAGAGATGAGAGGAAGGGATGAAAGAGGAAGAGGAGAGAATGGTGGGGAGGGAAAGGTAGGGAAGCGAGGAACGAAGGGAAAGGTAGCACAGGAAGAATATGAAACAGAAGGACAGGGGAAAGAAAGGAAAGACAAAGGGAAGAGAAGAGAAGGGAAGGGAAGTATGGAAAGGAACAGAGGAAAGGGACAGGAGGAGGGTATTCTTCCAAGCTCCAATTGGAAAGTAGGAGGAAATAATTATAAAGAATTCAGATCTTTACTATCAAAAGAATGATCACAGAAATGTGGCCATTGCAATTCTATTTTGTAATCCCCCACCTTATAAAACATTTTTATGCACAGATCTCACTGTGTTCCTAGAACTTGATAGCAGAGAGTGGCTGACCCCTTCCCCGTCTCCTTTACATTTTGCACAGATTCTTTTAAACTAGTAAAACATGAACGACTATGCGATCCAACCCCAGTCAATGGGGAAACTACACATTACTCTTGCATTAGGATTAAAAATCTGTCAAATTTCCTATTTGATGTGCTTCCTCCTTACTATGTGACTTTTGCAAAAGTAAAAGCTGCCTTGTTGAGTTTGCCTGGATCTCCTTTGTGCCATATCAGTGTGGTCCTTGCACCTCAGGTTTATTTCTCACAGTTTCTGTATCATTCCTTCATCTAGTGAATATTTGACCATCAATATATGAAAACAAGTCAATTTTTACCACATATACAACTGTATAAGAAATAGCTATATACATTGAAATAGAAATGAAGGAACAGATTAGACCACTCAAGCAATGATTATGAAAAATTTAAGAAAACACAAGAATGGAATATGCAGGAATCCTGTGACACCATAAAAGACCAAATTTATGCATCATAGGCATAGAGGAAGGAGAAGAATTTCAAGATTAAGATATGGACCAGATCTTCAACAGGATTGTAGAAGAAAATTTCCCAAAATTAAAGAAAGACATGCCCATACAAAAACAGGAAGTACATAGACTACCAAATAGAATGGACCAGAAAAGAAACTGTCCATGACACATCATAGTAAAAAGAGTAAACATTCAGAACAAAGAGAGAATACTGAAAGCTGCAAAAGGAAAACAAGTCATATATAAAGGAAAACCCATCAGAATAACTGTTGACTTTTCAATGCAGACTATGAAAGTCAGAAGAGCCTGGCCCAAAGTATTCCCAGTTCTAAATGACCACAGAGGCCAACCCAGATTACTTTGCCCAGCCAAAATGTTTATTATAGCCGAAGGGGAAAGAAAAATCTTCCATCACATAAATAGGCAGAAAGAATTCAAATCCACAAAACCAGGCCTTCAGAAACTTTTCTAAGCAATATAAAGAGATGAAGAACGGAACGACAATGCCTAAGAGGTAACAGAAAGAAACTTAATGAAGATATAACTGTGGAAATGCACAATTACACCAAGAATACGAACAGAAATCAAAACAAAAGGAATCAATACACATCTTTCTTTAGTAACTTTAAGTATCAGTGGACTGAACTCCCCAGTTAAAAGACACAGATTAGTTGAATGGATTAAGAAACAAAACCCATCTTTTTATTGCCTGTAAGAAACCCATCTCACTTTCAAGTGCAGGCACTACCTTAAGGTGAAAAAATGGGAAAAAAATATTCCAAGCAAACTGTACTAAGAAAAAAGCAAGAGTTGCAATTCTAATATCTGACAAAATAGACTTCAAATTAAAACTAATCAGAAGAGCTAAAGAGGACCACTTGATTCTGATCAAAAGAATAGTTGACCAAGAAGATATTACACAATCATAAACATATATTCACCAAACTTTGGTGCACCCAACTTTATAAAAGCAGTACTACAGGACTTTAAACCCAGGTTAATCCCAACTCAATACTGGTAGGGAACTTCAATGCCTTATGTCTCCATTAGATAGCTCAACAGGATAGGGAATTAACAGAAACATCTAAATTAAACAACAGAGACAGCTAAATTATACATCAAATGGGCCTAACAGGCATCTACTGAATGTTCTAACCAAGCACCAAAGAATATACTTTCTATTCTGGGCCCCATGGAACTTTCTCCAAAATCAACCATATAATGGGGCACAAAACAAGCCTCAATAAATACAAAAAGATTGAAATAATTCCATGCATTCTATCAGACCACAATGCAATAAAGCTACAACAAACACTCGAAGAAGCCCTAATCACCTAATTGGAACACATAGAGATTAAACAACACACTCCTCAATGATGAATGGGTCAAAAGAGAAATTAAGAAAGAAATGAAAGTCTTCCTGGAACTAAATGAAAAGAACAATACATCACAACAAAACCTCTGGGACACACTGAAATTAGTCCTTAGAGGAAAGTTTATAGCTCTAAGTGCCTCCATTAAAAAATCAGAAAGAACACAAATAAATGACTTAACATTGTAACCAAAGACACTTGAAAAGCAATAACAAATGAAATCCAAACCTAGCAGATAAGAAGAAATAACAAAAATCAGAGCAGAAATTAATGAATAGAAACAAAGAAAACAATACAAAGAATCAAGGAGTCCAAGAGCTGGTTCTTTAAAAAGATGAACAAGATTAACAGACACTTAGCCCAGTAAACCAAAAGAAAGAAAGAGCACTGCCAAATCAACAAAACCAGAGATGAAAGGGCAAACATCACAATAGACACCAAAAAGGTTCAGAACATTAAAAGGGAATACATTAAAGACCCATATGCTACAAAATTTGAAAAACTAAAAGAAATGAACGAGTATCTAAAAGCTTGGAAACCACCAAAACTAAACCAAGAAAAGATCAACAGCTTAAACAGATCCATAACACATAGGGAAATTGAAACAGTAATACAAATCCTCCCAACTAAAAACCAGCCATGACCAGATAGATTTACAGCAGAATTATACCATTTAAAGATGATCTATATCCAATACTATTTAATTTATTCAAAAAGATAGAAATGGAGGGAGAACTTCCAGATACCTTCCATGAAGCCAGCATCACTCTAATACCAAAGCCTGGTAAAGATACAACCAAAAGAGAAAACTATAGATCCAAATCCTTAATGAACATAGGTGGGAAAATTCTCAACAAAATACTCACAAACTGCATACAGACACACATTAAAAAGATCATCCACCATGATCAAGTAAGCTTTAGTCCAGAGGTGGTTCAATATACATAAGTCAATAAATGTCATAAATCATATAAATGGGCTCAAAGACAAGAACCACATGGTCATCTCAATAGATGCAGAGAAGGCCTTTGACAAAATTCAACATGCATTTATGTTCAAAGTCCTAGAGGGAATTGGCCTGGAGGGAACATACTTCAAAATAATAAAGCCATATACAACAAACACAAAGGCAACATCATTCTAAATGGAGAAAAACTGGAAGCATTCCCATTAAAATCTAGAACCAGACATGGCTGTCCACTATTTCCACTCCTTTTTAACCTAGTGTTTGGAATTCTTGAAATTGCAATAAAACAAAAGAAGGAAATTAAAGGAGTAATAATTAGAAAAGAAGTGATCAAATTATCCCTTTTTTCAGATAATATAATATTATATCTAAGACATGTCAAAAATTCCACCAGAAAATTCCTAGAAATGATTAACACTTTCAATAAAGTGGCAGGTTACAAAATTAATCTACAAAAGTCTGTAGCTATGCCAGGTTATAAAATTAATCTACAAAAATCAGTAGCCTTTCTATATACCAACAACAAGCACTTGGAGAAGGAATACAGGGAAATGTCCCCTTTCACAATAGCTGCAAAAAAGGTATTTTTCTTGGAATAAATCTGATGAAAGACACCAAAGATCTCTATAATGAAAATTTTAAATCTTTAAAGAAAGAGATTGAGGAAGATACCAGAAGATGGAAGGACCTCCCATGTTCATGGATTGGAAAAAGTGATACTGTGAAAATGACCACCCTACCAAAAGCCATTAATAGATTCAATGCAATGTCAATCGAAATCCCCATGACATTCTTCACAGAATTGGAAAAAAAAAGTCCTAAGATTCACATGGAAGCATAAAAGACCTCAGATAGCCAAAACAACCATGAGCACTAAGAACAATGCTGGGAGGATTACTCTATCAGTTTTCAAGCTATATTACAGAGCTATAGTCATAAAACCAACATGTTACCAGCACAAACATAGTTCCATAGATAAATGGAACAAAATTGAAGACCCAACTATGAGGACATGCAATTTCAGCCACCTGATATTTGACGAAGGGGCCAAGAACATTGACTAGATGAAAGACAACATGTTCAGCAAATGGTGCTGACAAAAATGGATCTCCACCTATAGAAGAATGAACCTAAACCCCTATCTTTCACCTTGAACAAAAGTCACCTCCAAATGGATCAAATACTTCAATGTGAAACCTGAAACTCTGAAACTGCGAGAAGAAAACATTGGCAAAAACCTAGAAGATATAGATGTAGGAAAAGATATTCTAAACTAGACATCAGTTTCTCAGGAAATAAGTTCAAGAATCAACAAATGGGAACTCATTACACTAAAAAGCTTCTGTACATCAAAAGAAGCAACCAAGGAAGTGAAGAGAAAACCCACAGAGTAGGAGAAAATCTTCACCAGTGAAACATCTGACTGAGGCTTAACATCCAGAATATATAAAGAACTCAAAAAACAAATAATCAAAAAAGAAGTAACCCAGTTAAAGGATGGGCTGAGGAGCTGAACAGAAAGTTCTCAAAAGAAGAAATAAAGATGGCTAAGAAACATCTTAAAAGGTGCTCAACATCATTAGTAATTAGAAAACGCAAATTAAAACCACTTTAAGACTTGTCTTACCCCAGTCAGACTGGCTAAGATCAAGAGAACTAATGTTACCAAATGTTGCAGAGGATCTGGGAAAGGGGAAAGCTCATCTACTGCTGGTGGGATTGCAAATTCGTTCATCCCCTGTGGAAGTGTGGAGAACTCATAAATAACTAAAAATGAACCTACCATTTGACCTAGTTATACAACTCCTTGGCATATACCCAAAGAACTCATCCTATTGCAGAGACATTCATGTTTGTTTCTGCTGTTTTCACAATATCTAAGAGATGGAGGCAACGTAAGTGTCCCTCAACTGATGAGTGGATAACGAAAATGTGGTTCATTTATATGATGGCGTTCTACTCAGCAGTAAAGAAAGATGAAATCATGAAATTTGCAGGTAAATGGATGGAACTAGAAACTGTTATACTAAGTGAAGTAACACAGACTCAGGAAAACAAATGACATACGTTATCCCTCATATGTGGCTACTAGCACCAAATCCTTATAAGTGAATATGGATCCAGACATAACTACAGGAACCAAGATAATAAGAAGGAACCAGGGACATAAAGGAAAATAAAGAATCTGAGAAAAGAACAGTAGGAAACAAGTGTTACTAAGGGACATATTGGTAAAAAATAGTATTATTTAAATGGGAGGAGGGAAGGAGGATTATACAAGGAACCTTGGAATAAAGGGAAAGAAGGAGCGCAAGAGAGGTGGGATGACCATAGAAGAAGGGTATTATTAAGGGAGAAATGGGGGAAAATGGGGGCACTTTAAATGGAGAAACATGATGGAAAGTTTAGACAGTGAGAGAGATAAAGAATGCCTAGCTAGTTTTAGAAAACAGAGACAACCAAATTAGTTCAGCAACCTACTGACAAATTATGCATACAACTAATTTAAAGAAACAAAATATATGTCTAATCAAGATGTGTCTGAGAACTTTTGTTTTTTGCCCAAGCTTTATCTGCATAATGCATGGTAATTGAAAGTACCAGACTGTTGGAACTAAACTTCTTGGATGTTTAACAGCCATACTTTGAGGACTATACTAATTTGGTCAGAGTGACTTAAGGGATAATTTTTGCTCCTTGCCCTTCAAGGTTGACCAAGTTCCAGGGGACTATGGAACAGCTCTCAAAATGTCCTATAAATGTGGTGAGTCACCTGTCCTCTTGTTCAGGGAGGCCAAAGAGAGCCCACAAAATGGACTTGAACCAGTGTCCAGTCTACAAAGAGTAGGGTCAACACAGAGGGATCATTTCCTCCATGCTTCCAAGTGAAGCCAGACATGGTCGAGTAGGACCTTTGGCTTATCTTCACATACATGGAACTAGTAAAAGAAAGGAGCCAGGGGCTCCTCCAAAGCCCATGTGACCCCTGAGGAACAGATCTTCAAACGACCTTAAGAGTAATAATAATTTGGATTATTTGGGCCAACTGTATGGTCTTAAACATCCAAAAGGAAAGTATAACCAAAGATTAAAGTGATCAGTATATTTCTTTAAGAGTCCATGTGTATAGCTAAAGTCTACATAACAAGAAACAATATCAGACAGGAGATACTTCCTTTGAGTTGTTGGCCAAGGTGGCCCAAGAGACTCTGAGACAGTAACCCAGTACATAACTCTGAAAATGAACTGCAGACCCCAATAGTATCTAAAGGAATGTTGGCACTGATTGCTGCTAGATGAGGAAGAGCTGATCTTCCTAAAACAAGGGACTCCAGATAGGCTGACTAGATTCAGTGATTGGACTTGTACTGGAGAATGCCTGGGGCCACTGATAACACAGTGGGCAGTAACAGGGATGATAGAGTATATTGCTTCCAGTGGTGGGGGGCTATGGGAGGGTACCATTTGGTATGTGTGTATAAAGATGAATAAGATTGTTTGGGATCTTCTGTATGGTACACACACACACACACACACACACACACACACACACAATCAATAAAAAAGAAAGAAAGTAGGCTGAGCATGGGCTATAGAAGCAGGCCAATAAGCCACACTCCTCCCTGGCCTGTGGTCCAGGTTCCTGACCTGAGTTCCTGCCTTGGCTTCCTTTGATGATGGACTGTGTTTGTAAGCCAGATAAACCCTCTCCTCCCTAACAAAAGAAAAACAAAAGTTTGAGCAGTAACCACAAAACAAAACTAAATGGGTGTGTGCTAATCATATCCCATGTCATCAGATCCCATGCCTCTTCAATTTATACCAGAGAATTCTCAGACTCTTCTTGAGCTTCATAGTCTAATTAATAGAATTTAAGAACTGGTTCATATGGGAGCTCAAGGACATATTTATTAGAGTCTAAAAGAAATCCCCCCACCACAAGCAAACTGTAAAACTGAACAACTGCCCACAGGAGAAGAACGGGGGAGAGAAGGAAAAAGCCATGCCGTTTAAGCTGGCAGAGAGGTCACACACATGGAAGACAAGCAACCAACAGTGGAGAAACATAGTAAAGAAGCCCAGTTTCAGAATGGTCACCTGACAAAAAGAGACAGAAAAGAGAAAACAGAAATGTGGCACCTTTCTGGCTGAGGCTCAGCAATGTGAACAAAATTTGCTGACCCTCCTAGGGGCTCTTAGGGACTGTATTGGTGATAAGTACAGGAGGTTCAAATTGGCTAGGCAGTTTAGAATAAAGACACCAAAAGAAAAATAACCAGTTTCTTTGTTGGTGGATTGTTGGAAATTCCCTTGGATCTGCTAGTAAACTTGTCCCTACCTGAGGCTAGAGATGCCAGAACTATGTATTCAAAGATGTCTCTGGTTCTGCCATAACTACAGACTCCGAATGTCAGTAAGGGGGTCTGGATATTTTCCTTATCTCTCTTTTTTACTGTGGTAATACCTTGTTCTTGGAAGACATGCTGAGGATGTGATCAGGACCTTGAGGGACCTGGATAGCTGGAATGAGAACTGAACTGACAAGCACATCTCTCCCTCTCCTCCTTCCTCCACTAAATCTTTAACTTTGGGGTAATGAGACTTAGTGGAATCCCACTCCCTGGGGCCCCTCCTGCTGTACAGCAGCTTTGCTTTCTCTCTGCTTAGCTCCCTATAATAAAAGCCTCCTTTCTAAAACTCATCCTCTGTGGTCCATGAATTTCTTTCTTCAAATTCAGGCAACAAGAACTGAAAGCCTGTGACTTGAGGTGGCTTTGGTAGCTGTTGAGTTTACATGACCCTAGCCTCTCAAACTAAGCAGAACAGATTAGAGAAAGGCTTCACTGCTTTCAAAGACACCCTGTATTTCTTTATCATTGGGGACAGAAGTTCTGGGAAAGAGAATACTGCCTTATTAAAGGAAATACTATTCTGCCCCTCTCTTTAGCATGGTTTAAAGTGACTCCGGTTTCATAGGGGTGGTCCCCTTTTCCTAGGATTGGTCCTGCCTTCCCGGGAGTAGTCCTTAGCCAGGTGACTGGCCTGCCCAACTGGAATGTGAGATCTCCACCTAGCCAGGGATTGTATTCACTTGACAAGAAGGAGTTTTCTCTTAATGAACCTAACATAGTCCTACAGGTACTAGCAGACACCTCACTGGGATTCTAGGTCTATAGGTCTGTGACAGGCTCTCTGGGCAGCCCTCATAGTTGATTCTCAGGTCCCTGATGGTATATTGGAAAGGTAAACAGCCTGTCTGAATTTGTAAAGCAAACTCCCCAGGTATCAAACTAAAATGACAGGGGCCTAGGAGAGTAATGCCTCAGACATCAAAGGACTAAGACAACCTCTGTCCTTCCAGTGAATTCATCCAAGATGCCTTTCTTCACACCTGCCCCACATCCTCTAGAGTCCTTCCTCACTTCCCCACAGTGCAAAACCACTCCCTCCTTTCCCTCCTCACATGCCTTAAAGCCATCTTTCTTATTTTTCTAGGTGCTCAACATCCTGCCATACTCTCTATTCCTAAATAACTCTTGTGGCCTCAAGGAAGCAACTTTATCTGTGTCATCTGTCATATCCAAAACATTTCAATGCTATCCATAATACATTTACGGTCCTAGCACTCAGGGGGTGAAGGCAGGAGGATAAGAAGTTCAAGGTTATTCTCAGCTATAAAGTGATTTTGAAATAATTCTGGGCTACTTGAGATCCTATCTCAAAAGACAATAAAATATAATAAAGAAAAAAGGGAAAATTTGAACAACTGAGTGGATATCTCAATCTTATTTTCAATTCCTTTGCTTACTCTGTTAATTTCTTGCTAGTAGAAATAATGTATGCCTTATAAAGTTTAAGAACACGTTGCATAAACAGATTATCAAATCAAATATGTATGGAAAATGCATAAATCAGGACTAGCATGAGGGCTCAGCAGTTACAGGTCCTATTGCCAAGCCTGACAACCCAAGCTTGATTCCCTGGACTCACATGGCGAAAAGAGAAAGCCTACTCCCAAAGGTTGTCCTCTGACCTCCACACACATGGTTCTCCATATGTACACACATGGGAGCACACAAAATAAATGAAAATGTAGCAAAAAATAAATAAAAATATAGCTTTCTATTTTACAATGTCTTCATGCTCTTTGTTTTTGAGACAGGGTCTCCCTGGAGCCCCAGCTGGCCTGAAACTCAATACGTAGACTGGGCTGGCATTAATCTCAGAGAGATTGGCCTGCCTCCACCTCTCTCCATAGGACTGAGATTAAAGGCATGCTCTGCCACACCTGGCTTTACAATGTCTTTTAAAGTATAAATCATACTTTCTTTGTTTTGTTATATGTTTATCATTTGCCAAAGTTATTTTATTTTTCCAAGGTTTTAATTAATACTCATAAGGACTTTTGTTTCCATGGTCCATTTGTTGGTATTTTAAAAATATTTTCACTTTTATTTATTTACTGTCAATTTGATTGAGACAGGGTCTCATGTGCCCAGGCTGGTCTCCCTTTGGTGATGTTGTTAAGGGTGACTTTGAATTTCTAATTTTCTGGCCTATACTTCTTGATTACTGGGATTATAGCCATGTGCCACTATGTCAAGTTTGTACAGTGCTGGGAAGTAAAGCCAAGGCTTTGTCCATGCTAGTCAAGCACTCTGCTATCTAAACTGCATCTCCAACCCAGCTGTACTTTTTTATGTACACTCATTGTTAGTTTATTTGAAATGTTTTTTTTCTTTTTTCTATATTGACTCTATGCAGATACTGATTTCATCAAAAGAGGAAAATCCTGGGGAATAGTGCCACCACAGTCTAGATGGAGAACAATGACCAAACAATCAGAAGTAACAAAAATTAAGAGCTACAGAAACACTTAAGTGCTTGGAAGAAATTGGAGTTTAATAAGGAAAAAACAATAATTAAAGAGGGGTATTTCAATAGGCTGACTGGGAAGATCTTGGAAAGACTTTTAGGGACTTGGACAGGGGCCTCATCCATGTCAAGGCTAAAGTCATGATAATTTCATCAGGGATGAAATTACATCATGTCATGTCTCCAAACACATGGGAGATTATCTGAACAAGTCAGAGGTATACATGAGACAAATTAGGCTGTTTGGGGCCATGAGCAGAAAATCTAAGGCCAATTGCAAAGTCACACTTTTCATGGTTCAGATAAATAGTTTATAATTGAATGGTACCAGCTCTGGATTTTCTCACAGTGGTACTGTCATGAATCAAAGGCCTGGGAATCTTTCCATTTCTTCACTCAGATGGACCCACCTGTCTTCAGAATGCCAGAGTGGAGCCAGAGAGCAAACAATAAAAGCATTCCTTTCTTTGCTATCAGAGACTTCTGATAACAAATTCCCTGTCAGATCCCACTGGCCAAGACTAGAACCCACCATTATTCCCTAGGTGAGAAACAGGTAACTATCACAAGTGTTTTTATTTCCATCCCTTTTAGTATGAAATATACTTGACAAACAACTACAAAGTGTGTGGAGGGGTGGGGCAGGGATAAGGCTGACAGTTAGGTAACCAGTAGCAATGTATGCCACAGCGAAACACTGTTATTGTACTTTAGAATTATAGAAAACCATATAAACTATCAAGCTTGAGGCTAGAGAAATGACTCAGAAATTAAGAAAATGTACAATTCTTGCATAGGACCTGACCTAGATTCCCAGCACCCACTTTAAGTTGCTTACAAGTTCCTATAACTTCACCTCTAGGACACTTCTACAACCTCTGACTTCTTAGGGACACTGTACTCACAAACACATACTCCCATACACATAAGCATATAGTTAAAATTTTTTTAATTTAATAAAAAGAAAGCACTTAATTCCATCTTAGAAGTACAACAATTCTTGTTTAACATTGGGAAAGTAAGTTGTTGATTGAATAAATGTCTCATCCAAAATGATTACAGATTCATAGTATCTAGTGTGAGCATACATTCCTGAAACCAATTGCTTTCCAGAGTTAAAAATAGCAATTCTATACTTAGGGAAAAAAAGGTTTTAAGGATAAATGAGCATTATTTTACATTATCCTGGTATTTTCAACCCTGGACTTTCTACAATGAGCAAAGTCCAAAAGCTGGTCTGGGTAAATATCTCAGTCACTAAAGTGCTTGCCTTGTAAGCATGAGGATATAAGTCAAATCCCCAGTACTGTTATTAAAATGCAGGGCATGGGTATGGTGGTTCATATCTACAGTCTCAGTGCTAAGAAGTCAAGACAAAAGGATCCCTGTGTTTCATTGGCCAGAAAGCCTAGTCTAATTGGAGAGCCCCAGTACAATGACAAGGATTATCTTGAAGTAGGTAGTTGGCATTCCTGAAGATTGACACCTGAGGCTGCTCTCTGGCCTCCATATGTTTGAACACACATGAGCAGGCATCCACCCCCCAAAACATGCACAAGTGCACCTATCTACATACAAATATGGCATAGGTATACCTGTATACCTCACACCAACATATGAAAAAAGAATTCTAAGGCTGATTCTGCTTAATAAATAGAACTTTCATGTTTAAAATGTAGATATTTTCTGCCCTCAATAGATTTTTGGAAATAAAATACTTTAGAAAATTATTTTCTGAATAAATAATATGTCTTGTGGAGGTTGAGAGAGGAACACGGGTATCTCAGAATTAAGAAGTGGTAAGGCACAAAATTTATACAGAACTACAAATAATTTTATTTTGTTTTTAATGGTATCTGATTTTAGAGACTAAAATGTATTCATTCAAGCCAATATCTATGTTTCAGATACCAGGGCATCTAGAATATTGTTGATCTCATGTTACTCAAATGGTAAAATCGTTAATGGAAAAGCACAGAAATAAGGAGCCATTAAGCAGCCATTTAGGAAAAGAAGGCGAGGTGCTAGAACAGTCTTTTCATCTGATACTCTAGGTTCCTCTCTGAAGCCCCTGGCCCATGGTATGTTTTAGTATGAGGAAAAAACCATAAATTTCTGGTAATTGGCTATAAGTGGTAAGCTTTTATTAATCATTTTCAAACACAGTGGAGAGTAACTGAACATTTCACAATGGAGGTTTAGGTTAATGTCTAATCTATTTTTAATGTGGATCGCACATGTAATGCATTGTTGGCTTTTTAAAATATTTTATTCACCCTGCAAAAGACTTCTTTTTTCTATAATTTCTTTGAACTAAGCCTCAGGATTTAAAAAAATGTCTTAAACTAATCTTGTTTGGGTCCCAGGCTCAGTTGGACAAGTAGAGAAGAAGCAGTCAAATCATCCTCATCATTCCATTTCAGCGTGATCTATTTCTTTATAGTTGTTTTGTCATAAATATTCATACAAATATAGTAGGATATTTGGTTCTTAGATATAGGGATTAAGTTTAATAACAGAATGAAATCAAACAAAGTAACAGTGCACGTCTTGAACTAGTGCATAGATAATGCATAAATAGATCTTTATGCTTCAAGGCGAGTGTGTGGAATAACGGGAGCTTGGCAGGGCACAAGGTGGAAAGAGACATGTGGCATTGTGAAGGAGGCTCCCTGAAGAAAATTATGTCCAAATGTGAGTAGCATTTAGAAAAATTCAAGGTAGAAAGAAAGTGGCATAGAATTCTGCCAAAGGAAGAGAAATAAAGGCCAACATGTGACTAGGGACACATTAGGAACCCCACCAGCCCTCTGTACCTTCACAATCCTCAAGAAAACGGAGTCTTACTCATGCAACTTTCTACAGACCATATATGAGAATATTTTCTTGAGTCATCTTATAAATATGAGCTCATGTCAAAGGGTATAAAAGGTCATATGAGTCCTGCCTTGCTACTTTTTTGACTTTCAAGTAACTCAGCATGGGAATTGTGATGGTAGAGTGAATGGAGAGTTCCCTTACACAAAAGCAGGATGGGCACAGTCTAAAGATGATGGCTGAAGCCTCTGTAGACACTGTGAGACATAAGCATGGGTGTGGCCTTTACTGTTAATAATCAAGCAAGTATGGTGCAAAATCCCTGTACCAAGGAATTAAGAGCAGACCTGTGTGCCAATGAGATTTGCCAAGGACGAGGAGTAAC
>NW_008336075.1:3066527-3071436 GCF_000622305.1 Nannospalax galili | reverse complement strand
CTCCTCCTCCTCCTCATTCTTGCTCTCCCCTCCCCATACTACGTCGTGTGTACTATGTCTGTGTGGGTACATGTATCTGTATATGAAGCCAGAGATTGTTCTCATGAGTATCTCTCAATTGCTCTCCACTTCATTTTTTGAGACAGGGTCTTTCATGTTTACCTTAAGCTCACTGACTGGCTGTGTACCTCCTCATCACTGGGATTGCAAGCACAGGCTTCACCACACCTGATTTTTATTACATGGGTGCTGAGGAACAAACTCACTCAGGCCCTCATGCTTGTGCAGCAAGAATTTTACCAACTGAGCTGTCTCCTAGCCTTAGGGCTTCTTTTTTATAATCTGGAAAGTAGTTTATAAGGAAACATGTTGTTTATGGCACCAACAGAGAGCTAGCTCTTTAACACACATTCCTAGATGTTAATATTCCTGGTGTTGTGCACCTCCCCAAACCAGAAAAAAAACTGCAAGTATAGATGATTTCTGTGAAATGTCACAAGAAAAGCCCATAATGTACATTTTTGAACAAGACATTTGTAAACTGTTGTACTTCAAATGCTGAGTGAGTTTCCCTTTTATGGACCACAGAATGATACTCTTTTCTCTCTTCCTTCCTCCTCCCCTTCTGTCTATCCTCTTTATTTTCTTTCTCTTCTCTTGTTCTTCCAAATGGTTAGAGTAATATATTGCCAAATTTTCAAAGAGATTTAGAGAAAAATTCAGAGAGTCTTTTTCTGAATATTCATCTGCCCAGGTTATCTTTCATTGCCAGTGAGTTGTAGGTTCCAGAAAGTACAAAAAGTCTGTGAGCTGAAATGGAGTGGTTCAGCAAACAATGTCACACAAAGAGAAGAAAATACAGTGACAGCTGACAGCGTGAAAGCCAAAGAAAATGAGCATGCATTGAGCTAATCTGTATCATTTCATAAAATAATTTCACTCTCACAGAGTGTAGTAGCAAGGTCAAGAACAGAAATGTATATAGAGACATGGGCAAGTCTGTAAACACATTAGCAACAATCCCAAATAAAACCAATCACTTCAGAGGCTTGAGAGATGGCTCAGTGGTTAGGAGTGCATGCTGCCTTTCCAGACACTAAGCCAGTTCCCAATACTCACATTGGGTGGCTCACAGCCACCTATAATTTCAGCTCCAGGGTCTCTAACACTCTCTCTTGGCCTTTGCACACACATAAAGTCTGTAAACACATTAGCAACAATCCCAAATAAAACCAATCACTTCAGAGGCTTGAGAGATGGCTCAGTGGTTAGGAGTGCATGCTGCCTTTCCAGACACTAAGCCAGTTCCCAATACTCACATTGGGTGGCTCACAGCCAACTATAATTTCAGCTCCAGGGTCTCTAACACTCTCTCTTGGCCTTTGCGCACACATGGCATATATACGCAGTCATACAAACTACATGGACACACATACATAAATGAAAAATAAATCTTTGAAACCCACCAACCAATCAGTCCAAACCCTATGTCATATAAGGAAAATAATCACTTTATCATAGATACCTTCCATTTGTGATTCATTGTATAGTCCTGATATCTCATAGAATAGACATATATGCAACTTGCACTCATAATGTGCATACATTTTCACCTTGTGTTATGAATTAGATAATGTAAGTAAATTATTCAACACAATATTTACAAAACGAAGGGCTACACAAATGCTTTTTTGATTAGCATAATGTTAAATCACATTCTGAGTATGTATGTAACTTAAATTTATGGCTGGGAGGCATGCAGTCATGGCTCTTTCAGGCTCCCGGCACAGTCCCTTCTTCCTACCATCCTTACAACAAACTGAGACAATATTCCTCCAAACTACAGTTCAGGGAACAAAAGGATTTTTTGGGCTTGCTAACAGAGCATATGATGGCAGTGAGAGGGTAATTACAAAGGCATGGGCCTTTTTCCCTACATTCTGGGTGCAGCTTTCAGATCTACTGCCAGCTGGTCCAAGATAACAAAGCCCCTTCCCTCTTATGGGCTTCTCCTGTCCCTATCCTTAGTCCTTCCACATCATGCAGTTAAAGTAGACTGATTGGGTGGGAGGGGTGACTGTCTCTCTCTAGCCATCCCCCACAATGGAGAGTCTTGGAGTCCAATTAGTCTGAAGCAAGCATGTGAGAAGCTATAGAGGAAGGCATCTATCCATTGCCAGTTCAGCTTGCCACTCAGAGGACAAGCTTATCCAACAATGTACAATCTCACTCATTTGACACTCACATGACGTATACAAAATGGGTCCTGTGTTACTTCCTTGTTTGGAGATGATGAAGTTGATATGGAGAGAAAAGTAATTTCCTCAGTTTCTCTGCTGGCTTGTGATGGAGACAGAATCCCAACCCAGGCAGTCGGTACAGAGTCAGAGTTGTCAATCTCGACTTTATTTGGGTACATTGCAGAAACTAATGAATACATTGATATACGGGGAATCCTTGTTTTATACGTTAGCATTCTCATCTTTTTAAGGATTTCTTGGCAGCTGTGGCTCTGCTTTGGGTATAGACTTGATAAGACTGTTGATCCTGGTATCATCCTCACTCCAGGCAGAAGCTAGCTACATTCTACTGATGCGTTGCTAAGTTTACTTGGATTTGCTGGCCCCATCAGAGCAAGGGTGGAGGCATACAATCAATGTACATGGCCTAGGAAAGACTTTCTTCATCCCAGACTGCTCATTAATGTCTGGGGACTGAGCTTTTGTTCAACTGTTACCAAATGAATCCCTCAAGAGTTTCTGGTTATTTACAGTCTATCAGGCATTGAATATGCTTTACATATTTGAACTGACATAAAAGTCAGAGGACCCCAAAAGGCAGACATTATCATGCAAATTTCACAGTGGAAGAAACTGAGGCCCCTTGCAGGAAAGAATGCCAAGCAGAATGGTCACTGAAGTCTCTGGGCCTGCTGGATTCCATTTCCCCATCTTCCCTCCACAGGAAAAGCAGCCCAAAGCTGTGATGAGCTCTTGGCTATAATGTATGATACCTGTTCTCACTGAAGTATAATGGAGGGAAAATGCAAATATTTATTCAAAAGTCCCTAGAAAGCCAGTGGTAAAACAACATCCAGATTTGGAGGACTACACAGACACTGTGAATTGGTCCTCTGGCTGAAAAATCCACAGACTGAAGTAGTAGGTAAAGAATTCTACCAGTAAAAAACATTTTAATAGGCTGAGAAGTTGGCAGAGTTGGTAGAACTGCTTGCCTTACAAGCTTGATAACCCAAGTTCAGTCTCCAGAACCTGTGAAAATAGCTGGGCCTGGTGGTGTATCCTTCTAATTCCAGTGCCGGGGAAATGAGGGATGGAGACCAGGTGGGTCTCTGGAAGCTCACTGTCAGCTAGCCTACTTGGTGAACTTCCAGGCCAACGAGACATTCTGTCTCAAGAAAATAGTGGAAAGTTCCTGAGAACTGACACTTAGGTTTGTGACCCACAAACCTGTGTGATATGTACCTACAAATTCACACACACACATACACACACACACACAAACACACATCTTAGCATATTAAAAATTATGCTTACTGTTGATAAGGGATCAATAATACAGATACTATATATTTTACATTATAAGAACACATTGTGCTTAATTCTATAGGAAGGAGTCTACACATGCATACTGATAATGATTTGTTTGCTCTGGGTTAACCTTCAATCTAGATGTCATCCAAATGCCTGAGGAAGAATGCAAGGCTCAGTGGCTCTCATGTTTGTGAACCCTCCCCTGCCACAGAAAATGACCATAAGAAAATCATCAACACCACAAATTACTGACCTTGTTTTCCCTCCCCATAGAGTCTGATGTCTAAACAAGACATAGAAGGCTGGAGAGCTGGCTCACTGGGTGCTCTTGCAGAAGAAGGTTTGATTCTCAGCAGCCATATGGCACCAGGTAACAAACATCCATAATTCCAGTTCCGGGGTATGTATTGCCCTCATCTGACCTCCACGGGCATTTCACAACACAGGTGAACTTACACACATGCAGGCAATATACTCATACACATAAAAAATAATAAAACATCAAAAAATATTTTATTTATTATTTTTATTTTATGTGTATGAGTGTATTGCCTGCATATATGAGTGCACCCGTGTCATGCAATGCCACGGAGGTCAGAAGAGGGCTTCAGATTCTCCTGGAGCTGGAGTTGAGGACAGTTCATAGCTGCCATGTGGGTGCTGAGAATCGAACTTGGGATCTCTGTAAGAGCAGTCAGTGCTCTTAACCACTAAGCCATCTCTCCAGCCCCAACATTTTTTAAAAAGAAGGGATAGAAGACAAATGTTTAGAATGTTGATTCACTGTCTTCTCAGATTGCAAGCTCTCTAAATAAAACAGCTTAAGAATTCAATTCCTGGGTGGCTAAACATGGGTCAAAACAGGCTATAGCTTATAATGCTACCAATTCATCCAACACCAGGGTTCTCAAAGGCTGATGATTCTAAGGTTCGAAGAAAGCTTGGCACTGGGAATATTGAATAAAAAGAGTTCCTAGACCCTGCCTCAGACCTCCCCGGGTTTGACGTTCAGAGATCTGTGTTCAGCAAGTCCTCCAAGTATTTTTCTTGCATGCCCAAACTTGAATATAGATGAAGCATTCTGTGTACAGTCTACAAACTATTTTTATAAAGGTAAAATTGAGTACAGAGATTCACAAACTTTTTCTTTAAAGGGTTAGATACTAAATTTTCAGTCTCTGGGAGCCGTATGGTCTCCTTGGTAACAACCCAGCACCAAACAACCATGAGCAGCACCTGATTGACCAGTCATGACTGTGTTTAAATCCTCTTCAGAGATAGCAAGATGGTGATTTCAAATGTTCATGTGTTAACATATTTTCCTCTTGTTTTTCTTAACTTTAATTTTTTTTTTT
>NW_008336075.1:3057161-3066035 GCF_000622305.1 Nannospalax galili | reverse complement strand
ATTTTCTCATAGGATTTCTGAGACAGAAAAGTAACAAAGGGTTGACTGAGGGCTGGGGAGATAGTTCATTCAGAAAAGTGCATGCTATACAAGCACCAAGACCTGAGGCAGTTATCTAACATCCATTGAAAAAAAAAGAACTCAGGCATGTTGGTGCATTGCCATTATAACCCCAACACTGGAGAGGAGGAGTCACATAGATTCCTGGGGATCACTAACCAGCCAGCTTTGCCTAGTTGAAAATCTTCAGGCCACTGAGAAATCCCCTGAGGAATGACAGCTGAGATTGACCTCTGGCTTTCACACATATGTGCACAAATATGTATATGCATATACACATGCATTTGTGCATCCACATACACATAAAAATAAATCACTGGGATCTATGTGATGTTCATATAGGTGTCTCTTTTCCAGTGTTTTCATAATCTTTCTTTATTCAAAATAAGTTCTTAGCTCTACTTTCCACAAATGCTGTGCATGAGGGCAGTATCCAGAGGCTGAGCTACTAGGGAAATTGAAGATGCAGGATCTCTTGAGCTTAAAAGTTCAATAGTAGCCTGGGAAATACAGTAAGACTCTTTAAGGAAAATAATAAATAAGGAGCTGGAAAGATGGCTTAGTCAGCAAAGTGCTTTGCATGCTGCAAAGCATGAGGACCTGAGTTTAATCTTAACACCCACATAAAAGACTGGGCATGGTTGCACATCTCTGTAATCCCAGAACTGGGGAGGTGGAGACAAGTAGACTCCTGGAGCTTGCTGCCAGGCAGTATGGCTAAATTGGAGAGATCTAAGTAAAGGTTAAAGACTCTGTCTTGAAAAATATGATAGAGGGGCTGGAGAGACAGATTGGGGGTTAAGAGCACTGGCTGTTCTTGCAGAGAGCCTGGGTTCAGTTCCCAGCACCCACATGGAACCTAACAAACACCTATAATTCCAGAAGCATCATCTGATCTCCATAGGTGTTCCATGACACAGTTGCACTAACATACATGCAAAGAAAGTCATCCACATCAAATAAAAATAATCAAAACATATACTTTAAAACATGATAGAGGGTCAGCAAGATGGCTCAGTGGGTAAAGGGGCTTGACATGCAAATCTGACAACCTGCATTTGATCACCAGATCCCATTATGGAAGGAAAGCATTGACTCCTGAAAGTTGTCCTCTGACTGCCATATGCATGTTGCAGCATAAGCACACCCATAAAAACATGCTGTACACACTCACAAACACACAGTAAAATAATAATAGTAGTAATAACAATAACAATATTATAAAATTATCAATAAATAAGGAAAGCAACTGCAGAAGACACTCAAGATTGGCCTCTGGCCTCCACTTGCACATGCACATATGTGTAGGCACACTCACATATACAGTATAGTGCTCTTAAATAGCTGAGTTTTCAGTGTTATTCAATGGGATGTTTATGTTGCTACCTTGACACAATTTTGTTTATGGAAATATTCTGAGAAAACAGCATTGTGTAATAAATGTTAATGAATGTATTAAACTAGAAGGACTATACATTTGGAAATAGGCAACAAATTTTCAGGATTTATAGCAAAATCTTGTGAACTTACAGTTAACACTTAAGACAATAGCATCTGTCAATGAAAATAAAATACTAGAATTATGGAAAACTTGTTCATAATTTGAATCAAATTTGAACATATTTTAAAAGCTTTCATTAATTTAAAGTTTCTATTTACTATCCCCTTTTAAAAGCCAGGGAAATGTTCCCATTTCATACATAAATTCTTAATGTTTATATGGTTATTTGATAATATTTTGTCACTGAAAGAAAGAGCACTTGAACATATTTCCTTAAAAAATGCTTGAGGGCTCTGCTTGAATGCTTTCATCCATTGCATACTCACTACTTTTGATATGTGGAATACTTTTTGCAGTTGTTTCCAACCCTATTGAGATAAAATGGATTTGTATATATCCAGGATATAAAGAGTAATGTTTGCTGTACATAAACACCATATATTCATTATCACACTACAATCAATCAACACATCACAAATCATCACTTTTTGAAGGATATTAAGGAGGGGTAGATCTTTAGGAAGCGATACATGATGTATTCCTTTAGAAAATTTGTAATAATTAACATGCATTAATCCCTCCAAATGTGAAGATTTCACATCCAAGATTTGGCCAGCCACAGAAGGAAAGTATTTGAAAAGAACAGGTTACAATATTTTTTGATTAGTATGTATTTAGACTTCTGATGTTTGCATGGCTGTGTTTGTGCTGAAAATGTATAGAATTTCTCATCATTATACACCAAACAATATGGTAAAACAAAGAGGTACTCAGCATTTATACTGTTAATATAAGTAATCTATACATTATTTAGGTATATTAGTGGATAAGTGCATAATAAGATATATGTAAGTATCACAGCAGTTTCCTTAAGGAACTTGGGCTCTATAAATCTTGGAATCTGTGGAGGTCCTGAACCAAGACTCCCCGGATGCTGAAGAACAGCTTATATATTTTCATCTGCAGTGACCATGCTTACATTAGACCCTTACTACCTATTTATCTTATAACTGAAAGTTCTATCTTCTTATTTCCCCCATGACCCAGTCAGTGGCAACTGCTATCCTATTCACAAAGTTAAACAATGAGCCAAGATTCCTATTTGCTGTGGTCTCTTTCCTTCAAGTTGAGCACTGGTTGTTTCATATTCATTTCTGTTGTTGTGATAAAACACCATGACCAAAAGCAATTTAAGGAGAAAAGGAGTTTATTTGACTTCCAATTCCAAGCTATAGTCTATCATTTTGGAAAAGTCACAGTGGCAGGAGTAGAGCAGCTGGTCCTCTGACATCCACAGTCAAGAGCAGAGAAAGCTGAATGCATGTATGTTACCTGCCTGCTTGTTTCTGCTTAGCCAGCTTTCTTCACTTTTAATGGGACCTGGTCATCCAGCTCATTAAATGGCGCTACCTGCATGCAGTGTGGGTTTTCCTACATCAGTTAATAATCAAGATGATCCTGTACTGAAATTCCCACAGGTCAGTCTGCCTGCTTCAGATGATTCCTCATGGAACTCTCTTCCCAAGTAATTATAGATTGTGTAAAATTGATAGTTAAATCTAACCATCAAAATAACCATGAATACCAAAGTTTAATAACTTCTGTTAACATGCATGCATTTATTTCCCTTTGTTCTGTAATGGTGGAATTCAAAAGTATATAACCAGAGTATGTAAAAGAGCCTCTGGTAATTAATATAGTCCTACTTTTCCTGAATTATAGAAAATCTGACTCCCTAAATCACAGACATGACTCTTGCTAGGGTCAGCCTTTTTTTTTTTTTTTCTTCAGCACTCAATTTTAAAGATGCTATGATGTCCAAAAGAAGCTTACTGTCAATTTGCCAGTCAAGGATGTATCACAGTGTGGAAGCTCATTAAACAATTAATAATAAGTGGGGAAATGTGAATCAAATCAGAATGCGTTACCCCCTTACCCCAATAAGAATAGCTGCTATCAAAATGTGGTGTACATACTAAATGAAATTTTATGCTGCAAGAAAGAAAAATGAAATGATATTTGCAGCAACATGGATACAACTGGAAATTAACTTAAGCAAAAAAAACCAGACTTAGAAAGAAAAGAGACTAAAAGGTACAAATTGTGCCAAGGGTATGGGGCGAGAACTCTTAAAAACTGTTGCTAGAACTATAAATTAGCACAACCATTATGGAAAATGGTGTAGAGGCTCTTTAAAAAATGTTAGCGTAGTACTACCATAGAAATCTATAGACCCACTATGGATATTACATATGAAAATGTGAAATCTCTGTACTGAAGGAACAACTCGACTTTCATATTCATTATACCTCTATTCATGATAGTCAAGAAACACAGACAGCCTAAGTAAGCATGCAAGCATCCACTGATGAATGAATAGAATAGATGTGACACATATACTCAGTTCATCTGTAGAAAAGCCAAAATCACAGGCAAAACTGGAGATGAGAAGGCTGAGTGAAATAAACAGAAGACGTTCCTATTTCTATCTTCTATCTCACCTCAGAACAGCAGGATTACAGACCTTACATGGGTTTGAGGATTTAAACTCAGGCTTTCATGATTGCATAGCAAGCACTTTACCCACAGAATCAATATCACCATCCCCAAACCTCCTGATCTTCAATTCACCAGTTCTGAGAACCATAAGCTAAAATAAAGCTGTTTTCAACATAAATGACCCAGTTTGGGATAGTCTTCTGTAGTCTTCCAACAGAAAACTAAATGCATGGAGGAAGAACAGTAGTACAGGCTTGAGTTTTAAAAGGTGGAAGAGTCCTGGGGGTGAACTGCAGTGACAACTGCAAGCCTGCTCAGTGCCACTGTGCTGATCGCTTAACATGCTTAGGATTGTAGGGAATTTATTCTGTGCATGCTACTAAAGCTTTTAAAATGTATCAAAGATAAGAGGTTCTTCTATGTTTCATTTCATTTTGTTTTACATTTTTATACAAGTTAATATTGTACATTGAGCCCCTTCTTCCTAGTCTTTCTTGTCTTCCATTTTCTCACTTTTACACGTTCTTAGTCTGCTTTGTTCCCCTAGATGGTTTGCTTCTACATACAAGTCATGCATATACATACATACAAATATATATGGACTGAATGTGAAATGTCCCTCATAGGCACATGTGTCTGAACTCTTGGTCTCCAGCTCTTGGTACAATATGGGAAGGCTAAAGAACCTTTAAGAGGTGGAGGTTTGCTGGAGGAAATGGGTCCATGGGAGTGCGGGTAGCTTGAATGTATATTGCCTGGCTATGAGCATAATGTGATAGCCAATGTCCTGTTGTTCCAACCTGCCTTTCCTGCCTTCTGCCATGTTTTCCCTGACATGATGTAGTCTATCCCTCTGGAATTGTAAAGCAAAATAAACCCTGTATCTCTCTTGTTTTTGTTGCTCTGTTATCACAAAAAGAAACGAATATAATACATATGTGATCTAGGGGGCATATATTAAAGAAAATATGCACTATTTGTCTTTCTGAGACTGACTTAATTCACTTAATATGATTTTCTTTAGTTGTCTCTATTTTCCTGTAAACACCTACTATAACGTCATTATTTTCTATGACTGATAAAAATTATATATGCGTGTATTTTAGATAGATGGTAAATAGATGATAGACATAGATATATGATAGATCATATATTCTTTATTCATTTCTCTGTTGTTTGACACCTAGCTGGATTCAATGACTTTGCTACTATAAATACTGCTGTAATAAACATTGATATGCAAGTATCTCTATGATACATTGACTCAGAGTCCAGGCCTTTGGGTCAAGACCCAGTGGTGATATAGCTGAGTCATATTTCTTGAAAGCTATTTGCATATTTCTGTAGCCTGGAACAGCTCCACCTTGACACCCTCCTGTGCATTATTTACCTAGTACATAAACTTTGCCTTCTCCTCCTTTGTATCTCCCCACACTAATGAAGCCCATGATGCATTTTAAGGTGCCTTTAATCTCCCTTGAAAAAAATGGTTAAACTACTGACAGAGCAGGTTTTAAAATCAAACTAAAAATGCTATCTCCTTAACTTATAGCCACATGCTAACTTTGAAGGAAACAGTATACCCTCCGTTGATTTATTCTTTAATTTTCTCTGGTATTAATTTTTTCTTCGAAAATTCAATCAGGAATTTATTTAAACCCTCTAATCCAGGGGTGTGGGAGATGGCTGATTCAGTAAAGTCCTTGCATTTGGAGTCTCAGTACCCACATAAGAGGGTACAAATTGCTGCATGGACCTGTACTCCCAGCTCTGGAGAAGTGAAGACAGGAATATTCCTGAGGTGGCTGGCCAGTCAGTCTAGACAAATGAATGAGCCCTAGTTCAATCTAAAAAACTAATGTGGAAAATGATTAATGATGATACCTAATATTGACCTCTGGCCTCTGCACACAGTCACACAAACATACATTTGTATATGCAATCTATATACATGTGCATATAAGAACACACACACACATACAGAGAGAGAGGGAGAGAGAGGGAGAGAGAGAGAGAATATAACTCTGATATTCGAAAGCCAAAACAAAGCAAAGGTTAGTGCATTTCTCAACTCTCACCAGAGAAGGTTCTTCTTGCAACATATAGTGATTATACAGACCCAAAGCTGGTCAATGTGTAGACAATAAGAGAGTGCAGAGTGCTTAGCCCAAATGGCACACCCATGTCACACCCTCTCCTCCCAAGGCTCAGAAGTAATGCCAAAGACACAGGAGAAAGATTTTAAGAGCCAGAGGCAGTAGATGAATAAAAGGAAATGGTGCTGTCTGGACACCACAGGGCAGTTGCACATATGACGGCATGCACAAGACCTAAGTGAGGCCAAACATAACAGGGGCCCAGCATGGATGGCAGAGTTGAACAAGAAGTCCTAGTCTTAGGTGAGAATCTACTGGGAAATAATAGCTGTTGGGAGAGGGAGAGTCCATTTTCTTCATGGGTGTGGTGCTGTGTAGGTTGACCAGGAATAGACACACTCAAGAGCATTTGGCGAGGCACAATTTATACTTAATAGACCTTAAAATAGAAAAATAACAGAAGGCAGAAAGTCTGAGAGCTATTTCAATATGGGTAGAGATGGTGAAGGCGTCTGAAAATGATAAGAATTGATTGTGGAAATTCTCAAAGAATAAGATTTTTTTTTTAACTTCATGGTTGGACTTTCAAGTTAACCAAGTGCTATCAAATTATAAAGAGAAATACTAAGTATTTATGTTCTTGTGTTTCTGTTATCAAATGTCATCTTGGTTTGGTTTCTCTGTTGCTGTGATAAACACCATGGGGAGGAAAGTGATTATTTCATCTTACAATTCATAGTCCATCAACCAGGAGCATCAGGGCAGAAACTCAAGGCAGGACCTGAAAGCAGAATCACTGATTTGTTCATCTACCTTTCTTATACAGCTCAGGCTCACCGCCTAGAGACAGCACTGTCTACAGGGGCATGGACCCTCCAACATCAGTCAATCAATAAGCAACCCAGAAAGAGTCACAGAAATATGTCTACAGGTCAGTCTGTTGAAAGAAATTCCCTAATGGATATTCCTTCATTCCAGGTGTGTCAACCAAGATTAGCCATCACAAATAGTGTCTTTAATTCTCGTGTGTGTAGACATTACTAATTTTTATAGTCAATATCATGAGGGGAACTCTGGGTAAGGAATAATAAATACAAACCAAATTCTGGTTTTCCCTCAAGATTTAAATTGTACTTATTTTCATTTGTAAAGTACATTAAATCTAATACCACCCCAAATGAAACAGTAAATGTAAATTACTTCCCAATTTACTAATTCTACATAAAGGTTGAAGTCAGTAAATGAAAATAATTCTCTCCTTTCTAAATAGAAAATGAGACAGTTAAATAAAATTAACAAACCAGCATGCAAATCATAAAATTAAATATGTATCTTGATAAGATTTTAAATAATCCTTAGCATAATATATTCAGTCTGTAATGGACTTACTTTTTTATTGTTTTCTGTTTGTTTCTTATAAATATTTCATTGCTTTGTTAGTTAATTGCTTAGTGATTTTTAAACACATGCATTAATTAATTCTCTGTGAGGAAAACATTGTTTCTACTATTAAGGATTATTCTACTGTGTGCTGGTAGTGGCTATATTATTAGAAATAGATTTCTGCATGAAAAGTAAGTTTATTCTGTATTTACTAATTTAAGTGTGACCCAGTGTCTTAAATGATAGTCCTCAATAAGTTCTCTTGAGGCTGTATCATTGCTTTTGTACTACAAAGCGATCATTACTGTTGCGTGAAAGGGAACAGAACAAATAATTTTGCCCTTGTTTGGCCAAATCCTCCTTGTAGCAACCACTAAATGATACTGTGCTTTGAAGCATACAAGAGTAATGCATAAGTCTATGGGTACGGCTGGACTCCAATAAAGTTTTAATTTACTTTTTTTAATAGTTAATATTTATTCCTTTATATATATAGAGAGAGAGATGAACAATTATCTTAAATATTTTTTTAATTAGAAGAAGCATTTCATTATAACAGCATTAACCTATTCAATAACATTTTTCTGAGCTAGGGTACATCTCTTTCAAAATTGGCTATACATTTTTAGGTTTACAGATGAATTATTACGCTTAATATTTGGAGTTGAACATTTTTTTTTAATTAGAAGAAGCATTTCATTACAACATCATTAGCCTATTCAATAACATTTTTCTGAGCTAGAATACATCTCTTTCAAAATTGGCTGTACATTTTTAGGTTTACAAATGAATTATTACACTTATACAGTCTTTTACTCATTATAAACTATATAAGACATAAAATTAAATGAGGTGTTAACCTTTAAAAAAGATCTCCACTTCGTTGTTAAAATACACAGTTTCATTCAGAAAAATTCATTTTAAGGCAATTGACATTGAGACGTTTTCACATGCATTTCTAATCTCTATATATATGACTATTACTGGTCACAGTCACTTACTTTCTGAGTTCCTTGGCATCTGAGCATGAATCTATACTCATCAGATAGACAGCCTTCCTCTCCCATTAGAGCCTCCATACTCTGCCATCCCTGCCACTGTCCACTGTGCTGTCAGCACCCCCATTTATTCCCCCCATCTGCCACTTCTGGTAAATCTAGTCAGCCAGAGGTCCCTGTTCCAGGGGGATCAGCTGTTCCTTATCAACGGCAATCCATTGTCAGTATTCCTTTGGATAGAATTGGGGTCTGCTATTCATTTTTCCAGTAGTATGTTGGGTTACTATCTGGAAGAGCCTTTATCCATCCTGGCCAAGAACTCGACTGAAGGTATCGC
>NW_008336075.1:3056102-3056282 GCF_000622305.1 Nannospalax galili | reverse complement strand
CCTTTACCTCACTGTTTCCTTACCCTTGTCCTGGTTCCTGGAGTTATGTATTTATCAGAGTCTGATCCTAGGATCCACATATGAGGTAGAACGTATGTCGATTTTTTTTCTGAGATTGTGTTACTTCACTTAGTATAACAGATTCTAGTTCCATCCATTTACCTGCAAATTTCATGATTT
>NW_008336075.1:3054646-3055266 GCF_000622305.1 Nannospalax galili | reverse complement strand
CTTTACATTGAGGTCTTTGATCCATTTGGAATTGACTTTTGTGCAGGGTGAAAGATAGGGGTTTAGTTCCATTCTTCTACAGGTAGAGATCCAGTTTTGCCAGCACCATTTGCTGAACATGCTGTCTTTCCTCCAGTTAAAGTTCTTGACACCTTTGTCAAATATCAGGTGGCTAAAATTGCAGTTACTCATATTCTGGGTCTTCAAAGATATTCCATTGATCTATGTGTCTATTTTTGTGCCAACACCATGCTGTTTTTATGACTATAGTTATGTAGTTTACTTTGAGATCTGGTATAGTAATCCTCTAGTGTTGCTCTTTGGGCTCAGAGTTGCTTTGGTTATCTGGGGTCTTTTGTGCTTCCATGTGAATTTAAGGATGTTTTTTCCTAATTCTGTGAAGTATGTAATGGGGATTTTGATTGGGATTGCATTGAATCTATATAATGCTTTTGGCAGGATGGTCATTTTCACAATATTAATTCTTCTAAACCATGAGCATGGGAGGTCCTTCCATCTCCTGGTGTCTTCCTCAATCTCTTTCTTTAATGATTTAAAATTTTCATTGTAGAGCTCCTTAATGTCTTTGGTCAGGTTTATTCCAAGCTATTTTTTGCAGC
>NW_008336075.1:3052535-3053192 GCF_000622305.1 Nannospalax galili | reverse complement strand
TTAATGAGTTGGGGTTAATTTGGGTCTTAAAGTCCTGTAGTATTGTTTTTATGAAGTTGGGTGCACCAGAGTTTGGTGAATATATGTTCATGATTGTAATATCTTCTTGATTGATTGTTCCTTTGATCAAAATGAAATAGCCCTCTTTGTCTTTTCTGGTTAGTTTCAGTTTAAAGTCTATTTTGTCAGATATTAGGATTGCTACACCTGCTTTTTTCTTAGTGCCATTTGCTTGGTATATTTTTTTCCATCCTTTCACTTTGAGATAGTGTCTGTCCTTGAAAGTGAGATGAGTTTCTTGCAGACAACAAAAAGATGGGTTTTGTTTCTTAATCCATTCATATGGTCTGTGTTTTTTGACTGGGGAGTTCAGTCCATTAACGTTTAAAGTTATGAATGAAAGATGAGTATTGAATCCTGTCATTTTTTTTTGTTTACATTCTTGCTATAGCTGTACTTTTACACTGTTATACCCTCCTTGGAATTCTTTCTGCAACCCCTTGGGTATAGTCATTCCTTTCTTCAGCTCTTTGTATTGCTCCCAGAACTCTCTGAAGGGCTGGTTTTGTGGACAAGAATTCCTTCAGCCTATTTATGTCATGGAAGATTTTTCTTTCCCCTTCAACTATAATAGACATTTTGGTTGGATATAGTGAT
>NW_008336075.1:3049993-3051250 GCF_000622305.1 Nannospalax galili | reverse complement strand
ATCTGGGAGGTGAGGGTGGGGCCAGGTCCAGAAGCAGTGCTCCTAGGGCCCAGGGAAGGCACTAAGTTGGTCTGGGTGAAAAAGATCAGGAAGCAGTATTGGTTCCCCCAATGTCTGGGGACCCAAGACTAGGAATGACGCAAGGCCCAAACTAGGAGTAGAGAATAGCGGGGGAGATGGAAGGGTTAATGAGGCTGGGGAATCGAGTAGAGAACAGCCGGGGAGATGGAAGGGTGAATGAGGCTGGGGGAGTCAAGTCACAGAAGGCCAACCGATAGACCTAGCCCAAGAGGCCTGAGGATAGGAGAGCAGGCCATGATAGTTAGCCTGTGGTGCAGGTCCAGGGAAGCAGAGAGAGGTGAGGGTGGGGCCAGGTCCAGAAGCAGTGCTCCTGGGGCCCATGGAAGGCACTAAGTTGGTCTGGGTGAGAAGGATAAGGAAGCAGTATTGATTCCCCAGGTTTCTGGGGCCCCAAGACTAGGAATGGCACAGGGCCCAAACTAGGAATAGAGAACAGAGGGCAGATGGAAGGGTGAATGAGTCTGGGGGAGTCAAGGCGCAGAGGGCTGCGTGATCTTAATTTTCTCTATAAATGTGAATCTTAAATTTCATCTACTGTTACATATTATTGTTCTTTTAGTAATCTTCTATCATTATAATAAATCCTCTACAATAAAATATGCTGGAGTTATTAATGGTAATTAAATGGTCACAGTGATATGATTATATTTAAAATATAGAATAGGTGAACAACTTCATGAAACCACTAGGATTCTCTTTGTGTTTGAGCAGCACTCTCATATAAATTCAGAACACAAAATGGATCAGTACCCCATGGTAGTCAGAGGCCCATGAGATTACATAATACACACATCCACAATGCAGGTTATAATCAAGACAGGAAACTGAGATGTCATTAACTGACTTGATGTTCCTATTTCCTTTCTTGTTTATTTTTAAGTGCTGGAGATGAAACTCATGGCCTGGGGAATGCTCAGTAAGAGCACTACAAATTGAGATACATCCCTATCCCTATATAGAGATAAAAACTGCTTCACAACAGAAACATTAAAAATTATAGATATATAGATAGATGAGAGAGAGATAAATAGATAGATAGATAGATAGATGATAGATGATAGAAAGTTGTTATATGATAGATGGACAGATGATAGATGATAGATTAGATAGATGATAAATAAATGTAAAAGATAGATAGATAGATAGATGATAGATAGATAGATGGATGGATGGATG
>NW_008336075.1:3048141-3049886 GCF_000622305.1 Nannospalax galili | reverse complement strand
AGATGATAGTTAATTGATGAATACATAGATAATCAGATAGACAGATGGTAAATTATAGATTATTGATAGATATATAGATAGGCAGACAGACAGATGCTGATAAACTGAGGTGAGAAAAGAATAAACACTTTTTTATAATTTTTGTATTTACTTATTTTTATTTTAAGTGCATAAGTGATTTGCCTGCCTGTATGTAAGTGCAGCCTTGTCATGAAATCCCTGTGGAGACCAGAAGAGGGCATTTGATTCCCCAGAGCTAGAGTTACAGATGGTTGTTAGCCACCAGGTAGGTGCTGGGAGCTGCAAGAGCAGCCAGTACACTTTAACAACTGAGCCATCTCTCCAACCCCAGACAGGCACTTAATGATATGGGTGGTGGAGTTGATATTTCCAAACATTTTGTTCATTATTACATTATCCTTAATTTCTTCTACTATGACTGATAATAAAAGAACATGGCCTTCATTTTCTGCCCAGTCAGTAGGGATGTCTAAGTTGGCATTCTTAGTTTGAAGACCATCCTATAAAATGACTACATTTTGATACATAGATTAATTTCCTTTTATAAGAATTCACAAGCTCATGTAAAAGAGTCTTCTCTCAAGTAGAGTAAGAGTTTAGGAATGTGTATTTTGTACAGGATCATGTTTAAGGGATGCAACATGACAGAACAGATGGGAATAATGTAGTAGAAGAATCAGTATGCATAGTCATGACTCTGGTCTTTAGCTGTTTCACTCCTATGTATGATATGGAACTCAAGAACTATGAAAAAGAAGAGCTATTCCTGTCATATCTCTATTAGATTCAAGAGGACATTTCAGAGATGGCAAAATTGTGCAGTGGATCAAGGCTGTTACCATGCAAGCCCAGCCATCTAAGTTCTATCCATATAATCCACATGAAGGTGGTAGGGATAGAATTGACCACACAAAGTTGTGCCTGGCCCCTACATTTGTGCTCTAACAGGTGCAAACCAAATCATACATACATATAATACTTTTTTTAAAGAAATAAAAAAACGAAATAACTTTTCAAAACCCCTTCACGGCCTACATTATTTTCTTGTTTTAAATAACTGAAAACACAGAGAAGGTAAAGTGATATTAAAAAGAAGATAAACTGGAACTGGTTTTAGACATTATGTTCTAGAAGGCATCAAGAGCATCTTCAAAACTTTGGACATTTGCCATAAGGTGTCATGATGCATGTCTATAATCTCAACACTCAGGAGGCAAAGACAGAAGAATCAGACATTCAATGTCATCCTCAGCTACTTGGTAAGTTCAAGGCCAGCCTAGGATGCATGAAACCCTGTCTCACATACACACAAAAAAACCATTCTGAGAGGCCACACTACCCATGCTCTTGGCTCCCCGACCCACTGTCCTTAAGACCCATGGCTTTCTTTACAACCAACTGATAAAAACTACAGTTTAGGAAATAAAGATATTTATTTCGGGCTTGCCAACAGAGCTATGACAATGAGGAGGGGTTATAAAAAGTATGGACCTCAGTGAGCTTTTATTCCTACATCCTGGCTGAGCTTTCGAGATCTGTGGCCACTGGCCTGCCGACCCAAAATGGCTTAGTTCCTGCCTCCTCCTTGGCTTCTTCTGTGTCTGTGTCTATCCATAGACCCTCTCCCTCATGTAATTGAAGCTGATTGATTGAGTCAGAGGGGTGACTGTCTCCCTCCCTTCCTATTTCTTATGGAGTCAGTTGTGCTGGAGTGCTTTAGTTGT
>NW_008336075.1:3043791-3048093 GCF_000622305.1 Nannospalax galili | reverse complement strand
TATATATATATAAACTTGGACCCTTTGGTTTCCACTAAGAAACTAACACCACATACTATCCTAAAAGCAAATGTGCTCACATAACTAGATAGAAAGGCCCAGGGTTCTTTCAATGTAAAGCAACTTTTACTGAGAGTTCATTTTTGGCATCAATAAATAGAAGAATATGAATTGTGTACATTAAATTATTCATATTTAGAGTACTACAGTAAAGAAAGAAACTCCAGAAACATTGTATGGATATTTTTAAATGCTGAAAAATAGAGCCAAACTGAGGTGAAAAAATGCTTGTTGAACTTTTGTTCAATCTTTTTCTTATTCCCAAAATACAACTGTTCTAGTTTCTTTCTCCATTGTTGTGACAAAACACTCTGACCAATACCAACTTGGGGGGAAAGGGTTTATTTGGCTTACATCTCCAGGGTCACAGTTCATCAGGGAGCCTAAGGTAGGATCTCAGGGAAGGAACCTGGAGGCAGGAGCTGAAGTACAGGTCATGGAGGAATCCTGCTTACTGGCTAGCTCCCCTGGCCCGTGTTCAATCTGCTTTCTTCCCCAAGTTGATATTGGTCAGGCTGTTTTGTCACAGGAACGGAGAAACAAAGGAGAACTGACGAAATTGATACGAGAAGTCCGTATTGGTGTGACAGAGCTGACCTTAGTGTTTTTAGGAAGATTGTGGAAGTGTTTGGAAATTTGGGCTGAAATTCCATTTAGTGCTTAGAGTTTGTTGCTGTGGAGCTTGGACCAGTTATGGTGAAAGAGTTGCAGACGATGGAGGCCTGGCTTGTGAAGCCTCAAAGTAAAACAGAGACTATCATGGCTGTTTGTAGAATATTTTGAATTGAGAGTCTGTGGTTTCTGATCAGCTGGGGCTGAAGTATCAGCTGTGATTAAGAAGAGAACAGAACCACTGAAGTCAAACTTTTACTGGAAAAAAATGATGCTGGATAGCTGGCGTGAAAATTCAGCTATAAGTAAAAAGACCAGAATCATTGCAGCAAAATCTTCTGGGAAGTATTACCTCAGTGTCAGCACAGAAGCTGTGGTTCCGAGGGCCCCTGAGCCACCATCTCAAGCTGCAATCAGGATATGGTAATGTGTAAGAGTCTCCTGCATGGTTCTGGTGTTGAAAGCAGGAGGGGGTCACAGAGAGCAGCTGAGGCTTGGCACCCTGAGAGTCCAGAAGAGGCCATTGGTGACTCTGCACCCTCAGTTTCAGTGAAGATCTAAGCTTTTTGGAGATTCCAGGACTATGGGACAACCATAGGGCAAGGAGCAGGTGGGGAATGCAGCCAGTTGGGTCTGCAAGATGAACTATGTGTGCTGTGGATGGTAGATTCAGAGAAGTGCAGCTGCTGAACTCCTTTGGATTCAAGAAGATTGTGAGTGAGTTCCAGATATTCCACCTTGAGCTTCTTTGCTGGACTTAGGTGTTACTTAGGTCTGCCCAGTTCTTCTCTTTTGAAATAAGACAGTACTTGTTTTGGATTTTAGTGGAGCTCACAGTTAAAGAGACTTTTAAGAGAGACTACGGACTTTTAAGTATTTGGCTTTTTTAAGGACTGTGGGACTTTTAAATTTGTACTGTCTTATGTTGAGATATTGTTAACATCCTATCTTGGGGATAAAATAATGGAAAGGTTATGGTTTAATAGTGATATGTTTATATGTCAAGTTGGCAAGGAGTCAATTGTGATGAATAGCTTTAGTTGTCAACTTGAAGCATCTGGGTGGAGGGAGCCTCAATTTGGGAATTTCCTCCATTGGACTGGCCTATGGCGATGTCTGTGGGGCATGTTCTTGATTATTGAGTGAGGGCCCAGCCCACTCTGCGGTAACACCCCTGGGAAGGTGTTCCTGTATTATATACAAAAGCAGATTGAACATGCGTGGGGGTTCAAGCCAGTAAGCAATATTCCTCTATGGCCTGTGCTACAGCTCCTGCCTCCATGTCCCTGCCCTGACTTCTTACCTTGGGCTCCCTGATGAACTGTGACCTGGGAGATGTAAGACAAATGAATAGTTTCCTCCACAAGTTGGTATTGGTCAAGAGTATTTTGTCACAGCAATTGAGAAACAAACTAGAACAGTGGTATAATGTATATTATATATTTAATTTAGTAACTTTCTAATGTATTTCTCAGTTCTTTAATAATAGATGAAGACATGTAAATAAGCACACATACCTTCATACATGCAATTATATATAATATATTACTGTGTGTATCTTCAGGCACAGAATCACATATACACATATTGAAAGTATAGAAAGCTGAGTAAGATCATTATCCAGAAGAATAAACAAAATGAGAGCTACATAGTTTTGTTCCCAAGAATAAATTAATAACAATATAAACAGCATGGTATTTATTTATTTTATGTATACTCTTTTGTGTGTATCTGTGTGAGTGTACGCCATGTATGTTGGGGTGCCTGAGGATGCCCAAAGAAGGTGTTGGACCTCCTGAAGCTGGAGCTACAGGAGGTTGTGAGCAGCCAACATGGGTGCCAGGAACTGAACTTTGGTCCTCTAGACTAGCAAGTGTTCTTAACCTTCTTAACCACTGAGCCATCTCCCCAGCTCCTAACTTGCAGTATTTAACATAAGCTTAGCAAAGAGCTGAACTAGATGGAATCTCATGTAAGTTTTTATTCTTTGCCAGTAAACACTGGAGGCAGTAGGTGGAGAATTAAACACCAGTGCTTTTGTTGTTGTTTTATGCTGTGTGTTTAGATTCTAAGAAGGAGAACTCTGGACGCTAACAGCATTATTCATATCTAGTTCAAATCTTCAAATATCCCAAAAGAAAACATTTTAATCATGTGACTTGTGAGAGCAATAATATGCAAGACATAAAATGCCACACTGAAAAAAGGATTTAAAGTATTAGTAAACTCTAAGAAAATGAATAAAATAAATAAAATCAAATAAACCAACTAAAGTAGTAAAATAAATAAATGAAAGTTTAAAAGTAACCTATAAAAAAGCAGCCAAAATTAAGAGCAAAAGACAGAAAGAAAATACTAATGTTGGAGACAAGTATTAACATATTGTTAATATATAATCAATACTTTAATGGTAATTATCCAAAATATAAGAAGCATATGACAGAGATTGGCAGGGTGTGGTAAATTGTATGACTCAATTACATGCTGTTTACAAAGAACTATATAATTTAGAAAACAATGTACCATGCACAGCTTAGTTAAAATAATTCTCAAAGTAGGAGTGACTTTTTTAACATGTAATAAGATGACATGCAGAGCAAAGAAAAGGCCAAGAACAAAGGATTCACTTTCAGATGTTCAACGTATAACCTGGTATCTATAAACAGCATCTTAAATGTCTATACCCTAAAACATAGAACTCAAAAATGCCACAAAGAATGACAGAGCTAGTTTAAGAAATGGGAACCTCTTCAAATACAACTGAGGAGTTTAATATTCATCATCAACTCATAGACCAAGAATAGAACACAGCATGATCAATGAATGGGCTCTAGTGTATTTTACCTGGCAACAGATGACTGTATAATTATTGGACATTCCTCATGAAAGTCCACAGTTTACAGTATACAATATTCCCTAACACATTCTCAAAAGGTGATATCATTCTAATTGTGTTTTGTATCAAAAGAGAGTACACAGGAGAAACTGCTAAAAATGTAGAAATTAAAATTCACTCATCAAAGAGGAAGCCAAAAATTAAGATTGGAAAAATATTTAATAATAAGTGAAAATGAATAAATAGCCTACTGAAATATGTTATGAAGAGAAATGAGTGTTGAAAGGGAAATGATTTTGTGAGCCAGTGAGATGTCTCAATGCGTAAAGGTGTTTGTCCCCAGGGCCGATGACCTGAGAATGATCTCCAGAACATACATGATGGTAGGAGATAACCAACTCCCATAAGTCTGACCTGCACATGTGTGTCATTTCACATTTCGAATTTCATTTGTGTGCCCAAACATATAAATATACGCAAAAAGATGACAATACTGCATGAAACCCGGTGAGGGGAACTTTGGCAGGATGCAAATGGGGGAGGGGGGGTCTAAATATGAATAAGATGTATTGCATAAAAGCACAAAAATACAGTAAAAATACACATTAAGAAAAGACATACAAAAATAATTGTAATAAAAATTATTTTCATTTATAGTGAATAATTTCAAATCAATTATACATCAAAAAACTAAAATTAAAATAAAACCTTAAGCAAGGGAAGCACAAAGCAAGCAGAAATGCATACTGATAGAAAATAATTCAAAAATAATTTATATAATAAAAAAGATAAAA